>NC_041378.1:9843650-10186150 GCF_900634415.1 Cottoperca gobio | reverse complement strand
TGATCACCAGCTGTCTCCTACAGCTCCATGCTTAGTAATTTAATTTGCACAGGGAAGTTAAAATCGTACCCGGGTGAATTCTGCTCTGGCTGAACACCTACGCTGGCGGTTAATTAATATTACAAATAGGAGCGCACACAGGCACAATATAGCAAGAAAGGGCATATGCACGAGCATGCAGGGGGCACACACACGATTTATCAAGATACCATCATCTAAGTTAATTGCAAAAACAGTGGGAAGAAGTCAAATAGGTCAAAATAACAAATGTATTTCATGTTTTCAATTTCCCTACAGGTCAGTAAGTAGGCCATGTTTTCTGAGGAGGTTTCACTCAGCATATTGGTTTGAATCCAAGTACAACACCAATATGAAAAAGGAAACATTCAGCTTGTTTTTTAGACCCAAATGACATGCCCATCCTCCACTTCCTTGTAATATAATCTCTTTGACTTACTGTTTTACTCATCCGATGGAACTTTGAATCTAGGACACCACCTTGACAGGGAAAATAGGCCGCACATTCAGGGAAGATGGTGGGCTGGGATGGTATGTGTGTGTGTGTGTGTGTGTAGCTGGTTTTCTGATTTTGCCTTGAGGGGGAACCTAGTAAAGCTAAGTCCTTCCTTTCAAGCTCTTCTCACTGTTTTCTTATCCTTCCACTCACCTCTCTTACCTCCCGTATCTTCACTTCCTCTGGCTCTGATTGAAAAAGAAATCCCGCTCTGAACATATAAGAGAGTAGCTTATTAGAGGGGCTTGGGGGGAATGTATTAATATTTCAGATTATCAATCAGAGTTACAGCACAAGCCACTTCTCAAACGTCAACAATAACAAAGATGGAGTCACAGGATCAAACAGCCAAGGTTGCTAAGCAACCACAGACAGCCTGCCAGCAGCATGGAGGTGGGACCTGCACATCGTTACTGAACACCTTGGCTGGGCATCAAAGGAAGTGTACAAATCACATAAAGTGCTCAGATAACAGTGGCATTGCCCTGAACTGGAGCAGTACATAAAACTCCCACCTGTAACATTAAAATGTAATATTACATATCCAATGGGCCCAAATACAAAACCTCATGTTAAGCTATTTAATGCTACCACCTCAACTTTGACCTTCATTTCCCAATCACATTACAGGAATGTTGCAGGGCACATGCTGCCTTAAGATAGTGTTGCAAAAAGATTAAGAAGCAAGTTTTATGACAAAAACTGAAGCACCTAATGCCAAAAGTGACATCTTCATTTTTTCTGACCAAAGAAAACTAAGAAAAGACAAATAATAACTATTAAAAACTATTAATAAACTTTTCTGATGATCAACAATTGATCAATGTATTAATAATTTCAGTTTATGCATGTTTAGTGCTTATGTGCGAGTGAAGTGAAAGGAGTTTCCGAGATAACCTCATCTGTCAAACTTGTTTTTGTGTAGAATTTCCGATGGTGTAAATCATCTGATCATTTTGGCTTTTCGGGGGAAAGGCAGGAACTAAAAATCCTATAAATATATGATGGATTTTGGTCCCTCGTTCCTTTATTATGAGCATTAACTCAAGTACAGCCACCTTTTTATTCCCCACTATATTACAATTTAATTATAACATTCTTTAGTGCGTTGAAAAGCTTATTTTATAGAGAGAGATTTCATTAAAGTCTCATTTCATTGTGATGCTTTTCATTTTCTGCAGACAAAAACTGTCAGGCGGAGACAAGTGTCAGCAAAACCAATAAAAATGGATGATTCAAATCCTTGAAGACTATAAAGAGATTTTATTTGGTTTGTGTCTACTTGTAAAGAATATGTATATTCTCGCACAGTGGAGTCATCAAACTTTTATTTCATTTTCACTGTTAGGAAAAATCACTAAAGTAAAATAATCCAGGTTTATGAAACAACTATTTGCCCCGAAGGTCCTTGAATGAATCAGTGCTGGTGTGTTTCTTTCAACATAATCCCCTTTACACCAAAACCCCTCTTTAATAGTTTACACTTCAAACACCTTATCGTATATTAATCATAATGATGCGAGTTATCTAATATATGCATGGCTGAGCAAATAGAGCTACTGCAAAGTGGGAGCTGTTTAAGACCGACTGGGAATATGACGGAAGAAATGGGAATGTGTTGGGTGACTGGCATCATGTAGCGGAAACAAGAAGATATTTTTCAGCGACATTTTACAATACTTAGTATAAATAACTATAGCTGTTTAACCAACTTATAAAAGAGGAAATAAGCTTTATCTCTTGACAAAAGTTAGGTGATAAGATCCAAACCCCTTTTACGTCTGTACGCTAAATATTTATAGCTAGCTAACTTTAGCGCAAAAAATGGAAACTGACAGAAACCGCTAGCTTGCCTCTTTTACAAAGGTCTACCAGCACCTTTAAATCTCACTAAATAACATGTTATACCTTGTTCGTTTAATCCATATAAGGTATAAAACAAAATAAATCTTAGTCTGGACCGAGCCAAACTAGCTTTATCCCCTGTATCCAGTCTTTGCTAACCTAAGCTAACCGGCTGCTGTCTGTAACCTGATGCTATGTTCACACTACGAGCGATAAAGCAACAAGCTGCAACTCATTAACAATGGGAGCCTGTGACGTGAAACTTCAAACTGACGCCCGACTTTCTCGCCGAGTGATGGACGACAAATCAAAGTTGAGCTGGTCTCAACTTTTTTTCATATTTCATCATGTTTCTCCGTTCCATCTAAGTCAAAAACGTGTTCTAGCCAGTTCCCAGTGCTATTATAACTACGCCAACGAGCGCTTGAACAACACTTCACTTGCGACTCCGTGGCAATGTAGCGAGCCACGCTTGGAAGTATTGTTGCTCTGTAGCTCGTAGTATGAACATAGTTAAATATTTAGCGTACAGACATAAAAGCGGTATCTTCTCATTTAACTCTCGGCAAATAAGCGTAGTATTAGTATTTCCCAAATGATTTTTTTTTTAAACTAAAGCTAGAAGTTGAGGTGAAATAAATGTGGGACTTTATTAAAGTACTAAGAAAAAAACTGAGCTGTGTCGTTTTTTACATAAAAGAAAATCAGCATTCAACTGTTAAGTGTGCCTGGAGGCATGAAAGATACAGTGTGTGCGATAAGAAAGTTATTAAAAATGATAACTAAAAACACAATCACAAGTTACTTGATGAAAGACTTTCTTATAATGTCCTGAATGTAATTTGCCTTTGACTGCAATTATTATGCAAAACATAGGCTTCAACTCCCCCATCACGGGCCGTCCTCCAAATGCTCTGCATATCATTAATTAAACAGGATCAAACCAACATTGTGACACACGGCAGTAAAACAGCCTTAGCTTCTCTACTCCAACAATCATGTTTTGTCCTCAGAAGGAGTCCAGAGAATGAAATGGGATTTGCACTTGGGTTATTTAACGGGCAGGCATTATTACGCAGAGGTTTGAGTTTTGTTCCCGAATGACTTCCTGTACTCTATTTATAGCTGGAACCCCACAGTGAAAACTGTGCCAATATTTGCTCAGCAGACACTGGCAGTTGGTAGGTATGATGCTGTGCAGGAGGACTCAACCAGATCAGCACACAGTGATTCTTTCTAAAAACTAAATTTAAAAAACCACCATTGCATTTTCAGGATGCAGAATTCATAGTGTATAATGACAATAACTAAAAATAGAATTCACTATAATGCAGTAACAATGTTTCTCCCCAGACGTGCTGATCAAATGAAAAGTTTAACAAAACATATCACATCCTGCTCAGTTAAGATGTCAATATGTACATAGTAAGAGCAGATGGAAAGGGCAATATTCTTATGTAACGCATATTATGACCTCTTTGTATAACATATTCAGGCCAATCCGACACAGAGACAGCAAAAGCTGCTTGACATTATTTTAGTGGCGTTGTAGAAGGTTGACATTGGTTTCTTTTAACCATGGCCGTGATCCTTTCCAAACCTTTTATATTGTATTTATCTACATATATTTTATACTTCTCATCACTATCTTTATTTACGCTCTCCTGTGACCTGTTTCTTTTGGACCTAAGGAGCTTTCCCCGGGGTGCTTCATGGCTCACGATTCCCTGGCCTGCCGTTTGGTTAACCCCACCCACCCCCACCTAATCTTAACCACCCTCCTTCACTTGCCTAAACCAATACACTACACTAACCACCCCCACCCCCTATTCCTGATCCCTCCCTATGCCTCCTCCATCTCAAATTCACCATCGTATGGGACCACAATGTTACCAGCATGTGAATACCACAAACAAAAGACAGCCTGGAGGGCAGACCATACAACGAGAGCCATTGTTTTATTCACCCACCTAAAGGCCTAACCGGCATCCTTTTAATATCTAATTTTGAGTTATTTTAAGGTTGTTTTATTTGTAGAGGAGATGTATATTATTTAACCTGTGCACCACAGGCTACACCTCGGAATGTCGAACCTCTATTTTAACCTTAACAATGTAGTTTGATTTGCTTGAATTCAATCAGGATCAGGAAAAGCTCATGAATATTTTTTGGAGCAGACATATGGGTAATTTAGGAGGGCAGAGACAGCTAGACTTGCTGGCCTATCCTCTGTTGAACAAGGGCTTTATTCAGAAATGCTTGTGTGAAGCCATTTAAATTCTCATTTATGTGCTTCACTGCGCCAATTAATCAAACACAACACGGGAGAGATTGTTCGTTTTAGAGACTGTTTACAATCTCCTGACAGTTATAGTTTATCATTGACCAAAGGAAATAAATGTGGAGGTGTCTTGCACAGTAAATGTCCATTGAAAGTGCCTTTGATCATTTTTATTGAGTAACTCAGCAGCAAATGTTTGTCTGTGCCGGACATGAAGACTGCTGCCATCTGTTAAATACAAGTCTGAGGCACCAATCATCATCCTACAGTTATGACTTTAACATTTTCAAAGCTGCTTCTATATGTAGAAACAGGAATTTTAGACACTGAGGAGATAATCAAAAATAAAATGTTAAGTATGAAGAGAAGAAGTGCTCTATCAACACCTGCGGTACAGTGAAGTTCACTAGAGAATGCCAAAATAAACATAACCATTTTAACAATGCAGATACTGAAGGAAATCTTTCCTCGCGGCCATTTATTCATAAAGCTTAATTGCTCAGCACCGTGGAAGGATTGTTTTCATTAGCAATTCAAACAGGCATGATTCTCTCTTTGCTGATACAGATCTTTTCCCCCTGGAGTCCGCTGGCTCCCATTTCATCATCTTCATCAACTATAAATAGCTCCCTCAGCAGAAATCCATTCATGAAACAAGAGGTTTGTATGTAATAATTTGTTTTCTATTCAAAGATAAAGCTGTGACTTGTAAAAGAATAAAAGAAAAAAAACAGAATCCCGAGGTTTCGCAATCCTGATAACACACCGAGTGCTCGGAAAACAACACTCTGCTGAAGCAATCGTTAGCTTTCCCATCCATTATCACACCACAGCAAAACAAGTCACCTTCGAGAGTGGCTGATCTCATTTGAGACGGTGCATCTGTGCCCCTTTAACAGATGAGGGCTTCCCGCAGGAATCCCCTCTAATGCCGTAGGACACTTTAGACCCTTCCAGCTGAGTGATGGATGCTCGTCCGACACATCCCGATACCTCGGCTTCTCAGGTCTCATGTCTCCGGAGTATCAGGGGGCAATCAATGAGAGTGTTTGAGCTGTGCTGTACACTTCACTGACTAATTTATACATATTTTCTTTGTATATTTTTTGCTTTAATGCCTGGGCTGGATTTGGTTCCAGAAGGTTTTAGGTTGGGGTGCAAGGACGTACAGGTTTGAGAAGTGAGGGAGGGACGCTATGACGTAGGGCTGCAACAATTAGCAGACTAATTGATTAGCTGATGGACGGAGAAATAATTACCCACTATTCTGATAGTCGGTAAATCGAAAGGTAATTTTCTGCTTCTCTCCGTTTTATATCATATTAAACTGAATATCTTTGGACCGACAAAACAAGACATTTAAAGTTTACATCAATCAAGCAAATTACATAGTGTGACAAAATGTGCTTTCCATAATAATGTTAACAAAACAAAAACATGACTAAGAGTCCGCACTGCTGGCTTTGTGAGGCTCTACTCGAGGCAGCAGTGCTTTGAGCTAAATGCTAGCGTAACTCGTTACATCTTGAGCGCTACATGAATGTCTGTACATTACAGTTTTATGTCAATCCATCCACTGGGCGATCATACATTTCACACAAAACGTGTAGCGTTAGAGGCGATGAATCACTAAAGTCAGTAGACTTCATCCTGTTGAGACCATGAAGGTCTGTGGATCTTCCATCTTTTTCTTTTTTGTTTTTTTTAAAGGAGCACTGTGCTATTTCCAACATATTTTATGAGAATGTGAAGTAAAAGAAATAACCTCAACATTACCAGTGGAAATTAAGCCCTTGTATCCAACTCATGTTTATGTCAAATATATGTAAATAATTTAAGACAAGACTTAAATCAAAATGATTCAAGACAACTAAAGAGAAGCAGCGATTTGCTTTGTTTTTGAAGCGGCTTTTAAAGTCCATCATCATCCGGCGTCATCATAAATATAAAGATGATCAGTGAAAACTAATTTGCTAATCTTTTGGTTTGAACATCAACAGCTCATCTCAATTCTTTTGACAACCAATACATCAAGATAACTTCTACTTTTTCTTGGCTTTTTCTGCTTCGTTTCAACCATAACAGCGCGCACGCTGTGTTTCTATACAGCACTACAAAAGTTTTCCATTTTCACTTTGACGATGAAAAGATATTTTTAGGAGTGGGTTCCTTGGCTCTGGGTGTTGAGCTCAGACGGGGACATGATGTGTCAGAAATGTTGAGGAGAGGAGTTTGAATTTTTCAGAGGAACAGAACACGGAGATGGGATTTAGCTCTCCAGTGGAGGAGAAGGTTCAGCTGATATGCGCACAAAGACACACACAGACATCTTCAGTACTCTAATCTCTCTCTTTCACACACGCACACACACGCACACACACCGGAGTGACAGCATATCCCATTTCACAGACAGCTGCCACGGACATCAAACAGACAGAGGACTTGGGCGTTAGGACTTCACTGTACAGGAAGCTGGAGGGTGTATGTGTGCGAGTGTCTATGTGTGTTGTTGCAACAACTCTCCCGTGATAGGGTCTCTCAGTTTCCTTGTGTTGTATAATTCACTTCCCTTCAAGTCAGGCTTGGGAATCTTGTTGGTGCTAAAAACACTCCAGAGAGACCACACAGAGCAGCATAATAATGAGCTGTACAAAAGACACTAACACTGAGGTTTGATTACAGGTGTTAGGTGTTTATGGAGGTGAAACAGAGAGCCAGGCTTAGTCTGTCTTAGTCTGTAAGGAGTGAAGCATGCCCTCAGCGGTCAATGTTAAACTGGCTATCAGTGATAAAAGAAAAAATGTAAGCTTAGATAACCCAGAAGGCTTTGAAAGAACATACGAGTTACCAAACATAAGCACTTACTACACATACTATATGTACTGTTGGCCATGAGAAAATGTTATACGCTTACTCTCAAGGGTCTCACAAAGAAAATCAATATGGAATATGATGTGAAGCAGTTTATAATAACATGAGGGCGAGGCTTTAAAATCAATATGTGTGGAGTGAAACAGCGCAGAAAATATACTCGTAGCTTCAAATGCAATACGCACAAGACAGCATGTGGTAGAGGGAAAAAGATCACCATCATGACAAATCAGATTTCAGTACATGAGTGTCTAGTTGAAATTTAGTTATTGGAGAATAATTTATAATAAATAACACACACACACACACACACACACACACACACACACACACACACACACACACACACACACACACACACACACACACACACACACACACACACACACACACACACACACACACACACACACACACACACACACACACACACACACACACACACACACACACACACACACACACACACAGCATTAATAGAGAAATGATAGTTGTGGAATAAAAAAGGAGAGAAAGGCTCCCGCTAAGCTTTGATTAAAGCCAGACCTCCGACAGAAAAAGAATGGAGGCATTATTACATTTCAAAAATACAACCGCAAGATTAAAAAAACAGGAAGACAAGTGTGACAGGAGGAGCATTTAGTGTGCCGAAGCACTCGCCAACCAAGTGAGAGGTTGAACAGCAAACCACAAAAAAGGCTCTTAAGTTTAATTTAACTCCAACTTGGTTTAGTGTTACAGTGGACTAAATCTAATTAAGCCTGGTCCTGCCTGTCACCCACTTTTATTTATTTTATTTTAGTTTGAGGCACCAGGAAGCTTATTTTGACATCCTCCTGGATCCATCTTTTTTCTTATATGATCACATCATCATTTCTGTCACATGGATTGTCCATGTTGTAATTTTACTGTGTTTTTTTATTCTGTACACACGTCATCTATTGCACGTCTATCCGTCCTGGGAGAGGGATCCCTCCTCAGTTCCCCTCCCTGAGGTTTCGTCCATTTTTCCCCCTTTAATTGTAGAGTTTCTTTTGGGGAGTTTTTCCTTGTGCGGTGCGAGGGTCTAAGGACAGAGGGTCTAAGGACAGAGGGTCTAAGGACAGAGGGTCTAAGGACAGAGGGTATCGTATCCTGTACAGTCTGTAAAGCACACTGAGACAATGTGTCATTTGTAATATTGGGCTATATAAATAAATATAAAAAGCATCTTTGTAACCTGAACTGAATTCATAAGAGGATGATAGAAAACAGACATGTGTTGAACAGATGATAAATGAACACAAAATGTAAGCTGTCAAAGGTCAAAAGCTATTATTCATACAACTATATAAAACTGCATTTGAACATCATGTTCACCGAGTCTAAATTCCCTATGCGCTTAAAGGGGAAATAGCTATTTGAAGTGTTTTTTAAAATAGAAAATGTTTGTTAAAAATATTTAAGACCAAATCCTGATTATCTGGTGATAATCGTGAGTCGCAAATTTAAAACCCTGAGGGATACACAACGGGTTTAAATAAGTTAAATAGTCAATGTGATGCAAGCAATGCCTCACAACTTTGGCAGCTGCTGATCTTAGATGAAGGTAACCCGTCTAATTGATTTCTAATTTCAAAGCACGTTACATACAAACTCATTAGCGGCACGTTATCATCTAATCTATCGTCAGTCTGCGACTGGAGAGACTGATGAGGTGCACGCATGAATTATGCTTCGTCTGATACACCGAAGCTCAGCTAAGAGCACATGTTGAGTATTTCTGGTCTTATAAATGATTTTATATGTTTATAATCTATATAGATCCTGGTGGGTGAAGATGCAATACCTGAGTGTTGCTTCTTTTAACTGCAAATGTGGAACGACCAGGTTATTAAAACCACAAACTCTCATCTGTTAGCTTAGTTTTAAATGATTTAATTTATTATTTAGAAAGCACATTGTGGTTCCATTCATTAAAAGTCTCCAATGTGGTTTATAATGTATTATTTGTATAAAAGATTATCCTTCGGAAGGGATGCCTAGAACCAGTGGCAGAAATATTTATGAAACAGATCCTGTAATAACTAATATAGAAACAATTTAAGATTCCAGTGTTTTAGCACAACTTTCGTATGGAATATTCTGCAAGCCAAACAATTTACAGTATAACTCTGTGTAACTTCAACCTTTGCTTGCTCTTATGCTCTTCTCTGTGTGTGTGTGTGTGTGTGTGTGTGTGTGTGTGTGTGTGTGTGTGTGTGTGTGTGTGTGTGTGTGTGTGTGTGTGTGTGTAAGCAGAGCGTTGCTATAAAAAGGTCATGTACTGTATGCAAATTCAACCTTTCCTGTAGACATCATTTAAAATAAACCCAGGGCCTAGCTACTGAAAGCATAGCATGACTGTTAACTTCTTCATAGTAAAGTTTGAGGGTTATCTAGGAATTAGTCATTTGTAGGTGGTTTAGGCAAGTAGAGGGAGATTGATAACAAAATGATCTGAAACTATTTAGAAAATGTATTAATCTGTTCATTTCATCATTTTCCAAGTAAAAATAGTGAAAAATGACAAATAGATTCTCTGGGGTGAGGTTCTCCAGATTGTCACCGTTTTAAAATCACTGTAAACTGAATCCTGAGATTTGAACTGTTACCGGCAGGTAGATCAATACAAATCAACCACAATGGCATTCCCCCTATATCGTCTTGCTGAGTCAGTAGAAAACTGAGAAATGCATATCTCAGAGAAAAACAGATAAAATGGGTTTCCCAGTCTTCACAGACAGATAATACCGTATTTGGAAATCACGGCAGCTTTGAGGAATGATGACACTTTAATTCTGCATCATAGCACAAATCCAAATGCTCCATCAGTCCCCAATTATCACCTCATCTTGTTATGTTATCACATTGAAAGCAGAGGGATCCCCTGCGATTTGCTAACACACTAATCCTAGCATTCATCCCCCTCATTCCCATACTGCTGACATTCCCGCTATCATTATCCTGTACTGTATATTCCCACCATCCCCTTCCATTGCTTCTGCTCTTCACTGGTGTATCTCTGCCTCACGGGTTCCTGAGTCTTAACGAGCCATTGAGAGATAATTGCTCCTCGAGGGTCGGTGCTAACTGACACCACTGCCTCCTGCATGTCATTCAGTCAAGCCCCTGTCAGCGTTATTAGAACTGCAGCCTGTACCCACTGCCAGAGTCCACTAATTTCTAACTTCTCTGAAAGGCAAAGTAATTAAAAACTCCATATTCTGCCATTTTCCTCACAGCAATAAAGCACACTTGAAATGTTTATTCCACTAAAAGCTCATTTTAAATGTATTTTCTGTTGTTTTTCTTTGATATTGATCACAAGGCTGTGCAGCAGAAGCAAGCTTTGATATGTACACAGCTAAAAAGGAATTACAAGCAACAATCCCGAGACCCAAGGACACAGGCTAACTGGATTCAACTCTGTCCCGAAGCTACGCGATTTTAAATTGATTCAGACTGTACAGCGCGGACGTCCTTGGCGCCAAGGGCAAATGTGTGTGACTTCGGAGATACAGAAAAGGTCTGCACCGCTTCTGTGTGATGTGATCCAAAGGGAAGGCTTGTACTCCAGGCACATGCTGTGTCCTCTTCCGTGCTGCCAGTGGCTTTGACCTCAACAGATGACAACGGCGGGCCACGAGGGGCGATGGGAAAGTGTGGTTCATGTCAGTTCTCTGCTGGCGAAAGAACTGAAGACTGGTCTCTTACATGTCCAGAAATAGATCTTTTTTTATGTTAGCATGGTAGAGTGGAAGTTAAATTATTCTGCCTTTACATGGGTAGTGCAACTTAATATAGAAACCGATCATCATGGTTTTGACTTATTTATCATGTCTCATCCAGAGGTTGTGCAATACAGAAGAGGAGATTTGGTTGTAATACTGTAAGTCACAGGCACTAATGGATTTGTCAGACTTGCACACTGTCAGAACAATACAGTGTTTAAAAAAAGCACATTAGGAGTGCCACAGTCGTGGTGACAGTAAAGTATTTCAGAACTGAACAGGACATTTCAATAGTGTTTAAATTTGAGCTCTTTTTTTAGACAGGAAATACGTAACATTGCTGGCCTCGTTAATCTGTTCAAATAATGGCTTTTTGTCGTTTAGACATAGGTGGCCATTAAGTAAATGTTTCTTACGGCTTTATTCAGACTTGACAGGATCCTTACAAAAAGGAGCCATAATAATTGGGTAAGGTTTGTCACCTGCTGCCTGAGAGAGGGCAGTGAATTCATGAATACATTCAATCAATTTCATAATTCCTTAGAAAGCACATCCTGTTGCTTTTTTCATGATGTCCGAGAGCACCGAAGCATAGAATGCCAATATGTTAAGTTGGGACACGTTGTGTATGTAAAGCAATTTGCTGGATATTCATAGTTTCTTACTTGCCAATGCAGAATGAAAGGTTATGCTCCACGAGGATCATAATAATAATAATGTTTTAGACCGATTTAACTCCACATGAACTTCAACAGGTTAAACTTGGCTCCTTCTCAGTGTTTCCAGTTTATCAACCCACTTTTATTATCTCTCCGCATTAAGAGGTGATTATTAAGTGATGGAATCATTATAATGCTTTTAATTGGGCGAACGAGACATGCATTTCATGACTATGCAGTTAACATTACTGCTGCAGCCTTTGCGTTAACCTAACGGCATTCAATTCAGACTTGGGCTGTGTTGGATGCGTTCCTTGGTCAGACCTAGTAAGATTGCTTCATGACTAACATATAAGGGACTCTGGTGCTCTTTCAGTCATCATTTAGACATTAGATTGACCTGTAAGATTGCCATTAACCTAACGAGATGCATGTCTGAAAGGGTTTTTTGAGAGTCAAGGGGAAGTTTGACCTTACAGTTGTCTTCCAAACCACTCAAATCGCTTTTTCACCACGTCATTCGGGAGAATTGGGGTTCAGTTCAGTTTTTTCCGACACGCTGACTGGAGGCGGGGATCGAACCTACCGACTGGTGTACGACCCGCCCTACTTTCTGAGCCACAGCCGCCCTGTGTCAGCAGGAATGTCAAGTGGCAAACAAATGAATCAAGCCACTCTATTTAGTAAAAGCTTTTCTCTTGTGCTTTTGAGTGTCGCTGCCCACCCCCCCCCTAAAAAAAAATCAAATGCTTCCGTCTCATCTCACCTTCGCACTGCAGTCTCATTTAAAACAAAGCACTAATGATAATGCGTTAACACGTGATCTTTCAACACAAACTAAACTGCCCTGATGGTGGTTAAAATTGATTGTGATATTGATTTTCTATCAAACAAGTCCTTACATTAAGTCTCTACATAATTTCCCCATTAAACAACTTGGCAAGACTCCGTTACGATACAGAATGTGACCACAAATTAACTGTATATTGTTTTTGTGCTTTGGTTATTAACTAAAGGTGACCTTTCCTACAGTCCATAGACAGGACACAAATAATGCATCTCTTTTTTTCCCCAACTTTAATTTAACACCTAATTTGTGTGAATGTGCCAAGCAGCTGCAATGTTGCCTTATTAGCATTGCAACAGCCAGTTTTGACACATCGCCACATGCTGGCATACAGAAGCTGTCCTCTCTCCAAGTAGCTCCTGGACATCAGCAGTCACCCTGTCTGTCTGAACTGTTTCTGACTGCCATGTTCACATTTTTCCAGCCTGATTCCTCTAGTGCCTCTCAGACACAAACTGCTTCTGTCATCCGGAGCGAAAATACAGCTGTTTTTTTTACTCTGATGACATCATTTGGCTTCTTCTTTCTGGTGCAAACATCAATGAGAGAAGAAAAGCACAAAGCAGAAGCTCCTGCTAACAATTTGACACAGACAATGTCTTTTTTGATTGTTGATGGTTTGTTTGTCAGCTTTTGTCATCATAAAGTCACCATGGTAATAATGGACAATATGGTGCTGTTGGCAGTGTTGAGGAAAACAATAACAACTCCCATCCATCAATGTTTGGACAAAAACCAAGATGAGAAGTTTTAGTCCTGCCATCAACAGCCAACAGCTTAAACCATTGAAGACAACCTGTCACTAAATGCATCCAAAGCCATTAGAGAGACTCATTAAAACCCTAATCCAATGAGAAAACTTTGAAATCCCAGAGAATCACACTCCATACTCAAAATTCAATAATTTATGTAGAACATTTTCAAGACAGATTTAAGTTACCAAGCACATCTTGCTAGAAGTGAAAGTAATCGGTCATGTTTAATTAAATCTGGCATAGGCTGCCAAATATTCACTGAGCAGGAATCCAGGATGAGGCAACAAAAAAAAAACCGCATGCTAGCATTTACGGAAGCGAGAATCTCACAAGGCTATGTTGCTGCAGGGAAGGAGCATTCAGGACAACACTTCACACATTGGGGAGACAGCTGAGCTGCAGGCAGCAAAGCAGCACCAATGGTGTGACAACTTAAGGTTTGTTGCGCGAATCCTTCACTCAGCACTCACAACCTTCTGCTCCTCACACAGCAGTAACCGATGAGCAACCTTGCACATTTTGTATTTTATGAATAATTTGAAAAACTAATATCAAATAATACAGTATATTTGAGTACTGTATATCACTGAATGATATTTGGTTGTGGTTTATCCATCTATCTATCTATCCCATTCTAAATGGACCTCTATTAAAAAATACCCTAAAAAGCATAAGGTTTGCATTAATAACAGTATAAACGATATTGTCTTGAATGTATTGCTGTAAAATACACATATAGGCCTAGATAATTATGTCCAAGTGGTACAGTATTATACCATAAACTACCTCATGATTGTCTGTTAGGGAGATAGAAAAGTAACAACATAATGAAAAATCTTCGTAGACTTATGTCCTAATTACATTCAGTAAATAGTCTAATATTATAAGTGTATCTGTCATTGGCAGCCGATTAGTTATTTTATGGCTGTAACAAATTAGAATTTTTATTATCAATTTATCTTTAAACAATTTAATTGATTAATTGTTTACTTTGAGAAATGTCAAAAAAGAGAAAATGCAAATCAGAATTTCTAAGATGATGTGAAAACCCAATAATATTTAACAAAAATAGTCAATTATATAAAAACACAAAGAAAATGTAAATCCTCACATTTGAGAAGATGTTTAGCTTGATGGAACAATTAGAAAAATATAAAACGTTATGATCGACTAATCGATTATTCGATTTATTTCCGGCATCAAGTCAGATGAGCTAATTGATGTTGTGTTGTTTTGGTAAAAGACAGTTGGCAGTGGGACTATCCAGCTCACTCAGAAGGAAGTAGTAAGTAAGTAAAGCAATTACAACTGAACTACACCATAGTCTACAGCCGGTAATTGAAGAGCTTTTATTACAGTACGTCCAGCTCAGCTACATTTGGCAACAGGACAAACAAAAGCTCTCCAGTACAGAAACACAACAGTCCATTAGCTTACTACGAACAGCCAGAGGCTCATAGTGTCCTTCTTCCTCTCTCTTCATACATTTTACTGCCTTTGCTACGTCGTCAAAATCTTTAAAAGATTGTGCCAAATCCAAACAGTACAACGCACACATTGTCTCACTCACTTTCGTGCTTTGAAGTTCCCCATGTGTGCCGCGGAACTCCCGGGCTCTTGATAATCGCTCTGCCGGCGGATTTCAGCGCATCCATCCCGAGGTGTGTCTGCTCTCCCGCAGGTGGATTCCCCAGTCTCCGTACCACAGGGAGGTAAATACAGCAGGCTGGGCTCGACGGAGGATGCGCCAAATAGGAATAAGGCGAAGAGAGAGCCCACTGATAGAAGTTCCCACCCTGAATCGCTCTCGTGTTCTCTTCCCACCACAGAGACCGGGAACCAGCTGAGAGCAAGCACATGCACCTACTGCACCGTCTCCAAAGTTAAGGGCGTGTCCCTCTAACCTTGATGAGCTGACAGTCCAAAGTGCTCCTGTCTCAAGCAGTGACCTTAATGGAAAAAATCATCACAGTATTGTTGTACTGTGAAGGACTTACACTCATTAATGAGTTTATGGATAACGACCTTAAAATTGCACTTTCTGTGGTTTATGGAGCTTTAGTGGATGCACTATTGCCAAGTTGTGTTCTTAGGGGTTCAATATGTACAACAGTTAACTAAGATTATCAACAGAATGTGAAGAGTGTGTTGCAGAGATATCTACTGAAATTAGCAGTCTAATTGACTAGCTCCGCTCCGTCCGGTCTTGTAATACCACTTGTTCCTCTGGAGGCGATAGTGAGACACTAGCCGCAGTCTGACCTCAGGACTGAGGCAGAAGAGCTGCCTGACTCGCCTTTAAATATTACAGCCATGTTCCGTGTCTGTTTTATCGCTTGTTTACTGGAATATATTCAAAGTGGCAGAAACGAGAAAACCACCTGCACCACCTTGCGTCGTCCTCACCAGTGAACTGCAGACTCCCTGTTGTTGCCTTTACCCAGGTCCAGCAGCCCACTGTGACTGCCGGCGCTGGGGCTTCTTATGGCTGAGCTCAAATCCCTTCGGCCGCGGTGCCGACCTCTTTCCTCTTCCCTGCTCTCCTGGCTGCGCCGCCACCGGGAAGACGAGATGAATATGCGGGTCGTTTTCTAGTTTCTGCCACTTTAGTAGTCCAATAAATAAACTAACGTAACGTTACACAGACTACAGCCCCCGATTAACATTAGTGCCCCAGTAAACACAGAGGGATCAGCTCCACGTGAACATTATAAGACAGCAGATGTTCTTTGGCTCTCAGAGTTTCAGCAGTTTGGTCGAGTTTTGGTATTCTTGCCCACTGACTGACTGACTGACTGACAGGCATTACACAGAAGTAAATGCAATACATAATTTAAAGAATACATTAGAATACAATAAATGTGCCAAACTACTACAACTCAAATATGAACATTAGACATTGTACTGGCCCAGTTTAGAGGTGAAATACTGCCCCCTATTTCTTTGGAGCAGGTCGCTCGGAATTACACATTGAACCTTTAAAGAAGGTTATGTCATCCCTTTAACATTGTTAATATTTAGAAACAGCAGGATCTTGTTGTTTCAATTCGTGACAGAATTCAAATGATTGGATACTTTAGTGATGGACTATGTTGAAGCTTCTTTATTGTAATGTTCTCCTATTATTCCCTGTTTTTTCCAGGCTTGGTCACATATGGTAAGTGCTTAAAAAATGTCAGAATACCTGATCAACAAACAATTACAAATCTAGGCTTCATTTTAGGGAGATGATTGAAGTTTTCCTTTTTAGTATGTTGGCGCCCTCTACTGATTGCAAACAGTTATTACAGTGTGGTTGTTACCCAATATTTGGACATATCAGTAAGCTTTTTTTTACAAAATATACACATTCTTAAATCATCCGTTTTAAATTGTTCTTTTAAGTATGGGCTAAGATTACAGACGTCACAAGTCAAAAAGGTTTGGATCCACTGGTGGTCTGTGTATGACTTTTGCATTATTCCAAAGTTTCCTACTGTAAAGCCATACAATAAAGGCAAAATGGCCAAAAAACTATTGTGCCATACAGGGAACTCTTCCACTTGAACTTCCACTGAAGAATAATCAATTTGTGACAAAACATGCATTGTGTTTTTGTCCTTCATGGTGAAATCTTTATTTAATTTCTCTCCACAACCCAGCACAGGTTATCATGTCAGGTCCGAGTTCATCTCTCACAAGTATTTCACACTCAGGAAGCTAAGCAGAGCATGTATAATCATGTATTTCTCATAAATCATCTAGTAGGGGTTATTGAGAGTTTAGCCTGAGGTGGCATGCTGCTGTTGTAATTTTGGTGCTCTGTGATCATTTGAGAGGGACTTAAGTTTATATTTAATGCTCACAGCTGCGCACACTACTGACTGCTGTGCGTGTGGATGTGTGTGTGTGTGTGTGTGTGTGTGTGTGTGTGTTAAACTGCATGTGTGTGTTTATGTGCTATCCTGGATACACAGCAAGTAGTAGAATCATGCAGCTACTTTAAAATATAAGACTCTTCAGAAAAAGACTGCAGTGTTGCTGCCATGTTGGTGTCACTAAAGCATACAAGTATCTGCATTAGAACTAAAGCAATGTCTCCCTCTCCAGTGTAAAAGGAAATAGCCTCTTAAAGGCTAAAAGCTGCACTAAAACGCTGCAAAAGTGACATTGCCTCCTGTCTGCTTCCATGGAAGACTGTGGATTTGAGATTATAAGTTTATAATTAATGGTATTTATAAGTCATCCAGTCAATTCAATCACTGCCATAATGTCACAGAGCACCTTTTACTCCAATAGAGAACAACAGTTACAGGCTTCAACAGTTTTTCAGATGTCATTTTTCGACTGGTTCACAAAAGAGTAATCAAACAGTGCAGCATGCATCGTCTGTTTACGGTTGCCCAATTCCGGTGTGACTACTGCTTAAAATACCAGAGATGTTCTTTAAAAAGGCAGAAAAAAATCTCCCCTACTGTCTTGCAACTTGGCTTGGGAAGCATGTGATATTTACTTGCTGATACAACAGTTGTTAGATTCTTAATCCCCCTCCCCCCCCCCCATAAAACAAATCATGCTTGTGGGGGTCTCTTTATTTGTAAAGGGAGGAGGGAGGTGAGGTCACTAAAAGAAGTGTTAGAGTACAGCCAGAAGAAAAGAGGGCTTCATGAAAGAGATGTATGATAGAGGGGGGTGCATGGTAGTCTCTTTCAGAAAGGACAACATAGAAAAAAAAACAGACTGAACTAGTCAGCTCACATGCTCTCAGTCACTTCTGTTTCAGTTTCATTGATGGATGCTATCCTGTCTGCTTTACAGTTTATCCCCCTCCAATTGTTATGTCATAGTCTCATGCTATTTGTCTCATACACACACTCACACACTTTTCATTTGCTCTCTCTAAACCCGCGTCTTCCTTAGAGGCTGGAGCTAGAAGGCAACTGGTGGGAGGGCCGGTCTTGGAAGCAGGAGGTGGCTTTGGCCAACGATTTTCAGGTCAATCCAGTGACACGTCAGCTCATGGATATCTTTATTTCCATAAAACCTGACTAATCTTCAACCAAGTACAAAGCCTGCATTGGAGGACCTCATACACCGTCTATTTCAAAGACTGGGAAAACTGTCCCTTCGTCTCCTCCTGCTTCCCCTCCTGGTTTTTCTCTTCCCTCCTGCTCCTCTCCTTCTCCTCCTCCCCCCTCTCGTCTTTCTTCCAGTTCTGAGGCACACAGGTAGTCTCGGGACTGGGACTGCGAGTGTCCCAGGGACTCCATCGACAAGCTTCGGCTGGACAAGATGCTACTGAGGCTGGACTGGCGGGCGCCTCTGGGTTGGGTCTCAATTTCCACACGGACCTCAATATTGGTTCCTTCCCTGTGGGTACAGTAAAGAGACATTAATAAATCAATATTAAGTTATTGCTTTAGCATTAGCTGTTGGCACCAAAGTGCAGCTGAGGCTGATGGGAACGTTGTTTTTTTTTCAGATGTTTGGTTTTAAACTGTTGTTGACGGTAGTGCTAGATGAAAAGTTAAGGAATCATAATAGTGAGTACAAAGAAATCCTGAGGATAACATGGATATCTGTACCAACTTTCATGGCAATTCATCCAATAGTCTTGACCAAAGTGGACACACCAAACATTGGCCTCCCTAAAGTCATTCCGTTAACATTAACGCTTAAATCCTGCATAAAAACATAAAGAGAGGGGTAGAAACAGAAAAAGGGAGAGTAAAAGTGCAACATTTACCTCAAAGGAAGCCCTTGTGTGTCATCGAGCTTGCTGTCAGGCACAATAACCACCTCGCAGTCTGATTGGCTGTCTGGCTGGGTGTATCCGTGGTGTTTTGTGGCTTCATCCAATTCCTCATAGCTATCTAGCTCCGGGGGCGTGGTGCTTGTACTGGGGAGTACGCCCACTTCCTGTACGCTGACTCTTACTTCCTGGACGCTGGTGTCGCTGAGCGCTGGGTTGTTCTGACCCGTCCAGTGGTCACTGACTACATGAGAGAATAGAAGATCTATAAGAGAAGTTGAAACTTCATCAGATAAGGTCGTGGTTGGAGCAAACATCACAATGCACCTCGTACAAATGTCAATTTAATTACACAGTTGTTAAATAAATAGAAATAGAAATAGAAATAGTGCATCCATAGTTTTGGATGTACGCTTATTTGCTCTTCTTTATGCTATGCTTAAGCTCATTGCCTCCTGGCTCCAGCTTTAACGTAGAAAAATTAAAGTGGCATCCATTTTCTTATTTAACTCTCGGCAAGAAAGCAAATAGGCGTATTTCCCAAAACGTCAAACTATTACTTAAAATTCTGTACTCACAGCTGGCTAAGTCCTCCAGTTGGATTTTGTGTGTTTCAGGGGAATCACTCTGCGGTCGACACCAACCGTTCCTACAGAGCGACATGGGGACGACCCCATAGACATAAGTCAGCATTAGCGGTACACCCACACCTGCGGGAAAACAGAAAAGTATGAGAAACCAATTCATAATATATTTCCTACAATCTTTTTTTCTTGGGATTGTGGAAAAAAATCTATTTTAATAACATACAAATGGTTAATAAAACAGTACTCTTGCGATTTAGTATCGCACTTTATTAAAGTTTGGAGACTTTTGAGAGACTCAGAGAATTACCGCCTTGCAAATGTCATTACTTCATCATTTTATCCTGTTAGACATTTGTGTGAAATTGTCCTAATTAGCTAATAAATTGTTGAGTTATGCCAAACAACGTGTTTTGTGAGGTCACAGTGACCTTTGACCACCAAAATCGAATCAGTTCATCTTTGAGTTCAAGTCGATCATATTATTGTTACTACATTACCCGAAATAAACACAAGAGGGAGCCCCTCCTGCTTCACTGTGCACTGCACACCACATTGTCTTATTTCACACCTTTGATCTTTTGTGCTTTGTGAATCTTGATTGCTTTCTTCACATTTTATGTAATTTATTGGAAGTCTGTAGTAAATGTTTCAAATCTTTTATGTTTGTGGTGCTGCTATTTTGGCCAGGACACTTCTGTAAAAGAGGTTTTGAATCTCAGTGAGGACATTTCCTGGTCAATTTAAGTTATATGTAAATATGCATTTATTAGGAAAAGACTGAATCTACATAGCCTTTTTCATGTCTGGTTATTAATTGTCTTCATATGAACATACAAGAAAGAAGCGCATAACAATCCTGGCAAAGTTGGATTTCTCCCCACTGTCCTTCATAACCTTCACAAAAGCACTTTCAACGAGCCCACAAACTCGATGAGCAGCAGCCTCCCTACGCTGTGTGATTATGCAACCTGTGATTGAGATAGGAATTTGGGAAACAAAGCAGAGTGCCGACCAAACAAAGGGACATCATTAACACAGCGAGAGCACTGGGACACCATTGACTCAGCATCAGGGTGAAACCAGGGCAAGAGGGTGAGCCAGCCAGCCAGGGTGTGTGTGTGTGTGTGCGTGCGTGTGTGTGCGTGTGCGTGTGTGTGTGCGTGTGCGTGTGTGTGTGTGTGTGTGTGCCAGATCTGGACTATTATCCCTCTACATTGCACATATTCTCTTTTGCAAACTTTTGCATATCCCTGATCAATATATTTGCACATTCTGTAAAAAACTATACAGCTCTTTTATTCTAAAATATATATTGTAGGTATTTGTTCTTTTTTTATAGTATCTTTTAAATATTTTTATACAAATCTTTTTATTTTATATTTTGCCTGTATTTTTATTTGCTCTTAATATGTTAATTGTATGCACCAAACACCAAGACAAGTTCAACAACATACTTGGAAATAAACCGTCTTCTGATTCTGAGATCAAGCCTGGATGCACGTTCAGATGTGTATTAAAGCTCATGATTTATTAAAGGAACAGTTTGACATTTTGGGAGATCCGCTAATTTGCTTTCTAACCCAGATGATTGTTAAAACCTTCATCAGCATCATATTTAGTGTACAGATATAGGAGTTGCATCAATTTCCGTATATACCTCTTGGCCATAAAGCAAATGTTTTCTGTTAAACTAATTATTTAAATTAAGTTTTAAAATTGTGTGGACTGTGAAAATATGTGGCGTTTCTCTGTCTTGTTGATCCGAGATGCCTTACTCATTATTATGAAAGGATTATTTGAGACACCCCACAGCTAGCAGCCTGTGTGCTGGTCACAAGCAACATGAAACATCTTTATCTTTAATTACATTTTGATCCACAGGAACACTGCCCTCAGATATTAGAAATGTTGATGGAACAACAGCTTTAATATTCAAATACAATGAAATATTGTGCATAGAAGACCTCTGATTCTGCCTCCAGACCCCTCGGGTCAGAGAACTAAATGTTGTTAAAAGTCCAGGCTTAAAGCAGAGGGGGATCATGCTTTTTACTATTTTAGCTCCAATGCTGTGGAACAAACTGCCGTTCAATATCAAAATTAGTGGAGTCTGACATAAACAAATGTGTTTCAGGATATTGTGGCAATTGTATCTCCTTTCATCAACCAAATGTAATTTCTAGAATAAAACAATTGCTACTTTTGTTCCTTACCCACAGTGACAGCTGCTATGACCGGCGACACAAACACTGACATCATCACCCCACTTGCCACAGTCAAGTAGTGCTTACTTCCTGAGATATTGTTTTTCTTACAGCGACCATGGACCTGTAAGGTAATAAATCAAACATAAATGAGATAATAGAAATGTATTTCTTTTCATTCTCTGCAACAATTTATTCCTGTCACTTATTCACGTCCACTAGTAACATGCATGAGGGGAAAGGAAAATTCACCTGAACTGCATGATTACCATGTAGACATGTTCAAAAGCTGATTTAACATCTCTTGATAACATGCAAAATTAACAAGATATCTTAGATACTACTATCTGATGGAAGAAATTAATAATTCAGATTCATTTGTTCACTTTAAACATTTAAGCCAGTCATACGGGAGCAGTTTGCACATTTTGTCTGCTGCCTTTGCTGCACAAACCTAACCAGTCGCTGAAAAAGTAAGCACATCCATTCAAACCAGTGTTTTGATGTGACACAGGATTTACTGGCAGTTTTGTACCTTGCGGCCCATGTAGATTGGTATGCCCACAATAATGACTGGGATGGCGATGCCCGCTATAAGGGAGATGACCACCGGTGCTCCGAGCAACATGCCCACCTGCCACAGAACCTTGCGGGTTTGAGACCATGGCTTCTTCCCCCAGAATGTGCATCCTGAGGGACTGAGACACACAGGAGACACAACAGGAGAGATCAGATACAAGTTCAAACTATCATCATGCACAGAGTTCAGAAAATAAACGGTACATATTAACACATATAGCATTTCTAGCCACAAGAGTGTCATGGCTGTATGGGAGGTAATGTCCTGCAGTCTGTCAGTTTGTAATATGAAATACTACAACTATTGGATGAATTGCTGTGCAATTTGCTACCTCGATGGTGAATCCTCATGACCTTAGTGATCCCCTGACTTTTCATCTAGTGCCTTCATCAGGTCAACATTTGTATTTGTTCAATACTTTGTTTTATTAACAAATACATGTAAAACTAAGGACATTCCATCTAGCCTTGGCTGTACTTGAAATGTTAGCATCCTGAGCAGCACATGGGAGAAGTTAGCCTTCAGAGCTTTCTGGTCAGAAAGAGTCTACTTCAACTCAAACCATGATCTTTTCCTAAACCTAACCGAGTAGTTGTGTTGCCTAAAGCTAAGGAGATTTCTGGCAGAAAGCCCTGAAGGCTAACTTCTCCTGCCCTAAGCACAGTCTCACAGAGCCGCTAGCATAGCCGTACTGCAAAGTGTAGACTCTAAGTCTTCTTCTTAAAATATACGTATATGGTATGTATGCACTCACATAGACACTCATAATCATCCCATCTATTGCTATGATCACAAAAGCATCGTAATGCTGCCTATCCAACAAAAATAAAACAATTTTGAATGATTTTCTTTTAAGAAACAGGCGAAATAAATGAGTACGACCAACAACATTAACCATCATTACATCATTACCCAAACTGAATAACCTCATCTGCATTTCTCATTATAGCTTTGTCCTCTCTTCCTCAATTACAATCATTTGCAGCTACCATTCACATACTCATTTATCTTTCATACGGCTGTCAGCTAAATGAAAAAGCCAGGTTATTTAAGTCTGGTTATATGAAGTTAGGTACAATATATGTTGCCTTAAAGTGCTTCCTTAATGTAGTATCAGCCTTTAGTGTTGTGGTGTCATTCTAATTGCCAAGGAACGCAGTACAACACCGACGAATGCTTTTTGGTCCCAATCAAGCCGCAATTAACTTGTCGAGGCAGCAGCGACAACATGAGCAACACAAATAGCACCCGAGGGCTCTGCTATTTCTCAAAGCATGCTTTTTTATTACAACAGCAAATGTCACTTTGGGGTTCTAAAAGCCCGAGTGGGGGGAATTGTGGGGAGATATTAAAGTTGTGTTCTGTTGCTCTGAACTGGCTTTGAATTGGATTTGCAGCAAAGTGCTAAAAACTTTGGCGCTCTATAGGACGTTTACTGTAATTTGTAGTGTGAGAGAGACAGAATGAGGGAAGAGAAAAGGAGAAGGGACGGGGGAGAAAAGGTGCAAAAACACAATGCGGCACATACAGGCAAAAAACAAAAACTCTCTTTCTCATCTGACACATTCATCAAGACATATGCACGTCTTATAGTGTAGCTTGAGTTACATATTCTGCCGCATGGAAATATGGAGGCAGAATTATTGATGACAAGTCAGCAGTGATTCCCTTCCAGGACTAGAAAAATCAATGGAAGCCCAGACGAACAGTGTAAAGCTCTAAACAATGACATAACGTGTATGTGCCCACTTTCTATCTCCAACTGGGCGTTGCTTAAAACACACAGATGGAATAGTGATGTGAACACATGTAAACTCATTGAAGAAACTCTTTTTACATATGACAAAGTTGGACTTGTGTTACAGAGCATTTTCATGTTTTTGTGACACTAAGATCAAATTACGCTGCACTTTCTCTTGAGTTTTTTGGCAGCACTTTCACTGTGTAGGTCCTAAACAACAAGATAGCTAATGATTACTTTTATTATCAATTATTTAAAAAATTTAGTTTGGTCTACAAAATGTAAAGAATGCCCATGGCAGCATCTTCAAATAGCTTGTTTTGACCAATCAACAGCCACGATCAGACACACACGTAAATCTCACATTTAAGGAGTTAGAACAAGTGAATGTTCAGCATTTTTGCTTGATACAGTACTCGCACGGACAAGTAGCTCGCTTGCACAAGCGTGAGACTATTTATGCAGAAGTGTAATAAATAATAAGTTTTAGCGAAAATGCGTTTGTATGTGTTTGGGAAGTAGTGAGCATCTGACTGGATAAATGAGACTTGGATTATATTGCACGAGTTGTGTGAGAGTTTTAAATAGATGTTTTGATATCATTTTGTTTTTGTTAAACGCGGCCCCCATTTACTCTAATTTATCGAGAATTCTCTAAAATTTTTGGGTTCTTTATTTACATGGAGGCATGCGAGAAAACCAAAGTTTTCTTCAAGAATTTAAGGTAACGTGTAAATAAAATAGCGTTGTTAATATGTGAAATGAGCTGAGTGTGAAATGAGTACCTGAGGTAGTGCACGTCGGTGATCTCCTGCATACACAGCCAGCAGAACTGACAGGCACAGACAGTGCAGTTCATACGGTTACAGCTGCCATCGTTGGTCTTCATGATGTAGGCACCGCAGCGAGGGCACGCTTTGATCTCCTCTGCATCTTCAGCAACAGAGTAAATGTGTGAGGGGTGTCCACACAATATTTATTCATCCAGGAAAAATAACATAGTATACTGAAAAGAATCCTTGCATTGTATGGACGCTCTGAGGTGCAAGGGAGAAAAGAAATTCTGGTGATCCATTTTATATGTCTGTCTTTTGGTTTCTCTCCTGTGTTCATCACTTAAGAACAGGTGTGCCGGCATACACATGCATTTTTATGGCGGTATGAAGGACATAAAAAAGAAGTTTGCCAGAATAATCTTTGGAAGTTCCTAATTCTTTCTCATCTGTGCAACAGGTTTGAAGTTACTACATTTTCATCTTTGAAAACAGGTGACAATTTAATTTACTCCCTTGCACTCTAAAACTCACCTGGAAGAAAACATGAGTGATATTTTTTCTCCATCTGTTTCACAAAAAGAAAAATATCCTGGCAAAGTCATAAACAATTTAAATCAGACTTAGAAAATGAATCACCAGAAGTTTTTCTTTGGCTCAGGGCTTCCGTAGATTTTGGGATAAAGAAAACAAATAAAAGAAGGTAACAGCAGCTGCCAGTCTCACCTCCTCCAGGTTCTTCATTGAAGACGTACAGCGTGGAGGCATCGTTGCCGCCTGAGGTGTGACGGGCTCGCTGACGCCGGGCCTGGTCACACGTCTGGTTCGGGTGCCACAGCTGCCGACAGTGGTAGCAGAACTCGGTGTCACATCCCTCACGGCCACAGCTCAGCTTGGGACACTCTGCACAGCCGTAAGCTATCACTGCATAGCTGAGGAGAGAGAGAAACTGCAGATAAAAATGATAGAGTGGACATCATTAATATGGCCCTAAAGGTGAATTATTTGTTAGGCATTCTTATTAAAGGGGAACCTCAGCATCTGGCCTCATAAATCCAGGTGCTCTCCTTACTCAGCTGAGACTTACAGTGGCTCAGATTCATTTAAACATCACAGCCTCGGTTGGCTGACTGGCATATCTATGAAAGTCTGCAGCAAGTCTTTCATCCAATGCTCAAACAAAACAGTACATTTGTTGACTGTGTGCCTCAGTGAATCCCAACTCAAAGAAAGACACCACTATCTGTGGGACTGGTTTCCACAGTTTAACACCCGACCCAGAAATAATCCCATCCTCAGATCTCAAGTAGTCACTATGATGAGAACAAGGATCTTGACGCCTAATTTTCTCTCCTCAGAGGGGACACTAACATATATTTTAATATTCAAAAGATCACGTGATTAATGTTCAAATACAAGTGAAAGGGCCTGTTGGATCCAGGCAGTACTGCTCTGCTGTGAAGTATTTGAAAAGCACCTCCAGGCGTTTTCCTTTGGCATCTTCAGCCTCGTGTGGTTTTCAGGTTTGTCAGAAAGGTAGATGACTCAGACCGGTGAGGGCCACACACACATAAGAGAAGAATAAGCCTGCTGCATGGATCCCACTTTGGTGTCAGACTAGATTTAAACTGCTTGATTTCTTAAGTCAAACCATTTTGGCTGAACAACAAAGCTAAAGTGGACCTGCTCATGCATAAAAACATGTAGAGGTATCAGTGAATATTGTTATCAAAGAAAGCAGCAATAATTGGATTTTGTTTTACATTTAACACCTTTACAAACTTCATGCAAAGATGTCTAAAGATGTTCTGACAAGACATAGAGCAGCAGCAGCTGACACACATTCTTAGATATACATATTTATTCTTAAAGATCCCACGCAGACACGTTTTAAGAGACACAAGACGTCTCCTAAGTCCATTCTCAGTGTATGTGTGCTGGAGGCTTCACATTTCCACAGCACAGTAGTGTAAGTTATTTGTCTATGATTGACTTCTACACTAGTTGTGGTGTCACATAAGCATCTTGTGGTGTCACACGTGCTAAACTCAACAACTCAAAACTGTTTTCTGATGTCAAACTCTGCACAGACATCATTCTGCAAAAGTAACAAAAAGCAAAACCTTTCTATCCGCTGGACAGCTGACTTTAGTGAGAATACTTTTGCTTCTATCGAAGAGATGCATTCTGATCCAGTGGATCAAGGAAAAGCCTCCCTGTCACACAGTGGTACAGAGAGACTTAAGGTTAGGTTAATGCAACCCATGTATGTTAACTCATTTATTTATTTATTTCTGCTCTGTAATTTAGCAATACCTGTGCTATATGGGTGTTTGTTTGGTTGTGTAAAAATAATATATATATATAGTAAAAAACAAAAAACAATAAGCAAACCCTTTTTGAGTGGAGTGGTACTTTAAAAGGTACCTTGTTGAGTTTTTGACCACTAGTAGCACTATGGAGCAATTATTTCATAAGCAGGTCCTTGTTGTGTTTGTACCTTGTGCACATGCATGCACACGAGCAGGCGGTGACACGACACACGGATCTGCCCTTGTATCCCTTGTTTTTTGGGGCATATGCAAAAATCCTTCCAAAAACACAAGAGCATAGTAATGTTAGATAAAAATTATGAATTGATTTGGCATGAACAGAAAGATTTCCACTTGAAATACTTGTACTGCCGATTCCTGTGCGCGCTGAAAAATCCCTTGCAGCTTCTCTTTTGAAACCACCTACAGTAGCATCACATGTGCAGCAAAGAACATGACAAAATGTGCACGCATACACAAACGTGTGGACGTACGCAGAGCAACACATTTCACCACACTTTCTCAGAGCCGACATAATCTCCAACTAAGCTTCTGTCACTAAGACCTCGAGGAATGTGTGTATGTTTGGAGCTCGGGAATACACAAACCTTAACTGTGACCAGTTTACATAATGGGTCACCACTTCAAAGGATCTTCTATGTGGGAAGATTTGAAATTTAAAACACCACTGACCTCCGCTTGTAAGCGTTTTTTAATACGTGGAATCGTAATTCTGCAGATAGTTTCGAAATCTGATCTTGTCTCTGAGTTATATTTAATTCACCACAGCGCCAGATGGATTGGCGTATTGATTTTTGCTCCACTCTTTCGTCGTGACCAGGCTGTGAGCTCTGACAGTCGGGGAGACAGAAAGTCTACCAGTGAGTCCTGTGCTTTTGACCACAAATATCCACTGAACACACACACACACACACAAACATGCACACACAAACTATGAATTCCTGTCAGCAGCCCTATCCTGTTACCCCTTTGTGAACATTAAGGTGACCAGAAATGGATCAATGTCTGTAAATGTTGTAAACAGAACAGAACAGCTGAGTAACTAGAACATGTCTTGTGGTTGCATTGCATTGTGGTCTATTGAGGCTGCTGTCAATGGGGAAAAAAACATATCTCAGACTTTTCCGCTGTGTATTTCACCCTGAATGATTTATGACGATGTCTTCAATCGATTCTGCAATGAAATGGCATTGTAGCTGTGCTTTAAATATCTCCATGTAACATGATATAATCCTCCTTTCAGCCTCAGTGAGCAAGAAAAAGTAAAATGGTCCCAACGCCAGGCACATCACCGATAACTATATCCAAAGTGTTATTGTAGTAAACTGATTAAAGGTGAATTCTTCCTCAAACTCCCAATGCAACATAGATTTGATTATATTATTAAATGGTTATAGTTACATTTCAGGATCTGCAATATATGTTGGTTGCATCCAACTTTTAGCAGCCTTGGGATGCATGTAAAGCTCAACTTGAGATTTCACTTGCTGTCAGTTCATCTTTTCAAAGCAAGTGAATCATTCTGTGAGTGAAAAGCTGCTCAAAGGCTTGTGTTTAACAGCACAAAGCTGGTGGTGGGATGACAGGGTTTTGACAAGAGCTGCCATATTGTAACATTGAATCTCAAGGTAATTACAGTACAGTGAATTGCTACTGTGTGACTCGGGATGTCAATAAAAAGGTACATTTTTACATCTAGAGAAGCCATTCATTTAAATGAATGGCTTTATTAAATGATCTTCTCCTCAATGTTGTTGGTTAACTATCTACATAAAGAAGGCCTTTATTATTGGAAAAACTCCTGGCCCGATTTTCTTAAATCTTGGTGTGAGGGTGTAGCATAGGTCAAAGAATAACATTTTGCAGTGGATTTGAATTACGGGGCGGATACACAAGTTATTTTTGGGGCATTGTCATTGGTCTGTGCTCTCTGAGTGCCTTTCAAGTTCATCAGGATTTTGAAGTTAAAAAAAACTTTTTATAGTAAATACTCAGAAAAATGTAAAAATGTATGCAGGAAAAATCTTTTTTGATTTTGTGGTGATCTGATTCTCACCTGCAGTCAGGCGCAGGACACCAGCGTGTATCTGGATCAGCAGCCAGGAAGCGCCTCAACTGGTACTCCTCAAACCGCTCCAGCAGCACCCGATCATCCAGGATGGCACGAACATCCAGTGGCGCCAGTGTCTCAGGGCACTGCGGGCACGCGATGCCCACCCGGCTCTCTGATATCTCGATGCGCAGGTACTGGCGGAGGCAGTCAGAGCATGTCCGGTGGGAGCAGGAGGTGAGTCGTGGGAAGTGGCAACGTGGTTGACTGAGCAGGCACAGTGGGCACTCCTCCAGGTGTTCATCCAATAGCTGCTCCTGACTGGAGGAGGAGAGGGACAGGACGCCAGTGGAGCCGTTGCTGACCCCGCCCACGCACTCAGCTGTGGCCGCACCGTCCTCGCCTGCCTCCGACGCTGATGGCGGACCTCCGCCTTCTCCTCTTTCTCCTCCAGCCTCTTCTGCTGTGAGGTCCTGTGAACAATTACAGCTGAGCTGCTGATTTACTAAATCCTATTATGTACATTAAAAAAGTTCTCATACACCGTGTGACAAGCAGGGTCACAAGTAGACGTGTGAGGATATTCTGCTGCTGTTCACAAAACTGGTTTATTATAAGAAATAAATGAAAGAAAATGGAACATCCTCACATTTCTAGTGAAACTCTGTATTGCAGAGTGTGTATGTAGGTGCATACTTGGTGTACTTGGTTTCTTGGCAACATAATTTCTCGAAATTTCCAATGAATTAAATAAACACTCTAATGGACTTGGGCTATAACAGTATGGGAGAGGGACAGAGCAAAGCTAAGCTAATACATCCAGAGGTTAATGATCTACAGCCTCTCTTCAGGCTCTTCTTTCTTTTGTGAGACATTTTGCAACAAAACTAGATATATAACTAGAAATATGGAGGAATAATGAGCATTTACTGTACATCATTATTATGTTATTTCAAAAGTGGGAGTACAAGTTATAATGATAATAGCACTTAAAATCATGTGTGAGAAAACAATTGTAAAATACCCAACATTTTCATCTAAACTGCACATTTCTGTCAGTGTGTTTATAAAAAGAGCACTACTTGTTAACATACTTTATAAAACTAGAACACAAACTGGAACATATAAAGTCCAAGATCAAACATTTATGAAAAACTGCTACCGAAACAAAACTATGAGGAATAAAAACGACAGATATGGGATAACTTCCTCAGTCTTACCTGCTCTGGATGCTCGCTCGGGGTCAGAGTGATGGCCACCTCCTCTCTGGGCCAGGCTTCCAAGGGCCTCTCGGACTTTGGCTCCGATTTGGGCTTCCTGCTGAAGAAGTTCAAGAAGCTCAGCGGCCCCGTCTGCTGCTTGGGCCTCTTCATGGTCTAGGACTAGAGCAGGAGCAGCAGCTGAGGAGGACAGGCCAACGACCATGAGCAGGATGCAAAAGTGTGTGTGTGTGCGCGCGTGTGACAGAGTGCGTGGGAGTGTGTGCAAGTTTTTGTGTGCGTGGGAGGGTGAGCACAGCGAGCTCTCACGGCTCAGAGTCTTGGAGCTGGGCGGCATGCTCTGCTGTGCGAGGGAGGAAGAGCAGGAGAGATGGAGAGGTAGACGACGGGGAGGAGGTAATCCCTGCTCGAGGGGAACATCACTAATTTGGAGCCTTTCCAAGGCCTGGTCATGTGATTTACTTTTTCTCTCTTCGGTCTTCTTCCACCCCTTCCTCTTCCTCCTCCACCTCAACTGCAGTTCCCTCGGTCTGAGCTAGTCCTGAACTGGCCGACTGTCCGTCATCATTTTAGGCCTCCTCTTCACGGCGAGCAGTCTCTTGCCCTGGAAAACAAACATCACAATCATGAATACATTGCAGTGGATCAGAAATGAATGGATGTGCGTTCTGCCATTTTGTCAGGAAATGGTTTTGTTATACAAAAAAAGTGTAAAAATACACAAAAGGTTGAGCTACTAAACGCATCAGAGGCCAGGCAATAATTCTATATAATCTTTGATTATATTGTGTTTCTTGTCAAAACGATTCTAATAAACGTTTGAACTGTAAAAAAGAAAAATAAAGTATTGAAGTTTTTGTTTTGTTTTAAATTATAATCTTTAAATAAATGTCTGTTTAGTAACAGTAGTTCAGGTAACATAGAGGTGATATAGTCCACTGATGAAAACTTGTACATTTGCATCATTACAAAGTGGCGCTCTCTGGGAAGTGAGATCCAAAAACACACCTGCAATGACTGTTTATCACCAGAAGGTGCCGCCAAAAACAACAAAACTGAGATCTTCGAGATTGTAACTTTAATTAAATGCATTACAGAAGAACATAATTTGTTGCATTCAACATAAATTGAATTACCAAATGTATAATCACCAATACATTTTTCCATATTATGATATATATCTATATCCATAAAGATTCTAAACCAATATCAATATTCTGAGACATCTAGAATTAACCTAATCCTGCGATATTGATAAACCATACAGTATTTCTGCTGTACAAAACTAGATTTATTTTCCTGACTTGCTCTTCTCTTGTGAATTTATGGGTGATTTACTTTTTCAGAAAACAAAAAAAACATTTAAATATAGCAATTGCGATGAAATTCCCTCTTTGGTTTAACTGCTCGATATACAACTGGTGACAAAGGGATCAAACTAAGTTATACATGTCTTTGTTTTAAGGGGTCACAAGCCAAAAGGTTTGGGAACTAATGAGCTAAGCTATATTGTCCATTTACAACAGCAAACAGGACGTCTACACAAAAACATAAATAGCTCAATCTGTGCTGTAATGTTTCATTAGCAATCTATTCATTCTTTATGACTACAAAACTTTTTAAATAGTATGCACAGTCGCTCTCATTTACTCAAAATCTGAGCAGACTCAATACCAGGAACTCATCTTAAAATCTGACCTTTTAATAAGGTCACAAAAAAAAGCAAACATAAACTGTGTAATCCCCTGAGAGTCATTTATATGGAATCAAATTAAAATTGAAAAAGACACCGAAGGGTTTGGGTCTCTGCGGCCCGGCCTGTCCGTCACACAGCCTCAGACATGAGCAATAAGGTCACAGCCATGAGACACAAAGAGCAGATGGATGAGAGAGTTGTGACTGGTGCGACAGAAAGGATCGGGGGAGATGGAGGGTGAGGTAGAGGAGAGGCAGTGATAGACAGCACAGACAACTCATTCTGTCTCCATTAGGCAGCAGTGAGCTTTCATAACCAGACCCAGGGAGCGCAGAGAGCATGAGGTGATTCATGCAACCCCAGACCAATTAAAATAGCTGTCTCCATATTGACACCGCGTCAAATCGGATCATAGAATACGGCATGAAATGTAATAAGTCAATAGATTGTCATCTATTTAAACTGTTTCACGTTCTCTAAGGTAAAAAATCAATTATCTTTAAAAGTGTTTTTTGTTTTCATATCGATTGAACTGCAATGACCACAGGCAGGTCATGGCTACATGAGCTATATGCTTCAGCATTCTTAAACAGGGATGCACACAGAATTTGGATTTATGTAACACTGCAGTGCCTAACCTGCCTTCTTGCATAGAGACTGAGAGTTAGAGTTGTATCTATATTCTAGTCTTGTGGATATGTTCAAATCAACATGGATAGCATGCAGGCTCTTCTTGCAGCAGCACAACATTACATACAGTATGGTAGTTTTAAGAAGAAAATATATTCTTGCCCTTTTTGAAAAGTTGGCACCATTAATTGATGATTACTGTGGATTTTTTTAGATGCAGGATTTTTTTCCCCTGTAGCTCTGCTGGAAATACTGTCTCTTGCTAAGATACAATTTGGCCAATACGCCATAAAATAAAAACCGGTACTGAATTGCAAACAGCTGTTTTTGTCCGATTTCGATTTTTGGTCTATTAAAAAAAAAGCCTCAACATGTGTGCAACAAGATTCTCTTGTATAGAATAAATATTGAAATTGAAATTAATGAACAGATTAAATACATTTGTCACAAAGACAACTGGAATTAGGATAACATATCTACATCTTCAGAGGTGAAACTAAATATGCTAATAAACACAGATTAAAATAACAAATGTTTTGGGATAACATCTGGTTATCTTGGTCTTCTTCAAGAGAACTAGAGGAATATGAACTGGCTGTTTCACACAGAGGACACAATGACAAAGTCTCACTTTTTACTTTTTCCAACGTTTAGTATGTGCAAACTGTTATTAAGTAGTACCAATACATTCAAACTCTAACCTCTCATGAAAACCTTTCAATAATGTTTCATTCCCAGCGACAATTTGAAAGGATGTTCTCCTCCTTCTAAATATTTTCACTAAACATAACTGTTCTGCATCCGATTCCCAACAAATGTGCATCCGCTTGAATTTACTCAACACTCATATTCCACAGGGACTGACTTTCTCAGCCGGAGCACAGGTTCCAAAGCACCGACCTCTGAGATGAACACATCACTGAGCTGCTGTTTATTTATAGAAATAATTCCCACATATGAAGACATCAAAAGCACACACACATTCAAAAGAGCCCAATTTGTATGCAATGAACATTCTGTCTCTGTAGTATAACTTTATATTCACATATACACGCTCAAACACATGCAGACACACTGATATTTTAGTAGACACACACACCCACACACACACACACACACACACACACACACACACACACACACACACAATTTAGTGTTCACCATCCACGACAGTAACAATGGTTTTGTTTGTTTTGTGGAACTACCACAGAAGTCGTTTTGAATTATATTTTTGTCTGTCTGTGGACAGATTTTATCACCGCAATACTGTCTCAACCATGCAGGATGCAGGATGCAAGATGCAAGATGCAAGATGCAGTCACGAAACAGGTGTGTAGCTGATATCAGAATGAAGAAAAAGGAGGGAGGTCCAAGCACCATTTGCCCCCCTACTTCATGTGACAAAACTTTGGTTGAGATAAAAATTAAGGCTGAGCTTGAAGATTGGCATGTTCCAAAAAGGGGGCCATGAAGTAGGGGAGTAGGAAGTGGGAAAGGTGCCATTGCACCCCCACGTTATGCCCCTGGCCCGATTTGGCATTCGCGACTGGTGTGATCCCATTGCAAGATGGTCTCTAGCTTTGAATTAACATTCAGTTGGCTCCAGCCTGTGGAGCTTATCACTCCACACTAAAAAGACAGATAGTCAAATAATTAGGCAACACAATTTGCTGCTTAACAACTTAGAGAAGTTGTCACTTAGACGGAAAGTTTCCCATCAGTATGTTCACAGCTGAGCTAAGATAAGGATACGCAGGCGGTGACTTTGTACAGATGAGATCAGACAGAACATCAACAAGAAGTAAAACATCTTCAAACCTAAATGATAAAATGACCATACAATATAAACAATGAGTTATTTAAGTACAACGTTTACAGGAAAAGAAACGGTCAATGTTCGGCCATTGCTGAGCCGAACATCAACATCTGACTAACCCTTCCTTTTATTCCAAATCATGTTCTTTCACTCCAGTTGCCCTGTTTACAATCCGTGCAGAGCATCCTTGCATTGTTATAGATCATCATCATCATTATCATCATCTTGAATCAGATCATGCAACCATCAGAAACTGAAGAAAGACCACTGACATACAGGCACACATGCACAAATACATTTGAATTACGTGGATACAGAAATGGAAATGACAGAAGAAGAAGCTTCTCGCTGATGAGATGTTGTTTGTCTTCTATGAACCAATGGCTTTGAAACAAACACAATGAGTGTTAGTGTTTAGGCTGACTCAAAATCATTGAAAACTACTGAATATAGTCACAAGCTAAAGTTCTAACAGCAAAACAGGCTCTTGTTGGACATCAAAAGGATTACCAAAGCAGTGAAGTGCTGTACTGGTTAGATTGTGAATTTGGCCAAAAACTAACATCTGTTGCTTTTATTTTCTGGGTTTTTATTCAAAAATGTGGAACAGATTCTGCTCGGAAACAGAGAGTACATCTTTAACTTACACCGTAATGATTTTCTTTTATCTGGAATAAGTGTGTGTGTGTGTGTGTGTGTGTGTGTGTGTGTGTGTGTGTGTGTGTGTGTGTGTGTGTGTGTGTGTATGTATGTACAGTACACTGTAAAATGCTCCTGAGGCCAAAGACACACTTACAGATATGACCTCCCTTTTCTAGAGAACTCTTGGCTACAGAGAACGAGTAAACAATCCGGTAACACATTCAAATTCAAATTCTTAATGCTTCTCGGGGGATTATGGAGAATTAAAGGACAAATTCAAAATATGTCCTAGAACTTTCTCTCTGTGCAAAGAGCTTCGACCACTAATTCAGTTTTTTTCACCCTCCATCCGTGTTAAAATTCTATTTTAGCTGTAATAACACTGTAAGTATTCATTCAATGTGTCAAACTTGCAGTGAGGAAATGTGTCTGCAGCTGGATGTATTGAGTGTGACTTAAACAAGATGGCTGTTTGACCTTGTGACCTGGTGGAGCACTTTACAACGGATCGACACATATTCCGTGTAGCTACGCCAGCGCACAAAAACAAAAGCTTCAGCCACACGTCTCAGTCTTGATTCAAAGCACCAAACTCTCATTATTAATTTATTTCCAACAGGCAAAGGAAAACTGATCCCTTGGCCAAAAGCATCAGTAGACATCATTACATAATGTATAAAGGCTTTGGCTGTGTTTTCTTACTTACTGACAGGATTCAGTATGCTGATTCACACACATTTCTCTCCGACAACAAATGCAGCATGCACGTAAACATGTTTTTAAAGAAAAATATAATATTTGTAAATACTTTTAAAGGGGAATTACACCAATCTTACACATAAATAACGTGTTAACCCTGATGATGTCGCCAGGGTTGTATTGCACAGGTGTTTTAAACGGGAGGCATGGAGTTCAAAAGACATGGGCAGGAAAGGTCAAATGAAATGATGCCGTTGATTGCATTATGGGAAATGTAGGATCCAGTGTTTATGCATCCTGACCCATACTATAGACAAAAACTTAGGAAATCTCCGATTGCTCCGACTTTGGCCTTTCTTTTTTTTTGATCCGTCTCTTGTAAATCCTCCACTTTATGGACGTACAATGCTAAATCGCTGGAGTGTCCCATTAAGATACCAATCTAGGATACTGAAGGCACAGTTCATAATGAAGCAGCCTGTACTGGTTATTTTCCAAAGGTAAACTGAAATTAGACAAATGTAATGAAGGAGACGGAGTGATGCCCTATTACTGGGATATTTGACCTAGACAGATGGTTGGCTTTGAGTCAAGAGGATATCATACTAAATCATACTTAAGCTAACCTCTTCAGATTTACAACAAATGTGAGGTTGTGACTTTAATGTTCTCAAATGAAGCTGCTACTGCAATACATCTGAACAAACTGTTCTGTAACAAATCCTTTGCATGTGAAAGTTATTATTGACTGAATATAGCCTTTCTGATTTCACATATGACTGTCTGTAGGTTCGAGTCTAAAGTGTGGCACTCTGCCTATTGATGACAGATAAAATGACAATGACAGATGGGATCATTACACAACTAGCATCTGCCCGAAGCATTTCCCCTCATTTTAAATGCCAAAATGGCAAAGAAACAGGACACCTTTTTTTTCTGTGTTTTGTCCTTTGAATGAACCATATTATCACAACAACTGTGTTATCTCCCCGGCTTTGAGGCGTTTTTCGAGGACACTTGTTAACAAGCTGTTGCTATGCAATCATTGAACAGAGAGGATGTCTGATGTTGAGTTCTGCCTTAGCGGAGGGAAACCTGATGATACACCCTATTAAATATCTCTTCATTGGATACAAGCCCACATCAGCAATGCGGGTTTCAGAGGCATGAGAGTGACCTCAGCCTGCCTGCCTGCCTGCCTACACACACACACACACACACACACACACACACACACACACACACACACACACACACACTCCGCGGCATCCCTGACCAAAATATTCTGTTTCTGCACCATGTGGCGCTCCATACTGAGGCTCAGTGACCTCTGAAAGACTGCAGGCTACTTTATGTGGATGAATAACCACAATATCAGAGGTTATTTATTATATTATATCATATTATAGTAGCCTACATTGGTGAGGAATTTCATAACAGTGCTGTATTTGTTCTTGTAACTCACTGATCCATATGTTATAACACTACAGATTAAATAAGAGAAGTATTATTTAACCAAATAGCACAATAGGTGCAGGCCATATATTGGGGATGCAGATGTAAACTAAAAGGTATTAAAAAAAAAAAGCGGATTGATCAAAGGCAGCCTTGCGTAACCTCCACATTTATTTAAAAACATTATTTACACATTTTTATACTTTGATTTTAATCATTTAAAGAGGTCTGTCCAGGGCATCAGTATGCTATTGCAGGGAGTGGCATGTTTAATAGGCTACGTATTCGCATTCATCTCCACCTCCAGATATCCCTCATAAACACGAGTAATGGCGAATATAAAGCCGTCCAAATGCACGTTTGAAAGTCTGCAGATAAAATAAACAATAATTTCTATTACGTAAACGGTATCTTACCTCTCTGTGCGGCGCCTTCTCTTTGCAGCGTAGAATCAACAACTGACTCCTCCCCTTGAGGACCAAACAGTAGCACAGAAATCTCCCCTCGTCTCCTCCTCTTTACTGCTGCACATAAAACATATCTGGTCGTGGAAAGCTGCAGAGAGGCTGGGTACGATGGACAAGTCCGGCCGGTGCAGGAGAGAGCGTAGGAGTGGAGATCCCGCGGTGAGGAGAGCCTTCCCCCTGGTACAGCAGCAGACTGATGGCTTTGCTGTGCGGCGGCCTGAGGGGAGGCACACTGCAGTGACATGAACCAATGGGATGACGCAGAATCCCAGGATCTCCTATTCATAAATGCCCAGTGAGTCCCATAAAAAACTCAGTGGTTCTCACATGTTTTCATTCCCAAATATACACACACACTACCATATTTTATTTAATATGTTTGTCCCAGTCAACCAAATAGGCATTTGGAAGGATTTTTGCAGACCATTTAATATTAAAAGGTACATCTTATAGGTCCAATGCTCAAAAGATTGAAAGGTGAGAGTGTCTCTCTATTCTGTAGCTATCTGATCAAATACATCCCAGTAGAATAAAAGCAAACTGTTCCGAATGAAGCACCTTCAGAGGCTCTGTGGCTCCAGTTGTAAAAAACACACTACATTGTTTATGTTGAATAACAGAGGACACACATTAAAAATGTGAGGTCTATATAAAGACCCTGTGGAACTTTTAACTAGGACAACCTATATATATATATAGTTTTAGGTTAGCCTAGTTTTACTATTTTAAGTCTCAGTTAAGTCAATAGGCCTATCGATGCACCCTCCCAGAGAGGGTCTTTGTCACTGAACAGTATCTGGGAGCTTATGCTTTGAATTGTCAATATAATGTAATGATGCAACATTTGTATCTTTGCCCATTTTTTACATGTACAGTGGTAGGGTGATAATTTTGCTACAGTTGAGGCTTTTTTTCCCCCACTTCCTACAATCTTAGTTTGCATTACATTGTATAATCATCAGCTTGGATTCTACATTGGGCTCTGAGTTTTTAGTTTAGGCTTTAAATGGCGTTAGTGGAAGTGGATAGTTTATATGTGCTTTGCTTATATGCTTACAATCTCAAAGTTAACTGCTTGCTGTCTCCTGTTTTTCTCCTGTGGGCATTGTTTTTTCTCCTAAGTGCAGTATTTTTGAAGGACTGACAAAATGATGTTCAAATAACAGTCACACAGGCCCAGATCTGTAAAATTATTCAGTCATTATTATCATAATATGGATATTTCAGCCACTTTAAACATAAGAACTACAACTTCAGTGAGGTTTAGCAACCGGAAATTATTTTCGGAAACGGAAATACCCAACTAAAACGGAAGAGAGGTGGATACAGATGGAATCAAGTACCCCACCAGCAACAATAACACGTCCGGTGTGCGCCCCTGGCCTTCAGAGTAAAAGCCAAGAACTTAAACTATTATTAAAAATTGGTTTCACATGTATGTAATTTTGACATCAACAGTCATACCAATTAAATAAAATGCAAAAGTATGACAGAATGTGTACACTGTCATATCATGTTGTTCCATCTACATTAGTAGAACTCGGGGTGGGTGAAAATAGAAAACCAAAAACAAGTTGTGCTCTCATTTAACACAGTAACTGAAAGGGCATACACCTCATTAATGGCACACAAAATTAAAAATTATGCAAACAGAGTCCAATTAGCTTGTATAATTTACAAAATCACCTCAGCATACAGTGTATGGTGGGATTTGCATATTTTTCTTTTTACACGTGTAATAATTAAATGACACTATAAGCATGTAATTAATTCTCGTGGAGTATTAACTGTATACTATGTGCAGTTTTCTGTTTAATTTCACTTTTACGTTACCATTAGTGGATATGTCGCTTTTATTCTGAAGGATTCAGGCCGGAAGTCTTATTGTTGTTGCTAATGCTGTATCACAGCCGAATCAGAAAATCAATTAAGTTATGAAAAATACCATTAATTGCCTTTCTTTGTCACCGCAGCTCATGAAGAAATGGCGGATCTCCAGACGTTGTACATTTGAGGGAAAACACTTCGCATCTAATGGCGTGTATTCCGACGATAAAAATCATCTCAATCGACAAGGATATTTACGTTTTTTAGGTAAGTTAGCTTGATGGCTAACTAGTGAAGTTGACATTAGCTGCTCGGCTAATTTAGCTGTAGGTTAACATGTTAAGCCACGGCTAAATTGACTGAAGATGGCACTTGTCAGTCAGTACTACGTGCTGATGAGAACGTATTTTGTTTTCCCACTCACTAGGTTGCGTACCGTCAGTTTTCTCAAATAGTGCTGACATTTCTTGTTGTACAGTGGCAGCATCAGCTAGCTGTATGCTATATAAAGACATGCTTCAGTTTAAATTGCTAGCTGACTCGCTTGATTGCTCTCTGTCGGATCTGTTAGCCATTTTGCTAAAGTAGCTCGATAGCTAGCTACTTAATAGTGGATTGTGTGTTTGTTAACAGTGTAACTACACCAGCTCAAGTCCAGATAATACACCCACATCACATATGGGTCCTGTGATGTTAGTTTATTAACTACACTGTGTGATACCCTCGTACTGTCTTCATTAGGACATAATTAGATTTTCTGAGAAATGATAGATGCACTGCAGTAAGACCATTAACACTGGATTATTGACTGGCTTTATGTGTTCTTAGCGTTTGGGGTTTAACAGACATAAATGAGCTAGAAAATCTACCTTTTGTTAAAGTAAAATGGTTAAGGATGCTGTTTAATGGTCTATGTGCAGTATTTGTTTTGATGACGCCATCACTGTCTACTGCAAACTTGCACTCTGTTGTTCAGCTCAAGGATTGACTTGATCCAATTCAGTTACATTTAATCTATTGACAATGGTAACTGGACGATCTGATATTATATGTGTAGGTACTCGATGTGCAGATTACTTGGTTAGTTGATCAACATAAAATAAATCGGTAACAATTTAAATAATGTATAATTTAAGCCATTTGTACTGGTCAGAGCTTCACGTTTTCTTTTCCTTTTGTGATAATTAAATGTATTTGTGTAGATTTTGGCCTGTTGGTCTTACAAAACCTGCAATTTAAAGATTAATAAATTGTGGTGGACTTTTTTTGAACTTACATTTTTATAGACCAACCAATTAAAGTAGTCATAATGGAAAAATCAGTAACTATAAAATGTTTTTTATAGTTTATTCACCAAACATTTTATCGTCTATACATTTTTAAATCATTTTTAAACATGGAAGATAACATAACAATGAATGATACATTTAATATATACCAATATCGCTATATTTACCCTTATATAAATCCACACGTTTTTCAATCAGTGATTTAAAGAAAATAAAGAAAAGAAGAAAAAAAAACACATTGAAAAATGTTGTCTTATTATATCTCCTTTTTTCTCTCACGTACCTGTATCTACCCTGTACCACACCCCATGCAGTACATTTCTACTTCAATCTACTTATCAATTTGAATTGCTTTTCTCTTGCATCTATAGAAATACTGAAGAATATCTTCCATACGGATGAGAATGAGCTGATGGTTGTGGAAGTCTGCAAGAAGACGTTGCAAAAAAGAGAGAGGCTGTCTGGAAGATGCCAAGAAAAAAACAACAGAATCCACAGCCAGTCAAGTGTAGGTATTTAGAAATCTCTTCAACGTTGAAAAGTTGATACGGAATGTGTGTCTCACATCTTTATTTAACAACGTACAGTTACCTATGGCTTCACAGTTAGGTCTCAAATGAAATCCCCTGTGAAAATGGGCCTGGTCGTTTACAACGTGTGTCCTCTTCCTCTGCTCACATCTGGACACCAGATGTTGCTGTTTGACTACTTGAAATGTTTCACATCAATCATACTGACCCACAGTACTGTACCTAGTAATGCAGTTAAATCTTGTGTTACATTCTTCATAAATTAGAATAATTGTGGAATGTGCAAACTGCAGTTAGGACCGTACAGATGTAAAAACAAACACGTATCAAGGTAGCCTAATGGTTATGAGCAGATTCTACTTTTCTTTAATGTCTTGTATTCTGTGTAGTACCTGCTTTATAATTAGATGACTGATCATGTTAGTAATTAGCTGCTTCAGGTTAACACCGTAAACTCACAACCTGGGTATTGCTCATCGCTCATTATTGATCAGCGTGTACTTCAAACACCGACAATAATGTTATTGTCATGCAGTAAAAATACATCCAAGGGTTTGCTTCACCGTGGATTTTTTACACTCCAATATTTCCATTCACTTGACCAGAATATCCAAGGAAGATTGTTTTCAGTTTCACATATTTAATAGCCATCTATCATCTTATTTGATGGGGTTCTGTGAAAAAGAGAACCGTCCCACAGTCTTGATGTATTGTTGTCATCATGTCAAACCCTAAAACGACCAGTAGATGGCAGTATGATGCCGTTTCTCAAGGATTTGCCAAGGAAGGCTGATGAGTGTGATGTCCTTGAAATGGCCTGATGGTAGTTTTCTGAAGCAGTGACAGCTGCAGGATCGCTGTTTGGATTCCATCAAGCTTGAGAGACCAAGTTCCAGGCGTCATTAGCTGTAACTGCAGTAAAAGAGCTTCATTTGTCAACTGTTGGCAGTTCATTTGTGTTCATAAACCTTTTCTACACGATTACAGCAGGGAAGTAAATTAGATTTTACTGCATAGATAACTTCTGACTTTTTACTTTTATTTGTTAAACAAATAAGATTTGAACTGAAAACCAAAATGTACACTTTTGTTTTTGCTGTGATGGTTTGTCTGATTTTGAATTAAGAAATCAAGATGACTATTTCTATTTTTGAGTCGACCATGTCTACATACAAATGTAGGTATGTCAATAAATAGTTTTTGCTAATTTGACTATGATTGTAACTATTAATATTTCCTCCATTAAAAAGTTATTACCTGTATGATTTCTCCATCAGACGGCCAACTATTGTAGTTGACACTTTGAAAAGAAATCAGCTTCAGGGGTGTGGAGTTTCTCTGAAATCTTGCTTTCGAATGTATGTGTCATTTAAAAGTTGGCCAATAACAGTGAATTATTCGTGCATTTGTTTTAAACTGAGCCTCCAGTGAAATTATATTAATCATCAAATGTTGATTTGCTCTTTCCTATGACTGTAGTGGATTCTGAAGATGGTGTAGCCATTGAAGCTCCAGGAAACCTCAGCTTAGACACAGACTTCCTTCTGGGACAAGACCTCGAGTTTGATGACCCTGATCATGACAACAAGATTCTAGGCCTGGAAAAGTTCTCAGGTTTGTAAACCTTTTTTTAATTAGATTTTTAAAGTTATAATGCTTAAGATTTCAGAAAAACAGCAACAGAGCCACAGTTTACAGCACAGCCAAACACACGTCTTGTTTATCAGTGCTAAGCTTGTGACAAAATACATGCATTTCCTGTGCTTCACAATAAAAGCTCCTCCACTACTGTAAACTTGAAAACATTTCAATGTCAGCTAACGTTTACTAGCTCGACTACTGTGTTTGGTTGAACCAAAGAGAGAGAGAAGTGGACGCCGAAGTTTTTCTTTTTTGGTGTCTCTCTGTTTTCAGTTGTTGCATGTTCACCTTGTGTTTGTTTTATATTAGTATATTTCATAAACATCTTATCCCACGCATGTCAAATGTGTCTATTGATTATAGAATCACGGAGATGAGAGGATCTCACAGCCTGATCATTGTAGTACATATCCATTGACTCCAGTTTGGACTTTGTTGGTGAACAGAAGATTGTGTCTCTCTGTCTTTTATAAGCCCTCAGTGTCATTAATGTGAAAACATGGAATGAATCTGTGATCGTTAAATTATTTAAATGATTTTACGTCTAAAGGAGCGGCGGCTTCGTTTGTAAAGAAGACTCGTAGATTTTTACAATTTGGTCGTCAGTGATGAAGTGTTGCCTCTCTGTGCGACAGTGAGAGAAATGGAACTACCGGCTCATATTTCCCAGCGTGACTCTTTGTGAGGAGAGAATTATCTGAAAAATGGAAAAGTAGAGAAGGAGCCGAGACACCATTATTATATAAGGGTCATAAAAATAGGACCATTACCATCAAGGACACCATTATAAGAGGGCATTTATTCATCATCATCATCATCATCATCTGCTGCCTCTGCTCCGACTACCCCCACTGCCATTATCATTTCCCCCTCATCATCATCATCATCATCATCATCATCATCATCATCATCATCATCATCGTCTACCCTCATCATCATCATCATCATCATCATCATCATCATTATCATCATCATCAGCAGCAGCCTCACCATTACAGTCATCATCATCATCATCATCATTAGTCTCGGTAATCATCCACGAGGGGTTTCCATGGGGCAGGATAAAAGGGCAGTCTCGACTCTCGCCTTCCTCACACTTTGCCTCGGCATCTGCGAAGGGAGGAAGGTTTCCTTCTGGCTTGTTCGCTTTCAGAAGCACACACTGAATCCGGCTGGTGCTGCGTCTTGAAGTCTTGAAGCTTTTCTTCCTACCCTCCGGGAAAAGTGTCTCTCTTTTCGTCTTCTTTTGTTTGTTTTTGTATCGCCTGAAACCCTCCGATGGCATAACGGCTCAAACGCAGTTGACCTTGCCGGTAGCACCGTGAGTATCAAATGTTGCTCTGAAATTCACTTTTTTTTTTTTTGCTGGGAAGAGAGATTGTGTCTGTGCTGGAGTTATCTTACGCAGTGTGATGGAAATGGAGCAGCATGATCTGTAACATTTAGGCTTTCTGTATTTGTCAGACAGCTTTAAGTCTTCAGTGAGAAGATGCTGATTGAAGGATGTGCGTTTCTAACATCAGTTTATTTGTATGGGAGTGAGTCTCGGTAAAAATATAATGTGGTACTTTTTATGCTAACAGTGCACACTGTATTGGAGTTTTTTTTATGTCATTATAGATATTATTTCAGCTGGTATTATTGCATTATCCACACCATTTGCACCCAAGCCAGTCACATGTCTCTGTACTATGAAAATAAGTGATTCATTGTGATTGTATTCATTTAAGTATCTCATTATTTCACAATTTATCGGTTCAGTTATATATTTTACCGTATTTATTCTTATGATTATTTCAAAATGTCCAACAAGTTTATTCAAAATTGGTCATTTTGGGCTTTCAAACATTTTTGCACTTATTCTGTTCGATTTAAAATCTCACAGTATATTCATAGAGTGTGTGTGAGTGTCCCTGATGCTGTTTGTGTATGTGCTGGGACCGGCTATGTTTGTTCTCTTCTGTACTTGTTTTGTCTGCTGTACTGTCTGTCTTGCAAAATACATCTTATTACCTCATAAAATAAGGGCTATATATAGTAAAATATAGAATTCCAGATAGAAAACAGAGACGGAGAGAAAGGACAGTTGCAAATGTAAACCTTGCTGTGGAATGTTGTTGCTGGAAATGTGCTGTGAAGACATTTCGAGTGCATTGTGAAGGTCTTTGTTCTGAAACCGTGCAGTATTTTAAACATGTTGTTCTGTTGGTCCTCCCTGTTTAGAAGTAGCGGCTGAGATCGGTTTCTCTGTGTATCCTCTGGGTGATGAGGAGAGCCCTGCCTACAGCCAGCTCAGCATGGAAAGTGAAACAGATAACTCGCGCGGCACGACTGACAACGGCAGGGAAGACGAGGGCAGAGCAGCCCAGTCCGAGCCCAGTTTCCCCCCCTACCTGTCCTGCAGGGGCTGCGGACAGCTCCGTGATGAACCTCTGGGACCGGGCATAGACCTGGTCGGTCCATACTGCCTTAGGTGCTGCAAAGCCTCCAGGGAAGCCAAAAGTACAGACTTTTGTTCGCCTTTTGGAAGCATCAGCGGGATTCGCTCGGCTTCCCATTTGCAGCTTGACGATGAAGAGGTGGAAAGCGGGATGGATGACAAAGCACTGACTGCTGAGGACAAATTGGCCAAGCTGCACTCGTGCCACCTCTGCGGCTTCTCCTCGCGTTACGCCAACCATGTGAAGCGTCACATGAAGACGCACAACGGGGAGAAGCCCTATAACTGCCCCTTGTGCACTTACGCATCAGCCCAGCTGGTGAACCTGCAGAGACACCTGCGCATTCACACTGGGGAAAAACCTTACAAATGTGACATCTGCACTTTTGCCTGCAGTTCCCTTGGCAACCTCAAGAGGCATCAGCGCATGCATGTGTGCTCTGCAGGGGCGGGACAGGAAGCCCCACCACGACCTGCCAGTGGCCAAAACAGCCTGAAGAGGCATGTGACTGGGCAGAGGCCCAATGAAGAAGTGTCTGGTACTGCAGCCAAGGGTATGTATCATTTCCTTTTTTATTACTTTTTAAAAATATTGTGTCTCTCTTTTGATCATTCAGTTTATAATAACGCACTCTTTCTGAAGTTTCAGAAGTTGCAAGGCCGACTTCAAACCTGAGTTTGGGAGCCCAGAACAATGACTACCTATCAGCCTTTGATGGCCTGAAGGGGGCGTCACCACCACCCATACCAGCCTCTAACCCAGCTCCTGGCCACCAGCCTCCGCCCCTGCTGGACACCACAGGCAGCAGCGGCAGCAGCAGGGCGACCAGAGGGGGTATAGCAGACGGTGCCGCCCTCCCCTCTTCACTTTTCCCTTACACTTGCCGGTTGTGTGGCATTGTCCTGGAGGACGAGGACGGCTCCTCGGCCCAGATTTGTGCCAAGTGTACCCTTGAAATGCTGACTAAAGACTCTTCATCATCTCCCAACAGCCCTGGTGAGCGCAGTGACAAGGTGTACACCTGCTCCGCCTGCCCTTTCCTCACACACTACCCAAACCACTTGGCCCGCCACATGAAAACTCACAGCGGCGAGAAACCGTACAAGTGCCCACAGTGCGACTATGCCTCAGCGCACTTCGACAACCTCAAGCGCCACCACAGAGTGCACACAGGCGAGAAACCTTACAAGTGCCATTTGTGCGATTACGCCTGCGGGAACCTGGCAAACCTGAAGCGCCACCAGCGGGTGCACTCGGGTGCAAAGCCCTTCCAGTGTGCCGTGTGCAGTTACAGCTGCAACCAGAGCATGAACCTGAAGCGGCACATGCTCCGGCACACAGGAGAGAAGCCGTACAAATGTCAGGAGTGCGGCTACACCACTGGCCACTGGGACAACTACAAGAGACATCAGAAGAAACACGGCCTGGCCACAGACGGCTGGGTCAAAGTTCCAATGACTGGAAACGACGAAGAAGAGGATGCAAGGAAAAGGATGGGAGTTGGCGCTCCAACTCACAGAAAAGAAACGGGGAATGATATGCAGTATATGTCTAGGGAGGGAGGTCAGACAATACACTCGTGCTACAAACTTGAGATTGTATAAAAAAATTACTCAGCAAAACTAAGCTACCAGCAATTTGTTTTTCACAGAGCCTTTATATTGTTTTAGAGTGTGTCGGTCTTTTAGAGTTTTGTCGGATGTCTTCAGAGGCTGCTAATTGTTTATTTGTAGAATCTCGCACAATTATGAAACACAATTATGAATATTTTGATCCCATTTTTGGATTAAGTAATGTGTCTGTTTTAGAGTTTGTCTTCTCCGTTAGTGTCAAAAACAAAAGGACTTTCTCTCCTGTGAAAGTCCTTTGACTGTCTTATTCTGTACGTTACCCCACACTAGCCTAATTCTAAAATGTCCCTCTGATATTATTATACATCTGGTTATTAATTTGAGTACAGAGAACACTACCAAATACATGTGCACATTTAACACTACCAGATGTATGTTCACATTTTTGCCTGAACTGTTGAGCTGCACTGTGTAGTCTATGGGTTGTTGTTTTTTATTAAAGTTGTTTGTGTCACATGTTTAGGTCCTATTTGTTTTGTACCAAAAATCTAATGAAATAACTTGAATGTTACTGATAAATGATGACGTTTGGTTTGCTTGAGGAGGATATTTTAACTACACAGTGCGGCTTTAAGTAAAAAATGAGTCCTTGTAAGGGCCAATATTGTGCTTTGCTTGCATTGGGGAACAAGCTCTGGTAATGGCATATCTTCAGATTATTTACTAATGTATGTACTACTAGCAAAGTGCTTTAAATTATACTGGACTTGTTTTGCCATTGATAAAGTATACTGATTAATTAGGTTGTGTTTACCCAACTAAATAATCTCATGTGTCTTGAACTGCATTGCCATTTTTGCCAAACCCCTCAGGTTTATAAAATGTGATTTGGAAGACTAAAATGTTTAAACTATATATTTCTGGTTGTTAACACTAACATTGCATGCACAGGCATTTTGAAAGGCGCTCTTCCGTCTTCAGTATTGTTAAAGAAAAAGCACAATCATACACACACGGTTGCATTAAAAAGGTTTTAGACTAAATTGTGGAGGGGAAAACTGCATTAGTTGACAATTCTTAAGTGATTCCGGAGTAACGTGTTGTAAACGAGCATGTTGTTCAAAGGAATTCTTTGCCCACAAACTTGTACTTGCTACATATCATTAATTATACGATTTCTTGAACTTTAAATTTGTTGATCATGTTCTTTTTGATTACTGTTTACTATTTACTGTGAAATTAGCCCATTCTCGTATTTTTTACTTGAAAAAGATGACACTATTAGTAAGCATGTGTGTGTATGTAATAGTCGTTTTATTTTTCTAATGTGGCTATAATACACTGCTAGAAGTGAATACCCTAATATATATAGGATTTTTTTTAATGGTGTCATTTTAGTTCCCATGGGAAAAATAATAGGGACTGCAATTTAAGTTTACGCTCTTTTTGAATTACTATTATATGCAAGTGAGATATTTTTCAGGTTGCCAACTTGCCATGACACAACGGAGCATTGATTAGTACTGACATCCCCCCAAGTGTCTGTTTTTGTCTTTATGCAGTGTCTCATAAATGCCTTAAGTGAGGATTTTGAAATAAACACATGGAATTCATTTCATTGAATGTCAGACAATAGACTGGATCTCATTTTCTTTCTCAAATCTGTGGCATTTTCACATATACAGTACATTACATTTTTTAGACTCAAGCTCTATGGGTGGTAATGTTTGTTAGTCCACCACTTCGGTCCGGATTGAAATATGAGGTATTCAGTGAAATATGTTTGATGGGTTGCCATAAAACCTGGAAAAGACATTCATATGTTCCATTCCTTAGCATTTTGCACAGTCAAAACTACATTATATATATATATGTAAATATAAATGTATCTATTTAATAAATATATTTATATATATGGCGTGGTCCAGGTCTTTTAACGCCTGAGACATTGTAACCCAACATTAAAAGTTATAGTTATTTATAGAAAAGAGTACAGCCATCAGTTAATGTCAGTTTGCGTCATCATGGGATGCACCACGGCCTCGTGTTACACTTTACATGGCAAACTGCCTGTTGGTAGAAGAAAGCTAAAGAATTAGACATTTTTAATGTGAACATGTTAATCAAGAAATGTTTAACTGTGGTACAATGGCATCACAACTCTGCAGATACTACCAATGCAAAAATTGTTATTTGTGTGAGCTCTCTATGTTTCTTTTTAAATATTTAAAATAGTTTTAATACAGCTTCTGTTTCACTACAATGAACTACTAGGAAGCTTTTGATAGTTTTACTTTGCCTCCATCATGAGAAGTATTCAGAGTGGTTGATGTAGTTGCAGGTGTCCTCCAGGTGGAGGCGGTGCAGAGCAGGTGGTTTGTGAGGGCTTTTGATGAAATAAGAAGACAAAGAAGCAGCGATAAATAATGTAAAGATGTAATGTCTGAGTGTACAATTGTTGCAGACTAAAAGAGACCGAGTCCCGCTGTATTACTCAGGCTGCACTACAACGTCTATTCACAGGCGCGAACCCACTACTGAGCGGCACGGGGGCTTTGGCCTGCTCCGTCTCCGGCCTTGGCCGGTGCACCCCTCCTTAGACGACCTGGTGGTCCCGGGCTCCCCCAGGAGCACCATATCGATACCGAACTTAGTGCGGACACCCGATCGGCATAGTCCGCTGCAGCTCAGAACTCCTGAGCTCAAACGCTCCGCCAGCCTCAGCCTCCCAGTAACTTGGATTACAGGCGCGCGCCACCGCACCCGGCGAAGAACAGATACGCTCATAGGGCTTTTCATATGGACTCCCGTGACGTCATCACGGTGCAGCGGCTGTTTACGGCGGGAAAACTGCAGTCGCAATGACGGAGGCTGATAAAGCTTACATGTGCTTACATGTTTATGTCTGTTTTAATCATATTTGACCGAATCTAATAATACTTTTCTTGATTTACTGAACTGTATGACATTTGACTGTTTACCTACATAACTGTCAAGTCTGATTGTATCAAGCTTCAAGTTTTATTTGTCATATGCAAGTTAACACAGGGTCAACAGTACAATGAAGTGTGTGCGAGAGACATCAGCTCAGAAAAATCAGCTAAATTAAATTATATATATGAAATATTTTTAAATAAGTACTATATACAATTGAGTTAAACAATAATTACAAGAAAAGGTATGTACATATGCGTGCAGCCAGGCTCCTGTATCTTGTATCGCGTGCTGGGTGGCTGTGGTCCTTTATGATGCTTTGTGCCTTCCGGAGGCACCGCTGTCCTGAATGGCCGGGAGACTGTTGCCAATGGTGTGCTGTGCCGCCTCCACCACTCTCTGTGATACAGCCCGTCAGCAAGCTCTCGATGGTTCCTCTGTAGAAGTTTGTGAGGTTCATGCCAAACTTCCTCAATCTTCTCAGGGAAATAGAGCCGCTGACGAGCTTTCTTGGTCACTGTGTCCGTGTGAAGTGTCCAGGAGAGACATAAATGAACCAGAATATACCCGTTTACATTTTAACAGCCTACCTGTGTTATCATTACTTTATTAATGTAATTAGTTAGGAGTAATGTATTTTTGCTTCTTCTATTACCTTGTAGAAAATACAAACTAGGACCAGCAGACTTCATCGTGTCTCTTAATAACCACAAAGAATATTGACAATAAATATATTTTAATCCCACTTTCACACCTCCATCTTGATATTATATGTAACCGTATGTTATTAGATGAAATACAAATCTTGACTTCATAAATGAAGTCACTCATACATTGTATTCATAAAAAAGGTTTCATCAATGTGTGTCAGCATCTCATTGTTTACCAGTAAAGGAACAACAACTTAATTTTCAATGTTTAGTGAATTAATAAATCTTTCAGTTTACTAGAAGAAAATAAATTCCATGTATATTGTTTTCTTTTTAATATAACTAAAGTTGTATAGTTTGGTTCCATGTTCTATCCATGTGTATCATCTGCTTGTGCTAGTGCATGAGACTTGTACCTGATTGTATCCTTTTAGTAGTCAGTAGTCAGACTTGGTCATTACTTTTTTTTAAAGTTATTATCCATCAGTGGCAAACATCTACATGAACCAACATTATTAAGAACAAGAGCTAAATGATGAGATGACATACGTTTAAAGTTCACTGAAGTATTTTAATATTCTGAGAGCATGAGCAAAGTTTCATCTTACAAAACACTTCTTAAAAATCAAACCAAACAATACATTAAAATGAAATGAGACACTGATACAGAACATCTTCCATAGCTTCACATTAACCACCACCAGACTTCTGTCAGACTCCCTGGACGTTATTAGCTGCGAGAGAAAAAGACAAGTCAGTATTTAGTAGGTACAAAGATTATGATATAGATGATGACAAAAGTTAAATCATGGCTTTTATTTAACTTTTTTTTTTTTTTAAATGTATTGGGTTCATACACTAGTTAGATTATTTTATGCAGTAGATACTTTTTTTACGAATTTATTATTAACCCCATGTGCTCACCTGCTCTGCATCTTTGTCCACTTCAGGGCGTGTCTCGGAGGCACAGCTGTGGTCGGGTGGTAGAAGGTACATCCAGATCGTTTACACTGTGCCGCGAAGCGACAAGGCTGTAGATAAGAGGAACACAATTTAAAAAAAAATCAGACTGTACCTTTGTGCTTGTGCAGAATGATCTGACTGGAAAATAAAACATATTTTTTTCCCCAATAAAAGCAATTCACCTTTAACTAAAAACCTATATTCATTCAAATTACCATTACAGAGCTAAACATCCACACTTTAAAATGTTTTACCTTGGGATGATAAAACGGACAGTCCATCTTCTTGCACTCTGGGAAGAAGCGGCACACGCTAGTGGTTTGCACTGGCTGCACTGCTGTAAACACAAAGAGTCGAGTCAAAAGGTGCAAACTGGAGGGTCTTCACACCCCTATGATGTTGGTGCTATATTTTGTAGAGTCCAAAAATACTTTTTCGAAAGTGGTCTAAACACCGTGTAGGCAGAGATCACACAGATGTAATGCAAGTACCTGGCCTGGGCGGAGGAGCAGCAGCTGTGCTTCTTCGGGAGACATGAGTGAAGGGACAGTCCGGCTTGGTACACCTGCCGTCGTATTTACAATTAGGATGCACAAAAAGGCATTTATCCCCAAACTTGCAAGTGGGAAAAGTCCTTCAGAAAAACACAGAAATCATGAACAATGATTTAGTGAGTGCCAAGTGATTCAAAAATAATTCCTTCAGTTTGTTAACAGAAATACTCACTTGCACTGTGTTGTAGGATGGTGGTACCCACACTCATCTCCACTTTTACAGACCGGCCAGAACCTGCAGCGCTCCATCCCCTTCTTCTTCTTTGAAGGGACCGCATCCTCCTCTGCCATCTCAACATCCATCACATCATCTGTCAAAAGAAGACAGAATGTAAACCCTTTACTGAAGCACTCTAACAGTTTGTAATGTGCTGTAAAAGTAAAGTATATTATTAGTAGTATTTTAGTAATTATTGTGATGAGATTCCACACCTTCTGACGATGGGACAAATCCCTGTAGTCTTTGAAGGACGCTGACTTTGGGCTCCCTGTTGGCGTGGACGGTTGCCTCTGTGACCTTTGTGGGCGGTCTCACATCATCCAGCTCCATCTCACAGTCTGCAAGATTCCCCAGCGGGCTCGGCACCCCGTCCAATGTCACTATGAACTTGGGGCTGGCAGAGTCACCCCCCTCCTTGCTGGTGTGAGAAAAGAAAAAGAGAAAACATGTGACAAATGTATAAATGGAAAGAGCTGCGGGCATACTCCTATAATGTGCGTGTGTGTGTGTGTACCTGGCTTGGACAGTGCGAGGTAAAGCAGACTGGACGCCTTTGATCGGAGGACGCTGCTGGCTTCTGGCTGTAGAATCTCCCAGCTGTGGTCGACTCACTATGAAGGAGCGAGTATCAAATGGCTTAGTCTCACTGCCTGCAGCGACCTCAACACCTAGAGGTACATCACATACGCAGACATCTCAGCATAGTGAAATCACTGAAGACAATCCATGAGGCATCTTCTAGTATATCTGTCATTAGCAACTACTTTTAAATGTTTTAGGTTGAAAAACTATTTGTGAGAGGAAACTTTTTATTGTAGCATTTTATCTTACGTTGCCCCATGAAAAGCAAAACATCTAAAAATATAAAAAAAAGACTCACCATAGTCACTCGGCTCTCCTCTGTCATTGCTCTCTACTAAGTCCAACTGGAGGCGTGAAGCTAAAGATCTGCCTGGAGCTGAGAGGAAAACATCAGAAGAGTCATCAGTGGAGTAAATACTGAACTTTCTATGTTAGTTTAACTCATTACCTCACTGTGATTTGAATGGCAGTGTGTTTTTAAGCAGTGCTCAGCAAAAAGCAGTCCATATGTTGCAGTGATTCTACTCTTCACACAGCCTACCAGGTGTTCTGGACAGAGGGAGCTCTGCGGATGTGTAGGCCTGAACTTTGGGGGCCAGGCTGTGCAGGTGCTCCTGGACCAGCTGGATGGCGGCAGTCATCTCTTCACTGCTGGCAGTGCGAGTGCGGGGTGCCACAGGAACAGTCTGCCTCTGTGGTACTGGGAGGGGAAAGAGAGAGGTCAATGCAAGAAAGTGATAACGCCAAGCGAGATGCCTGACCTGCAGTGAAACAAGAGAGTGTTCATGGTAATGCATACTTGTGGGGTAGGCTGTGGTTTTGGTGATTGAGTCCTGAGCCTCAGAGATGGCCTTCAGTATCAGATTCCTGTTGGCTTGTTTGCCTGGAGGAAGAGTAGGTCTGGAACAATAGACACCGCAGTCATTTTAAAAAGGGATTGCTCGGCTGTTCTGAAGTGCCACTACTGACAAATCTTAAATGAACAGACATTCTTTGCTGGTCTTTAAAAGGGAAAGTTTTGAAGTATGGTTATATGTGGTACTGGTTCATAATACAACATTTTGGTTATTAACAGTAAATTACAATCTTTACTTGGCATCTAATTAGATTAACATATAGTGTTCCAAAATATCATATGAGGTGTTAACACTGACTTGCGTTCTGGTTTGGAGGGTAGGGACACTCTACTGGACAGGCCTCTGCCTCCATAGCTCGTATCCTCCTCTTCCATATCATCGCTGTCCTCGTCGGCTGCTCGGTTCACTCGCACCACTGAACTCGCTACCGGCGCCTTACGCTTCCGTGACAGCTCCTCCTGCTGAAGAAAGACGGCAGATCATTAGAATTACGGATCCCGACACGTTTGACACTTTGTCAACAGAAAGCTGCTGGACGCTCTCATCGAGTCACAGTACCTTACTGGATCCGGTTCTGGAGCTTCTGCTTCTGCTGTCCTGTTGCCTGTAGTGAGAGGAGCCTTCTGAGGGTCGCCATGTGTCCGCAGAGCTTACTGATGTAAACTTGCTCTGACCGGGTCTGTAGATTTCTGCTGTGGGTCTACTAGCTGCGCCGCGTGTACGACCATGGTTGGTGCCTATTTCTACAGGATCCTCAGCGATGAGGTCATCATCCATGTCTGGTTTGATGTCGATAATCGCCTCTAAGGGGAGTGGCTCCATGAGGGGCTTCACAGTGGAGGTTAGTCGAGAAGAACTCTTCTCCAAGCTGCCTCTCCTGGTAACAAATAGAGGTAGAGGTATATATATATATATATATATATATATATATATATATATATATATATATATATATATATATATATATATATAAACGTGTTTGTACATTTGCAGGTTCTGGCATGTGTGCTGTTTAAGACAATTAACAGTGAATGAACCGTGCAAAAACTAATTATAGCTTTGCATTAGGCACCTGCTTTCATGAGCGGAACTGGACACACGTGCTTCCGTCCTATCAGAGCGCGAGCTGGACACCGCCAGCACCTTCAACTCCTCTGCTCTGCTGTCCTCACTCACAGAGGACCGGCTCCTCCCAGCCACAGTACCATTGTCAGACTGGAGCTCAGGTTCACTGAGGGAAGCAGGCTCTGTAACAACCATGTAGACAAGCAACGAAATAAAAACATTAGATAAGATAGAACTTGATTAAATCCTGAAGAAAATTCTTGTGGCATTGATTGCTCAAAAATTATAACATAATAAAAAAACAATAGACTAATAAATATAAAGTGTATAATTAGTAATAACACCAGTGCCTAATATAATAATAATAATAAGAGTAGGATACATTTAGTAAAATAAGTAAAATAGGTGTAAACCAGTTATCCCTTCATCGGGTTGAAGAATGCAGAAAATCTTGAAAATGCATTTAACCTAGTTCGACTTACCGACTGCAACTGTTCTTAACTTCTCGAGAACACCCTGTAGCCTAGAATCAACCAACAAACCAACGTTATGGAAAGAACATATAGAGTGCTGTTGAAAATAACTGCAAAGGGTTGCATGCTTATTTCGTATGTTACATATCAAACAACAATGAGAAATTACAGATTTTTTAATTAGACAGGATATATACATTTGTTGTCTGTTTTCATCGTACCATATTGTGAATTTACTAGTGTTGTTTCCAAGGAAAAGAGAGAGGTCGTCAGACATCTGTTGAGAGGTTTTCTTGTTTGCTACCATTACCATAATATAGTCAGGAAGCTCTTCGTCTAAAGTGGTAAAGAAATGAAACACATACATCATGTAATGTGTGACTATACAGCCATCGTCCCCTAAACAAGATCTGCATTTTATTCACTTACCAATATATGCACCGAGCTCTTGAAGCTTGCCCTTGATAGCTGCCTGAAAACAGACAAAAAGTATAGTACATATGAGATATATATATATATATATAAACAAATTACGGGCAGACCCTGGCTGCGCTGTGTAATCATACACAAACTTATAGTTAGCTAAGAACCGACCAAGTAGCGCTGCGTGTCGTAACTACAGAAGTTTCCTTAAAAAACAAACAAAAATAAGCTAATACGTCTGTAAATCTGCCTGCCGGATACGTTATCAAGTCATGTAGCAAACACATTCTTGGCCTTGTAAATAAAAACCTTGTTACCATTCTGCCCGACTGAGAAATATACGCTAGCATGCTAACGTCAGCTAGCAACGTCTATGCTACACTAGCTTTAACCAGGCTTTAGGTTCGGAGCAAATCGATCATATTTAGCCCATAAAGTTACTCACTCTTATTTTCTTGCTGATCTCTGTCCCAATCTCCATACTTATTGTTTTATTCAAGTTAATAAGTTATAAAAGAAGCGGCTGTTTTTTTCAGTTTAACCGTTAACCAACAGGGACAAATGTGACGTTTGATCACGTGGCTGTTGACGGTAAACGAACAGGGACAAATGTTCTTCTTCTTTAAGGATTTGGTGAATTATCGCCATCTACTGGACTGGAGTGTGGAGCAGTAGATCGGGAGAAAAACAATAACATTAATAATAATAATAAAAACAAATTATCTCTATTATTCCTGTTACTCTTAATTAATTATAAGAATGCATTCTTTCTCTGATGTCTTTTCTAGCAGATTACCAAATGTAATACTGTGTTTTTCATCAATTAATCATTAAGACATTAATTAGTAGGCTAAAAGTTTGACATTTTCTGGTTTATTACAGCGTGTGCATAGTCCAGTGCCTATTACATAGAGTTTTCGCTTAAATCCCGTGTGTCCTATTGCCAGACTGGTAATGGCCATCTCCTGCTCTGTAGTCCACCTACGCCTCCATGTTTCTGAATACTGTAAATATTGTCTTCCTGTGTCACTCAGGTCCCAGTATTCCTTCCAAGTTTTGCTTATAAGGTTTTGCATATAAAGCTCATAAAGGTTTGACATATTTTTCTTCCACCTTTTGTTATGCTAACCACGTTCCAAGTAATTCACCTGTGTGCACTGCAAGGTGGTCTGGTAAAAAAAAATCTTATGTTACTTTTAACAAATAAATCTAAGCATATATATTCAAACACTATCTGATTAAAAAACCTGTAATAAAATATTAAGCAAAACTATTAATGTATTCAAACTCCTCAATATTATACCTGTTTAACTAATGTGTGGGTTCATATGTAACCAATGTTATTGTTATTCCTAATTTGTTTCTCTATTTACACATACTTTTTTCATGGAATGTTTTTCAATTAAAACAAAAAAGAAAACCTGTCTGAAACTGTAAAATATTGCAAAAATAGTATCAAGCTCCTGCAAACTGTCAGCGTTACAGACATAAACCTTTATCAGGCATCACATTCATGCAATATAATCACATGCCTTAGACAAGTACATCAGCGATTGAAAAAAAGAAGCCAAAAATTAGATCAGCAATAAACTATTTAAAACTCAACAAGATGCAATAGATAACAGAAAACTCAATAGAAAATGCAAAATACGTGTTTTAATAGTTTTACAATATTGTAAATATGGCCCTGTTTTCCCTTAAAACAAACCAGGTGTCAATAACAAGGTTTTAAGTATGAAGGTGGTATTTTAAGTCAGATTTATGACCGCATAGAAATATTAATACACAGCTCCTAACAGTGTTTTTCAAGAGTTTTCTCAGGATTTTCAGTTGAGCATTAAGGGAATATTCAGTGATAATTACAGTAAAACAAAGATATGTAGCTCAGATGCAACAAATAATAATGTTGCTGTATTTGAATATATACTGTGCAGAGTGATAATAAATTAATAAAATAAAATAAACAGAAAATAACATTTCTTCATGGGCAGAAAGGAAAGCTAACATCAAGACTATTTCATACCTTAACGCTGTATCCACAAGATGGCGAAAGAGACCTTTAGGAACAAACCAGTGGCGTTTTAGTTCCCCTACAAGGACATTTCATAGTCCACAAATGGATGTCTTACTCCAATAAACAACGACCAAAACTGGTTCAGAAACCTAAATGTGGAATCACTGACAGATCACTCAAATAGTGAGGCTAGCCAACCATTTTGAAAAAAAAAGGTTGTAAAGCTAAAAACAGGTTTTAATATTAGTCTTAATTCTGTTAAATGTTAATGTTTAAAAATGTTGCACCTCCTCTTGGACGGTATCTATGTAAGGGGTCACATGTAAAGGCATTCTGAGAGTACAAAAATATTGTTTTGCAAGTAGGCTATTGGGCAAAGAAATACAAAGTATTTGAAACAGTAGTCCATGCTTTGTTAAAACAGTTTTGTCAGTGTTGGAATTTTTATTGACTTAAATTTAAAATACTGTTCAAATGCTGTATTTCACAGCATGTGTCTTTGTCTAAAGTTCAAAGCGGTATGTTTTCCCTTTAAAATATTATTTCCTGTTTTGCAGCCACTCAATGCCAACCAACAATGACGGGAAGGATCTTGCTTGCTGTCTAGACGAGGGTCTAACACACACTCAGCCACCGTCTGCTGCGTCTCTCTGCCTGCTTTGTTCACACTGTCTGTGTGAATCAATGCTGAGGCACAAATTGTTTAATGTGTAGAAACATCAATGTCGTCTTTTTTCACAAGCACGTTGGGCCTTAGGTATATAAGAACGGATGCTGACCTCTCTTAACATTCCTGTTGATACATACTATTGTCATTATGAATAACATTCTTACCACACAAGGTTATTTTTCTTTAAATGTGTCTGGGGAAGTACACTCGTGCTACAGCCAACTTTCATCAAGTGAGTGGCACATGTCTCAAGTTTTGTCAGTGGTGGAAAAAGTATTCAGATCCTTTACTTAAGTAAAAGTACTAATACCACACTGTAAAAATACTCCACTAAAAGTCCTGCATTCAAAACTTTTTTTTTTTAAAGCAAAAGTATTATCAACAAAGTGAACTTAAAGTATCAAAAGTAAAAAGAAAGAAAAAGAAAACCACATACAATATATTTAAAAAGTCAACTGTTCATGATCCCAGCTGATGATTTAGTTTAAAAAGTAGGAGAGCTTTCTCAACCTATAAAAAAAACAGTTTATCACAAACTATTCCAAATCAACACATCTGGGGATCTGTGGTTTTCATTAGACAGGAAGGGGATGAAAAATTGTAACTGTGAGACAAATGTAGTGGAGTAAACCATACAATATTTACCTTGTAGTAGATGTAGTAGAGCATAAAGTTGCATAAAATAAAAAACTTGCTTAAGTACAGTACTTGAATAAATGTCTTAAGTGTCTAACACCACTGAGTTTTCTCAACCTTTTCCAGTCTTGCTTCAGAAGTTCAAGTCAAACTAAGGTAATACATACAGCACAGATTCCCTTGAGAATGACAGAACAGGGATATTCATGCATACAAAAGTGTTTATTGGTCCCACAGGTATATATCAGCATGGGATAAAGACTTTCAGATCAAGCACTCATACTTGAGCCTAATGGTCACTTCAATAATGTGTCATGCTGTAGTTTCCATGTAGGAGGAGCAGACCAGTTTCCTGTTCTGTCTGTTTTCAATGGGAATGAAAGAGAACCTTGAATGGCCCTGTTAGAAACCTTGCAGTTTGGCAGAATTAAATTCCACTCGGCGCAGAGAGGAGCTCTATCTCACTGTTGTTTATATCTCTAACGCTTAATTGGATCAATGCTCTGCAGTGACAATACTGTAACAATAGTATTGCAACAACATCCATCAGCGGAGCCGTAACAACCCTTGTGCCGTACCATCACACACAGCCAGTCTGCCCTGCTGCATGTTCTGAGGGATTGCGGTGAAGTATTTCTATCATCCAATGTGTACACTCTCCTGTTCAACATTACTGTGTGACTTTGGTGCAGCGCATGCTGTCTTGATCCTTACATAAGCCACAAATATAAACGTACTTATCCTCACATCCTACGATCTTTGCATACTAAATCTTTAGTTGCAAAACATAACACAAATTGTCATTTTATATCTGTTTGAGTACAAATTAAGTGAACAAGATACAGCATGTTCATTTGTGATTTTACGGGGTGTTGGTAGGTGTATTTTTGAACTTTGGATACAGCCAGCCTAACGGTTTCCCCTTGCTTCCAGTGTTCAAGATAATCTAGGTCTATCATATTCTGGCTCCGTACGTAAACCGGAGGCATGAGGTAGTTATCAAGTATCAGTTTTGATACTTGATTGATTGAATTCTTTTGGTGTTTCCAGCTAACACATACTGCATTTGCATGGACATTTTTCAAACATACCAGTAGCATTATATAATGTAAGATAAGAGTGCAGTGTGAAAACTACATCTGAGAAGTGTATGTGACTGCAAATCTGCTATCCTGCGGCAGGCATCTGCTCTTAAACAGAGAGAGGACTGTGATACTTCCACTTCCATTTTCTTTACAATGTTGTCAAAAACTAAGAGACTTCTGCAAATTCTTCAACCACATGCGCTGTGATGACGATAGTTCTGCCAGCGAGGCGTCTCACCCCTTCCTGACCCAGAGACACAGTGAAGCGCTGCTCTCTCCTGCTTCTGCAACCTCTTCACCATTAAGGAAAGTAATACTCTTTTAGTGTCACATTGCAGTTTGGACAAGACAAGATCCTGCCTTTAGGCTGGAAAGAGTGGAAAAGAAAGGCTGGAAAGGTGGATTACAGGGAGGAAAAAAGCCTTTAACAAAGACATGCACAGGAAGATAATTCATGGCACCTGCTCTGACAATGTCCAGAAACCTAATACAGTCTTTCCTGGACAAGATGACACCTGTATGAATGAAGCTGCTGCAGCTGGGTGTCGGCACACAATCACATTTTCATATTGCACACGTACACACACACACGGAGGATGCATACAGAGTCACACAGTGGAACAGCTGCTCAGATTTTGTGCAGCCTTAGTGAGCGAGAAGTGGTTTCAGAAAGGTTCCAGTGGAAGTATTGCTTCGCTGCAAAAGACAGAAACATCATGCAATCAGTTAAAAGTGCTTGCTAGCAGCCAGGTGTGCTAAAATATGATCTATTATTAATTGTCGTTTTGTGCATTATGTCAAGAGAGAGGTTAAGGAGAAGATTTGAATACACCCACATGCTAAAGGGTTAACCCAGTTTTGATTCACAACATATGAGCGGCGAAGCTTTTACTCATTAGTCTGGCCAGCAAATGAATGCCCATTAAAATGTACAGCTGGTCTAATCACTGTTGCCAAACCTGCTGGAGGTTCAGTGAAGGGACTCGATGGGTCACTGCAGCACCGAGTCTGGATGCGTCAGGGTTACACAGCTGGCAACATTTTCACATATCCATCTTTGTGTTGTGTAGGAGTGCAGGTCAAAGGTTGAACAGCATATTTAGAGAATTATACAACCTGGAAAGAGGTCTACATAGCAACATCCACTCTAAGGACATTGTAACAGAGAAGTTCACATATTACAGACTTCAGTGCAGAGTTCGCAGAGGTCTCATCAGCATGTAGTTTGTGCCACACTGCATCTACAGTTATTATTAATTGGCTGTTAGGAGAGCAGCATTTTTTGTGAAGACTAATGTTTTGTTTCTGTTTATATGAACGTTCTTCACCAACCACCCACACAGACTGGGTATGTTTTGGTTGCTTCTTCAACAGAAAACTGGTTGTTAAGAACAAAGTGAGTGCAGAGAATAAGGGGTTTCTGGATCATATGAGGACGTCAAATGCAGTAACCTATTATGTGACTGATTCTAGCGGTAGTTACAAATACATGTGCTTGCTTTGTTGTTTTAGGAAAAGATTGAAACCACTCTCATGTCTGTATGCTAAACATGAAGCTGCAATCAGCAACGTGTTAGTTTAGTTTAGCATAAAGATTAGAAACATGGGGAAACAGCTAGCCTGGCTTTGTCTAAAGGTACTCTAAGCTAGCACCTCTAAATCTCACTAATAGCCAAGTCTTCTTTGTTTAATCTGTAGATAGAACAAAAAGGGAAAGGTTTTGTTTCCTTTGGACAAAGCCAGCATAGCTTGTTCCTCGAGTTACCACTCTTTATTCTTAGCTAAACTAATTAGCTTCGAGCTAATGCTGCCTTCAAATGAGGTCGTGTTTACGGTGTTTGTGAGAAGAATCAATATAAACGGCCCCCCTAATGTAGTATTCAAAACCTTGTATGTGGTGATTTTCAGAGTAAGAGAGAGAGTTCACGAGTGGTGATGTCTGACATTGTTAGAATTGGCGGAGGCCATAGAAGTTCATTTTTCGGTATATAATAAGTTAATATATTGTAAGTTTAGTCGTACAGAGTGTTATGAGGAATGTGTTGATATTTCCAATGACCTAATCTTTTTCCTCTGTCATTTGCCTTTTTTTCAATACATTACGTTTTCCGCTTGCTAGACTGCTAAATTGTTTGCCTCGGATGCTGCTAGACACCAATGGCAACGTTAACATGTCTGTTGACTAGCAGCGGTGTCCTTACGTCTGAACCACTTGAATGCCAAGCACCACAAGCTCACAAATTCCTATTGAAGACAGCATGACTCTCTGCAAGAAAGATCTCAGTTCTCAGTTATCAAGTAGCAACTGCAGACTTCTGTTTTTGCTCTTTTTCCCCAACAAAAAAACGAAAATCACACGAAACTCTGTGGTTTTCTTTTTATTGCTTGGCTTGTGTTGACGCTGCATGCCCAACAAAAGTGTATGAGGCTACACCACCATTTTTGGTTTACGTTCAATGGATCAACTATTTTATTTGCAGAGGCTATAAGAAGAAGAAAATCTTCCATTCAACATCTAATTTAATTACACATATGTAATCAATAATCAATAACAAGGTATGGAACAAAGTTAGTAGTTACAGAGTTACAAGCCACATCGAGCCTCGTAAAAAGGGAACTATCAGGTGCATCTGTTATGTTTATGTGGAAAAACATGGTGTGAAAGTTGTGGACATTTTTAAGTGCACGTGTTAATGAGATCGGACAGGAAACCATACCACATTTTTACATATCATCATCCACATGTTCAACACTGTCAGCTGTTTTTGTTCCATCTGCTGCTCCTGCTAACTGCAGATCCATACAGTTACGCTATAACTTACTATGAATCATTGATAATGAAGTGTCATGTTGGTTAATGGCAGCAGTCTTATCAACGCACTAGGTTAAAAACATAGCCAAAGTACGAGATCCTTTCAGACCTTGATGTGTGGAAAAATCCGGAGACCCCTGGGTTATGTGGTTTTCTCAGTTTTTATTGCTTCTTTAAAATTTAAAACTGCTTGGTGTGAATTTAAATAACTGTGTGACCTTTTACGGTCAATTTGACCTCTTATGTCTGAGGACAAGTACATACATTGTACAAAAGCATCAAATATTACACTTTTTGTGTAACATTAAAAGTGTATTAACTTTCTACATGCTTTTTTCTCTGTGACATGACCTGGTCTCAACACTACAAGCCTGACTTGTGCACTTTTACTTGTGCATTTGGTGAGGATATGTTGGCCTGAATCAATGGCAACAACAGGTTTAGTTTACAGATATAACACTTCTCAGCTGAAGACTGTTAAAGACCTTCACATTATGGCACGCCTCACCGAGTCATGTAACAACCTCCGCTGATTGCATTTGCAGCTGGTTGGCTTCAACAATTGCATTTTCCCATTTGAATAGACAACATATGTGGAGTCTCTTTGTTTGCAACGAGGTTCAACTGTAGCTTTCAATAACACTTTTATTTGTCTCAGGGCTTGACATTTGGTGCTGAGGTTCCAAATTTATTTTAAAAATGAAACAAAGTAAGTCTCAAATAACTCTTCTAATAACATCATCCAGTGTATCTATCACGATTGCCTAAAGAGCTGCTATATTCTTTCTGTAAAAATTAAGCCACAGGTTTTATTTGACCTTCTAGAACAAAGTGTTTTTTTCTCCCGCTCCCTACTTTATGAAACACATCACGTTCAGGCTATTTTAACTAATAATCTTCTTACAAAGACAGAATAAGAGCGAGCCATTGTGGTGGACGTGGTGTGATTATGTGGTGGAGCAAGCTGTGCGGCTGTTTAGCTTTAATTAGAGTATTAGCAGGATGCCGAGCCGCGCTTTTCATCAGAGGACCAAAGGAGGGAAAAGTTTGACAAAGAGATCCCCTGCAGAGCTAGTGTATCACTGATGTTGATAAGATTAATCCCCTACTTGAATGTTGAGATATGATATTCATTGAAAATCTTATAATAATTAACATGTTGCTTTTGAATATATTAGGAGACATTATGAAGCTGCAAGATAGATGATTATTTTTCAGTTTGAGGGCATTGGGTCAGTTGATTCTTGGCTGTCATCAAAGTTCAACGTGACCTTTGTTTCTGCTTTGGAAAGAAAGTCATTATTATTACTACAGTTTTTCAATCAACAACTTCTGACAAGTTTATTGGTTCCTATAATTGATGTTTTATTTGCAACTGATCTTGATCCTAATGACCTGTAACGCTATGAATACTAAATCACTTGAAGATGCACTAACACCCACGTGAGGGACTTTTCGGGTTGTATGTGTGAAGTTTCTCACCGTAAGTGACACTGTGAATAATACACAGAGACTTTTCTTCAAACTTCCAAAACCACTGAGCAAGAAGCGGTTACTACTAGTATTCTTTCATGTATGCAAACCTGTTCAAGCATACTGAACAGTATAGGATGTCATTTCTGTATCCGCCAACAACTAGATATTGAGCTTTTTTCTCACCTCTTAATCATCTTAAAATCCAAAGTAGTGTCTGATAACCACTTTTTCATGTCAAGCTCCACATGCTATTATTGCCCATTATTGTACTGTAACAATGTGCTTTTCTACTGACCACAGACCTTCTACCAGAGTGTCACACGAAAGCGTAAGATTGCTCAATAAGCTGAGTAATTAAAGTACCTGAAGGCTTCAATTGGTTTTGACTTTTCACTGTTTAATGTCTGGCAGATGGATTTAAGCTGATCTGGAATCCCACAGATGTCGTGGACTGTCCAAACAACAAGTTTCTTAAAATGGTAATTCTGCGGTCATGGCCTCCAGGTTTGAACTGTGACCTTGTCCTCTCATCTATCAGCACCATCATTTACACAGCTCCACACCTGCACCACCACAAACCTCCTGCTTTGCCTCTCTGTTGGTAAAGGTAGGAGTGATTCATGGTGATTAACTTCTTTGTAATGATTTTAAAATGGATTTGATTAAAAGTGCAATTTAAAACCTTAATTGAGTGCTTTCTTGTTACATGTTGTCTTCACGGTATAATTCCCCCATTCCACAAAGGGCAGCTGGTTAAAAGAGCAAATGAAACTCTGGAGGGTAATAGAAAAAAAACTTTAGATATAATTTTTCAGTCTCTCATTTAAGCCCGTCTTTCAGCACTTTCATTGCCCTTGTACCCTCAAAGGCCTGTAGCTATAATTATCTATCTGGTGCGCTGTGAATGGGGAGCAGCCTTAGGTTTCCAGATTAATTACCTTTGCGTGAACTTCACTCCTGGCGTTACTGCATGAATAAAGCTGTTGGACACACTACACCTGACGGCTGGGCAAGGGGAGGCTAGCACTGAAGAGCTGGACTTATCTCAGAGGGTTAGACAAGCCGTGGGAGATTATGGGTGCTAAATGATGAGGAACAGAGTCTGATGACAAAGACGTTTTTTCTTTTTTCCACATGATACATTTTCACATAGAAAGAAAATAGGGATAGTTGCTTTAATAACTTGCTGTAGTTGGAGTTCTGATTACATTTGAACTTCCTTATGAATGTCAGGCTTTTAACAGTTTAGTTTTAATTGTGATTGATTATATTCAATGATCATTATGAATTCATCAAAATGATTACGGTTTCACAGAAAAGTGATATTTCTTTGTATGCTGCCAAATTAACAGATGTCAGATCTGTCAGAGCTTTAACATAATCTAATCTCTTTGCTCTGGATCTCTTTTATTTCAAACATATTTTAAGTACAGAAAAAAATGCACTAGCTTGGCAGCATGTCCTCCCTCTAACTTATAGTACACATTCGCCTTTGCAACAATGCTTGAGCTCTTTCTCAATCGCTGAAATTATCTTGTGACAAATGTTTACAAGATCATTTCTCTGCTGTTTAGAAGTGACTTTGGTAACAAGATTTGCAGATCTGACATACAGGGCCTTGAAGTATGCTCCTCATGTCCAGCTTATTCCTGTCGCCTGGTCTTGTGTTCTGAAAGAAATTCCCCCAGGGACAGTCCCAGGAATCTTCTTCTGCTTAATCAATTTTAAGGGACTTCAGCGGGGAATTCTTTCATTAACTTGTCCCAAGTTATCAGTAAATAAATCCAGAGTGAATACCTGCTCCGGCTGAACATAGACAACAAGACCATTAAAAGCCCATTACTACATCAAAGCAATAATTAGGATTTTATGTAATATTATTTACTGGTTTCGAGCATGAACTGAAGCCATGAGTCTTAAAATTGGAAATATCTCAGTCAGCCGTCACTACATTTTAGAAACTCATTAGGTGAAATAGTGAGGCCAAGATGCCCTTTAATAACAATGTTTCAAGTAACAATATGAATACATGAGTGTTGTTCTTAGTGACAACTTTTTTTTACAATGCCCCCAAGTTGCCAAAAAATCAGTTATGGCAGGTTTAAAATCATGTTTTTTCCCTTTTTGAGTTTTTGTGAGCTTATACACGGGCGTCTTACTCTTATATGTAGAGTATATGTATATTGGGTTTATGGTCATGTATGTGGCCATTATGCTCTGTGCCACTGATGTGAGTTGAAGGTTCAGCTTAAATGCAGTGTGAGAACGCCCCGGGCTGTTCTCTGGGGAATTTTACAACCATCAGGGGTCACAGCTCTGCCTAATGCTCGTGACACATTAGCAGGTAATTACAGACCACATACTCTGCAGCTGTATGAAACATGCCTGTGCATGCGGACACAATTACAAGTGCAATTATCATACTGGCTAAGAATAGTGTTGTTAGCCTGTAGAAGTTTTCTGTACATTCTGACCCACAAATAGAAAAAGAATGCACAGTCTGTGTCAAAAAACATGTACACAAACACTATTTGTGGACAGAGCTGCAACCAACGATTATTTTCATTGTGGATTAAAACGTTGAGCAGTTTTTTGGTCTATACATATTTCTTCAATCAGACGTAGTCTCAAATGTATTGTCATGTCAACAACTCAAAGACAGTCAGTTTACTGTCATAGAGGAGTAAAGAAACCAGAAAATGTGCACATTAGAAGCTGGAATCAGAGAATTTAGATTTTCTTTTAATGGTTGACGACTATTTGATTAATCTATTAATCATTGCAGCTCAATTTGCAGACATGTTCAAATAAAATGTGTTGTTTGATATTGCCTTCAAGTTGCACATTCAGTTATTATCATGTTCGTCTGCCAAATCAGTGTGGTGGGACTTCACCATATGACCATATTTTGTGTTTTTGTTCTTTTCCTTTGTCTCCTATTTCAAAAGTGGCGTCGAATTCAAAGGAAGAGCGCAGTTAAGATCGTGTACAATGGATAACCTGACACTGATCAGTTCCATTTCTTCAATATAAGATAAAAACTTTATCCGCCATATTGTCTGTGAAAACAGGATGAGAGTTATGATTTTTCATCCCACATCATCCACACTTGTGACAGGCATATGGGGTCTTGATCAACATACTGTGGATCCACAATGCAGACAAATGTGAGTCAGAGGAGTCATAGGAAATCATCACCTCAAGCTGGACCCAGTCTGGCAACAACAGAATCAGAGAACTCATTGTATGTCTCCTTCCCATAGAGGAAACAACTGTCAGTAGTTGTTCACTGTATTTTAACCTCATCTATCAACACGTGCCACAGGGCAATAACAAACGAGTGTAGGATGACTAACAATGGCACATAAAGCAGATTCACATCTGCACCGTTTCCTACCTGAACTTTAGTGGAAGAATAAAAGACAGCACTGTGATGAACTGATGACACACTGCATGCTGGGATTGGCAGCACCCTCAGTGAACCTGAACAGGATATGCAGGTATGAAATAAATGGATGGGAACAAAACTCAAAACTCAAACTGGATTCTCATACTTACACAGAATCTTTTCATTTACATTCACTATTCCACATTGTATGTTAATGCTGTTGCCACCACTTTTAAACAAATGGATACCATTTAACACAGTGCCATTCGATTAATGATTCAAGATAGCTATTGTAGTCTCCACTGTGAGTTATATGAAAAAATATCAGATAGTCATTATCACTGAAATCTAGATAGAAGCTACAAGTATACTCGTGTTTCATTAATAGGGCAATGTTTTCTAAGTTGTAAAGATATTTAACACCCTTAGTTGACTTCAAAGCTTCAAAAGGTTCTCCATACAAACACCAAACTGGCAAAGACTGCTGAAGGCGAGGACCTATCCAGTCGCCTTTCCATCAGCTCCGCTACATTTGTCTTGAATTTGTGCTTTAGAATTATCTGGATAACAAAATGGAGCATTTAGAAGCTAAAGAGCCAGATATTTCCCTCAAACACAGGTGGAGAATAAACACAGAGCTAAAGATGAAGTGAGAAGTGGACTTAATGTGTGTTGGTTGTAGAGGTCAGGTCCATCCCTAGGACCCGAGACCCGACCTGAGATCTGTACGGGTCTGTTAACATTATGTGTATACCCGAGTGGACACAAGATAACAAATAAGCAAAACTAACGTTAGCAGCAGTGACAACGAGCACTCGTTATAGTTTAAAAGGACAAACCTATCTTCATACATACATGAGATGCAACAAAACTGCAAAGATGATTCTAAACGAGTCGCGTTTGTCTCCCGTCACCGTGACATGAAGTGAATTTTTAAGATGAAACGAGTGGATTAGCCGTTTTCATCAGCAAGGGAGGAATAACAGAAATCCTGGATGTATTTTATCAACTTCCTTGGAAAGGAGGATGGATTGTATGTGTCATGGCCAGGCACAGGGGACGCGTTACACTAGGTAAGACACAAAGTTTCATTTTGACAACTTGTAAATTAATGTTAACTTGTAAATAGCAATCAGCTGTGAAATGGTGAAATGGTGCCCCATCGGGTCTGTGTCTCCTGGCCAGGGTCGGGTCCGATATCTCTCCGTTCTGCATGGGTTCGGATCCAAGCTTTCAAAATAACAGACGGGTCCAGTTCGGTTCCAGGTAGTACAAATCTGGTTCTTTTTGGGTTTGGATAATTATGTCGGTGTTGTGTTTACAGCTTGTTCCACTGCCCCTTTAAGTTTGACTTGACAACTAGATGAATACCTGCTTAACCATTAACCAACCTTTTTTCTGGATATGGCACAGAAAGATGATGTCATCATTCTTAATCCTGCATAAAAAGCTCTGATAGGTTTGATTGTTTTTTCAAATGAGGAAACAGCCTACAGTATTTCAATTGCTGGAAAACATTTGATGTATGCAGCAATTCAAAAGGTCTTAAAATAGACTACCTGACCACTGGAATCAACTGGAACACAATTTCAACATTGACACTCAATCCTAAGAGCTTTACTTGCAAAAATTGTGTGATTGTTTTAATTAATGTGTGTATGTGTGTGACTGACTCGTCGTTATCTTGTGTGTAAAGTGTTCTCCGGTCACTTTCTCTTTATTACCACGCATAACAGCATAAACTTCAAACTCTTTTTCTTATTTCACTTGTGTCAGAGAAGGATATCTGAGTTGTTCCTGACATGTCCTATGTCAATAAACAGTCAATAAGTCAGCAGATATTTTGCCCCAGTCACTGAACCTAACATGAACTGTCATACTGAGGTTTCCTTTCATCCAGCCACAAAATGTGTCCGAGGAGTGAGAGAATCAGCTCTGAGCCTGCGGTGTAAATCCACCCTGACAGGACTGCTGAGAAAGCTCTGCGTCCACAGCAACGCTCAGAGAACTGCCTGCCTTGCCGTCCACACGGCAACAAAGCTCACACAGCAGGCCTCGACCAATCAGGACTCTCCAAAGGTGACAGGCCCGGGCCAGGTCTTCCTTTGCTCTCTGTCGCTATGGCTGCTGCAGCTTTTTGTTTTCCTGAGAGAAAAACCTGGAGATAGAGGGAGAGAAGAGTGACATGGAGATGGAGAGGGAGAGAGACAAACACATTTCTCTCATTCAGAGAAGTCCAGCAGAGCTTGCATAGGGTACATATCCACTATAACATGTACAGTCAAATCTTTTTAGCAGGTGCTGTGTTGGCTTGCATGAATGTGGAAGTTACATTTGAGTATGACGTGTGGACGTGTGATTAAGTGGGTGTCACATTTCTTTTAAAGTTGCACCTTTCTTATTTTGTGGTTTGCACATGCATATTATTTTTTGTATTTGCACGTACATGTCTGTCTAACAGCCTGCATTTGTCTAGACATTAGAAACCGCATGTAGATATGAGGTAAGATAAATTGTAATAACTGTAATGTTAGTCTGCAAATGTCATCTTGTTTACACACCAAGCATACTTACATAGATATCTACGTCTGAGGCTACAAACCTTCCAGAGATCCCATTTATCTGTGACTTTATGCTGCAGCGACTGCTCACATCATTTATTTACAGAGAATATTAATAAAATCAAACAACTATGAGCTACTACATTGTTTGTCCTTTTTTTTTTTACAGACTCTCTACTGCAGCAGTTTGATAGTGCGTAAAGAAGAATCTTTCAAGTTAAAACAGTATGGTGCCGGTGCACTTACATAATGAATTTTAGCAAGAGGCACTAAATTAGATCTTGGACAAGAGCCTAACAATGACTGAATCTTAATAATGCTCACACGGTAAAAGAAGGCAGTAGATTTCTTAAATGCAGAGGTTATTGTGTGTTTGTGGTGTTCATATAAAAGAAATCAGCCAAAGCTCTGCACATTGATGCAACAAACACTTTGAAACATCCACTTGTGCTGTTTTTGAGTGCCTGGTCACTGTTATGATTTGAGACCAAACCAAGTAGTTTGCCTCGGTGTGTAGAGGTAGATAAGATCAGCAAGCAATGAAATATCTTTGAAAAGAGACAGCCAGTCACAATGGATTTATTGTGTGTGTATCCTGAGGTGACCTCTATTTTGAGTGTGTGTATTATTGCTGGAGCCTGTTGGAGTCCATCTGGGTGCTTGGATTTGGTCGCTTCGATCCATGCCAAGAACAATACTCCTTCCTCCTGTGGCCTGGCTATTCTGCTGGCATCGCTTCACTACTTCACTCTCACAGAGTCTTGGAACCGTACCCTGTCAAAAAAAATATGAAGCCACTTCAGGGTGATAACCTTTGTTTCTGTTAATTAAACTTTTCCTTTTATTTCTTTATTTGGTTCAAATGATGGATCCCTTGAGAGAACTGGTGTTAATGTAGCCATCCAGATCGTTAGTTGTAAAACTGAAGTTTACAAAAATGACTCAAATTCTCACCTTTTTCCTGCCAAAAACTGACTTGTTGACTCATCGTGATTGAGTGTGAATAGACCAAACATAACAGAAAGTGAGAAAATACATTTTCCCGCCACAAAGTATTATGAAGCTTGTCAGGACTGAAAAACCTGGAAGTGTAAAACGGAAATCAAATCAAAGCAATAATGCACAGTCCAAGTTCAGACCATGTCAAACCATGTACAAAAGTTGGTAGTTTCTGCATAGCATACGTTTGAATAATTAAAATAAATGTAGAATATCATTTAATATAAATGCTCATCAAAAATGGTACAATGCCTTGTAAATGAACATAATTCTTTCCTGACATTAAAAGGTACGTGGATGCCAGCCATGTAATCGGATGTTGTTTTTGACCTTTGCCGTCTTAAAAAAGGTAGCAAACGTCTTCATTCTGTCAAGATTGATATAATCCCTAATCTGAAAGCTTCTGTGGGCAAAAATACTTTCTAAATATATGTGCTTATCACTAAATCTTCATTGATTTAATTAGTTATTCTAAAAAAAACTCTGTAGATTAGAATGTAATTCTTGCTGATCTTTGACACGTAGAGCTATGGCACATTTGGCAAGCCAAGAGCTCCGCCAAACTGTAAATTTAGCTCATGTCCCTCAGCTGGCAAATCATCTCTTCACTCAGCTGAGAAGGACTAACAAAACATCATAGCACAGCGCTCTGTGATTTTCCCACGACCGCCTGTCCTCGACAGTTGGCCCCGACAGTTAGCGAGACAGGTGCACGTCTTTCACTATGCCGTGCATTCGGTGTCTGTGCTGATCCTCTATGATGACCTTGACTCATAAGTAAGCAGAGACATCTCTGTTTGCGTTTACAGGCGTCGGCATTCAATTGACTAACTGTATGTGTGCATTGTATAATTACAGTATGCATTGAAAGCCAATAGTCACACCACTCTATTTGGACAGAGTCTGCATGTGGAGGCGTCACTCACTCACATTGTGTGTTTTGTCTGAATCGTCAATTTTTCTCTAAGGGATACATTTATTTAGGATAATGAAGTCTGTTACTACTCTGGTACAATGACGCAGTAGATACATAAGGTTAGGAGTATTATTTAAGTTCCGTCATTTGCAGCTGAAACACACCTCAAGTCATCAACTGTCTATAGCCGTGCTTCCATTCACATATTTGAATGCACATTTTGAAGTATTGCATTAAGAAAAGCTGTATAGAAACGGTAAAATTCAATAAAGCTTTCTCAATTGCGCAAAGAAGTTTTTGCGCCCACTTGTGGTGTTTTGTGCCTTTGTCGAGAAAGAGTTGATGGAAAAAATTGTTTATGGAAATGCCTTTGCCAAATAAGTTCTGACATAGCAAGCATTTAACTCGCATGACTAATCAGCTTTTCTGCTGTCTGCGTCCTTCTGGATAAATATTGTCTTTGTCTCCAGACAGTATGAAACATGGTCAATTGACATTGAGCAATTAAAACTTTCCAAATAGAAACAGATTTCTGAAGACTTCTCTCTCTTTTTCTCTAGTGGATGATTAGATGGCCAAGGAAACTTGTTTTTGTGTTCCGGTTCGCAAACCTCTACTTCTACTACTCTGTCTACTGGCAGATTACAGCCAAGTTTAGCCTATAGCGCCAACTTTCACTCCAAACCAGTTAAAGGAAACAAGTCTAATTTGCATTTTCTTCTTTTTTTGCAACATTTCAAAAATGTGCTTAAATTATTTTTATGAATAGAAGCATGGCTATTGTCTGCCATTTGAAATGTAAAAGAAAACTTAAAGCTTAGCGTGCAGCGAAACATAGCAAAGCTCAGCCACTTCGACTTGGTGCTTCTGGGTAGAAACTAAAATCCTTTCATATTTTCTTCTTCTTTGTTGCATTGAAAATGATGCAACAAGCACATCAGGGCCCAAGCCAAAACAAAGTGCTTTTGAAATTAAAATCGTAGTTGGACACTTTGAAATGTCTGCACCTAAGGTTAGAGGACATTGTTTACACGCATATTGGAAACAATCCAATTTGGCATCAGCAGGTCTACTAGACCAGAGGGCAGATATTGTAACTCCACAAATAGAAGATGTGCCAAATGGAGCAAACACCAGAGCCTCTATTTTCCCATCTATTTTCCCAAACTTTACAACAAACTCTCAAACACATCTTCACCTTGGCAGTGCACACACGGCAGAGGAGAGTAAGTCTCCTCCTCTGGGAAGGAATGAAGCTGCAGCACCATCCCATGCCAAACCCTCTGCCCAACCTGTCCAACTGAAAGTCTTGACCTCGCTGTTCAAATTGTTGACTTCTTGACCTCTGCTGAAGTTTGCCTTGACCCCTGCACAAGTGCACAATGCCCCTGGCTTGGGCCACATCGCATGCCGTGAATACCTGGAGCGTGGGTTTACTTATGGAGTAAGGCGTGCCAGCAGCGAGCGCGCACATGAGCAGAGCGGCAGCTGCTGTGTAAAGCTGCTTGTTATGAGCCTGTGATACTTTCACATACCGAACTATCATTGAGTGTGGATATGAGAAGTGGCACGCTCAGGGGAGTGACACAGATATGGGTGTAACTGATGTGTGAATGTGTCTTGTGTGTGCAGGTTTGTGTGTTTATGATACACAAACCATAGCAATGTGCCGTACATATAGATGCATGGGATTCTTAGTGTGATATGCACTGCGTGTGCACGAGGGGCATGTTAGTTTGTGTATTCTATTCACTTATAGCTTCTGAAAAACTGCTGACACAACTCACTGCTTGTAAAGTGTTTATAGGCTGTGTAACCTTAGCAGATATTATCATACACATGCCACTGTGCCAGTAAAAGTGGGATTGTGTTGTAAGTGTGTGTCCGTACATGTTTGTGCAATACACCCTCCTCCACATGCTCCGGCAACTTAAGATAAGGTTGGGGGTGGGGTCTGTGTAACATTAGTGGAAAATGCTGATGGAGATACGGTGTCTTAGCGAGGCGGGCGGCACAGGAAGAGAACGACAGTGAGCGACAGCAGCAGTACGTGGCCCTCTCGGCCACTTCAGCCCCTAGTCTGAGAGGAAGCCTGTGAGAAAACAATAAGGGATGCTTCCTTGCCACACAGCCATTATAATGCGGTCTGTGATAAGAGCGATAACAACCTCCCTGCCATGCTGTGCTATTCTGGGAGGAGTGGGTTTAGGAAAAACAGGATATCCCCCTTTGTTTTGGTTGGTGTTAGTTGTTGTGTGTGTGTGTGTGTGTGTGTGTGTGTGTGTGTGTGTGTGTGTGTGTGTGTGTGTGTGTGTGTGTGTGTGTGTGTGTGCAAGCTTTCTTAGTGATAGTGATGGGCTGTGGCACATTTCTTTTACCCTGTCTTGTCTGCAGATTGGGACGTAGGTCAGAAGGTCACAGGGGTCAAGCACGGGGTTACAGCTGGTGCTCTCAATGTCTACACAGTGATACGAAGAAAGTCCTCCCCTGACAACCTTATAATAATGATGGGACCACAGTGTTATAGGTTAATATGTAAATCTTTGTTTGGTAACACTTTCTAAGACGTCCATGTCTAGAGTGCATTATGAAAATACTTATAATCGGTTTATAGCACAGCATAATTATAGTTATAAGCACTCACAAATAATCATAATGCTTTACAACAATAGTCAGATTGTCAGTTGCTTCATGTAGAGGTACTGATGACACATTGTTACCTGTATTTAAGCACCTGTGTGTCCCCTAAACGTCAATGGTGTCGAGTTAAACAGAAAAATTAGTTTGGTTCTAGTCATCCAAGCTTGAAGTCCTCAACATACTTTTCTCGTAATGCAAACAGACCAAAAAGCCGTGGCAGCACAATGTTCCCTGACATTATCAAAAATCACATCAGTTACTTAATTTCAGCCCATTTTGAGGTTTCTGTAATGTGTTATTATGTGTTTTTATAATCATGGCATATTTATTTTGGGCACCTCCTTCTTTGTCTCTCTCTGAGCTAGCGTGGAGTTATCTGTCAAAGAGGGGGGGAGGGATTCTCTACCGCCCGCCTTGCACTAATCCATCCCTCTCCCTTTAACACACACACACACTGGCAGCATTGAAAGGATTTGTTTTTCTACGTTCCTCCATCGCGCTCCCTCCATCTCTGATCTCAGGTTACAGCGACTCTATGTTTTCCTGTCAGCTTTGTAAAAAATACAAATTCCCAGCTGAGACTCTGGCCTGGACAGGGAGGCACAGCTGGTGCCCCCTAACCCCAAAGAGTTCCTCTCTTCTCCTCAGCTGACACTGAACTTATAAACTGCACAATCAGTCTAAGTGCTTTTTTAAATGTGAATCATGAACACAGTTTGGTGACAGTCTTATAAAGTAAATCGTTTATACATTTAGGATTATAACTTTTCACAATTTGACAGCAGCTCCCACCTGATCCCCATAGTTTATCCCTGAGGAGATTGTGTTATCTAAACAAAACACAGTCCTGTACACACTTAATAACTGTAGTTGTGTATAGTTATACTGCAAATACTTCAAGGAAGCAGAGCACACGGACAGTCGATTTATGATACATGTTGGCTTTAGCCTGGTTGTTGGCACTTGAAGCTGATATACACTCAAGAAGATGATGTGTCCTGTGATGAACTGCTGGCCTCTCCAAGGAACTTTCTCACCACCTTTGTCCATTATGAATTCGTTCATGATAGAATTGACTCACCAGCTCTTTTGTGGAGCTTTTCGAAAAGCAGACTCTCGCAAGAACAATGTCCGATGTGCCTTCTAGGCTTTCCAAAAAAAAACTTTAACTTAACAGAAATGATCTTGAACATCTGTCTTTGAGGAGAAAGTTGTCCCGTGGAAATCACTGTAGCTGCTACATTGCAGTTCTAAAGCTCTTAGCTACGAATGGACTTTCCCTTGACTGTGCAGATGCATTAAAGATATAATATGCGTCATTTCCGCATCAATATTTTCCACATTAAAATGTCTAAAAACACATTTTTTATACATGTTGTGTACTTCCATCATCCCAAATGTTTCCAACAATTTTCAAACCCAAAGAAATTGTAATGTTAATCAAAGTAACATTCCATTTCATTTGGTCGCCTGTAATAGCGACGTAGCCTAACCCCTTTGCGTATGCTTCAGCGTTGTGGTCGTCTGCCAGAAGCTGTCATAAATTGACTTTTTATCCAGTTTTAAGCCACATTTTCACGCTACACAATGTCGACAATGGTGGTGAAGACAACTCCCATGATCCCACGTTGCTTCACGACGCCACCAAACTCCCTCTTTGGTTATCATTTTTATTGAGACTCCTAGTTGCAGAACATTACATATTGTACGTTTAAATGAAAGCTGAAAAGTGTGTAATGTCAGTTTAATTTAAGCCAAAACATGTCTCGACAGATGGTAGAAAAAGTGTCTCCAGGCTGCATCCAACAATTTCTCTTTTACGAAACCATCAATTGAATCCACTTCACACTGCAATTTGCTAAATGAAAGTGAGAAACTGAATGAATACTACATGAATACTCCAAGTTGATTTGATAGATTATGCAGGTTTCTACAATAGCTACAGGGATTTCCAAGATTTCTGTGTTTACTTTCAGACTAAAAGACAAGTGTTTAGAAGTTGTTTTAAAGCTGTAGGAGGGTCACACTGCTTGCCTACATCAATTCTATTGTTGTGTTTCCAAACTCTCTCAAACAGAGGTGGTGAGTTAAAGATTATCATGACCTGTAGTCATAATGGACAAATATTAGAATAACCCCCAGATTGATAAATATCGTAATGTCCCTTTAAAAACAATAAACAAGTTAACATATTAAGCTTTCATTTCACAATCATCAGAGCTATGGCAAGCTCATAACAAGGACTGCGACTCTTAAGATGTCGTGCCATGCAGTAAGCGTCTCTGTTATGATAGTCTCCATGGACAGTGATGTCACCTCTTGCAGTGTTAGATAAGAGCCTGGAAAGTCCCCTGTGTGTGACTGTCCAAGCTCATTTTAGAAGCTCTTATCAAGGAAGGTCCTCCTGCTTCTGGTCATCTTTTATTGCGAACAAATGTATACAGACAGACAATCACACTGTTTGGTGCTTCATATGTACTGAAACTTGCTTATATATATATACACACATATATATATTTTTAGTGGCCCATCTTTCTTAACCACTGTATGTAAACCAGAACTGAAACCTGAGTCACCAAAGAGGCATAATGTCTCATGTGTATGTTTTCTGAGTGTGTTCATTTGCAACCACAACACGGGCTATCAGCGTTCTACGCACAAACCTCATGGCCACAACTTTCAAACCAGACATGCAAACATCCTTTTTTGCACAAAGTCAAAGTGAGTGTGGTAATAAAGAGGTGAATAAGGTGCGTGCTGGGTATGTGAGTCGCTTCTCATACAATGTGAAAGAGTATAATAGAACATCAGTACTGTCACACAGGAGAATTCGCCTGGTTTTAATCTCTGTTTCTTAAATCTACTGGCTACTGAATTGCTTTGTTTCACTAACAGAGTGCGTGCGTGCGTGCGTGCGTGCGTGCGTGCGTGCGTGCGTACCAGCAGCTGGATGTCATTACTAACGTTTGTGTGTGTGCTCTGCTCCCCTTTTGGCCTTTTGTAAGTGTCTGTGTAGCCAAAGGCTGTTTCCCTGTGCACTGCTGAGCAACCAAAAGTTTAACGTTCTCCACACAAAATTAAGTCTGTGCCAAGATGGACAAGCTGCACATCACTCAATGTCGTGACAGTCAGTGCAATTTTTTTATGTTTATATATTTTTTTATTTTATAAGGCCTCCTCACTGGTAAAAGTATCGGCATCGGAGTAATTTAGATTCAGGATGAAATCCTTCAAAACCAGCAGCTACATGTTAGTCAGCTGTCAGAGAAGCCTCATAGAGCTTATTAAAAGAAAGCAAACACAAGGTAGATGTTCCGTTTTTGACAACACTGTTTATGACCCTGGGAAACTCCTAACAGCCTCGCTACTTTGCATGTGTAGTGGTAAGCCAGGCTCAGGGCTGTAAGGTTTGGTATAATAGACTGTATATAAAGAAGTGGAAGTAGTCTCTGTGACATCACTCATTAGTTTGTTTACTACAGTTTTGAAACCTCAAATGTGGCATTTTAGCTGTCAGCATGTTGTGTATTTTTTTTATTATAAATCAGCAGTGGTGTGGAGCTAAGTTCAATAGAGTGCTGAGCAAAACATTTTAAGGCGGAGTAAATGTGACAACTAACTTTCCTGAAATGAAAACATACTGTGAAAGGGTTAAAGTTCCAAGACGAAAACATGGAGACCCCAGACTGTTCAACGCCGTGGTAGTGACCTGTTAATCACAAGGTAGCCCTGCCCTAAAGCACAATCTGCTTTATTTACTTTATATAGGACCATAAATTCTAAAATTAACAACATGCTGTAGTGATTAAAACTGAAATTAGCGATTGAGACCATAAACTCGTCAGTAAAATGTTTACTTAGATAATAAAAATCAAGTGAAAAGTAGGGTCATTTTCTTACAGACAACCTGACTTCTTTTTGCAACCAGTGGAGTTCCCCCTGTTGGCTTTGAGAGAGAGAATACAAATTTAAGGAATTTCTGCACTGGCTTAATTTTTCAGACCCAGAGGTTGCTACTTGGTTGGTATGGGTTAGCACCAAATTGTGCGTTTTTCGTCAAATGGGTTGTGTCAGTGACAGTTTACAGTCTGCTGCATATATACTTCATAAACTAGCACATCTTACACCGCACTATTTTTAGCTTGCTTTACAAACAACACTGGGCTGATGTAACGGTACAGAACAGACTGCGAGGTCTGAAACTAGGCTGATAGTAGAAACAATTAAACCAACAAGATTTAAAACACAACATGACACATTGTTAGCTTAATAAGTTGCGAAAGCTAACATGCTAGCAGACAGTCGGCCATTTAAAAGTCCAGTAGATGTGGAGCATCATTAGCATTAGCTTGTAACCGTGGTTCAGGCAACCTGACAAAAGAACCGACCAGCTATTCTCTAACTTCGTCTGTCTGCCTTTTGGTGCTGGGCAGTAGTATGATAAGAGTGAAACATTAGAGAAAAGTTGTGGGCTATAAAACTGAAACAATGAGCTGAAAGACACAAACACTCAGCTGAGGGGAACTTCAGAGTTGGGGGATAATTCTCTGTGGCCTCATAATTTCACATAATTACATTTATTGTTAATATAAAAATATTGATTAAAGCAACTTAAGCGTTATCACTGAAATTCAAAGTAATAATATTATAACTTTTGCTGCTCTTTTTCTGATACTGGTGTAGCTAGAAATTCATTTGCATGGTTCATTATACAGAGCTCATGGCATTATGTTATATAGGGCAAATTATTTCCAGTAAACCACATAATTCAGATATTGGGCTGCGTCATACAGAAATGATATGCAAATTAATTGTGCCCAGTTATTGACTGTTTTTACTATAAAAAGCAGCTTTGCCTTTAGCTTTTTGATTTTCTACACTTTGTCACTTTTCTACTTTCGTGATGCGTTTCTTCTCAGATTGGCTGTTAAACTACAGCATAATCTGAAATAATGAGACGTGCATTTCAAATAGTGGCCTTTCAACCCTCCGAGAGACACACTTAGAGAAGCCATGTGGTTATACAGAAAAACCCAAAGTGGTACAAATTTCCAAAACGTGATTGGACAATAAAAACTGAAATAAAACGTTAGAAATGCATCGCTATCTAAATATCTCTGTAAAATTACACTGTCATCACAGCTGATGTCCACTTGACAGAGATTTAAGTTCTCAGGGAGACTCAGTCTATCACACTCTGCTTTTTCTATTAAGAAAAGCCCATTAAGAATAAAAATCCAGATGTTTCCACTGGCAAACAACTGTGAAACAAACCAGAACTTGTGATGTGCTGTATGACTGTCAACATCAGGGCCAGCGGTTACAAGAGGAGTCTGAGGTGTTGCGTAAGGACTAATAAGTAAAATGATATGAATCTTTGAGAAAAAACGGTTTGCCTTGCACTATACCTGCTAAACATCAGCATGTTGCGTCCATGAGCATGCTGACATTAGCATTTAGCCTCAGTGACACGACTTGGGAAATGCAGGATTGAACCCAAACGCAGACAAAGCAGGCAGACAGGATGAGGTCGGTGTTAAGGTGAAGGTACAGTATATAAGCTTACTGGCAGGTAGGCAGGCAGGTTCATGACCCATGTGGCAGGCATGGGGGAAAAACCCTGGAGCGCAGTCCTGGTAACAGGATTACAAGATAACAGGGCTCAGATGTTTGGAAGCAAATGGTAAGTTGGTAAGTAGCAACATAGTAACTTTGACAAACTGGCAGATAATGAGCAGAACTGGGCTGGTTTATAAACTAAGAGGCTGATGAGGGAAGTGGGAACAGGTGTGTAGATGGGTGGGGCAGTCAGGTGATGGGGAAAGTGCAAGGGCATCTTGTAGAAGGATGAAACATGTCAATGAAGGGAGCTTGTGAAATAAGTGAAAAGGGAGAGTTAGTATAATCATGACTGGAACAGACTCAGTCCAACTTGATCCTATCAGCAGTAACGCCCACATCATAACTGTAATCTGTTTACCCTCAATAAACACATCTAAATGCTAAATATTATCTCTGTGTATGTGCATATGTACAACACAACTTTATTAGAAAAAAAACAGCCAACAAAATGTTTTAATAAACAACCAACTTCTTTTTTTTAAGGAAGTCCAACGCATGACCATTCTGTCAGCGTTTCCTTCCTCACCTTCACTCAGCGGCAGCCAAGTGGCCTTTTCCTCAGATAGAGAAAGGAACCTTTCAGCTGTAGCTCACGTGCCAATGAATGATCAAAAGCATGAGGCGGAGGGTTGCATGTGAGAGAGTGTGAACAATAACCAGGCATGATGACAATGAGAGCCGCTCCGTCGCCTTTTTCCTTCCCTCCGCTCTCTCCCTTTCTCCTGATGGCAGTGTAGGACACAGCTGTGAAACAGGACTATATTGTGTTTCCACTTCTGTTGTCTGTTGTAAGCCGTATAATTGAATGTAACTAATGTGAAGTGAACCTACTTGGTACTGGCTCTGCATTGTTACACTTGGCAGGATCTTGCTCAACAAGATCAGTGAGCAGTGTTGCGTAATATTGTCCAAAGTTTTTCACTTTACATATACCCTCATCTGGTTCAGCTGGTTAGATGTGTTGATGACTGAAAAACAACTCTGCAGACTTTTTTAATGTCACACAAAGTTATGGGCCAGAAGGTGTTTTGATTGCAGACTCATTTGACTTTCTGGAGAATCAAATTTGCTTGACTAGTTTATCATTAACATATTATATACTGCAGATTGGTATAAGAAAGTCGTGTTTATTCTTTGAATAACAAAATCCCTAAGGGAAAAAAAAGATATTATATATCCTAATGGCTATATTGAAAGAAACCTGGAGTCCCTGTTGTCTCTGCATTTTGGCAGTAGTGTCGGTAGCATTATAAGCTTGCCAGAATAAAACAGGATCATGTAGCACTCGTGTCTCTTAGCTTGTCGATTTGAATCGCTGCCATGTCAGAGTGCCAGGTCCAGGTCACAGTTTGTTAGCCTGCTTGAGGAGGGGGGGAGTAAAAACTGATGTGAGGACTATTGTCTGGTGGTCTCTGGAGGTGGTGTAGGTTTCCCTCTCGCTGATACTGCTGATTGAGATGGAAAATCGGCATTGCAGCTCTTAGGGGTGTTGAAGTGTCTCCTGAATTCAAGAGTAGAGACGTGACAAATGGTGGATGAAGTTATACAAAAAGAAGGATCTGGCTACATAACTAGGATCCATCTTGAGTTTCAACGGATAACACTTTGTCTTATCTGCAGGAGCTGAATGTACCGACCAAAACAGTTTATATGCGTTGGTATTGAATGCTTAGTTACTTGTTGGTTCCGTGGACACAAAGCAGGGCCTTTATCATTTTTCCCATTGAATTAGCACTAATTAACTGATTTTACTACTTTGTTTTTCCCATATAAAGAGTAATATATATATACAAGTAAAGTGCTCTAAATAAAATGTATTGTTATCAGATCAGATACAGTTAATTGTTCTAACCACAATACAAATCTTCCAAGATCACAGTTTTGTCTGCAATGTAAAAATGAAAAACTGGTTAAAACCCAAACATCCTGGTAAAACATTACATTTATACAATAGTAGTTTGCAACGGGAAATAACAACATATTGAGGAAACGTTGTTAATGAGGTTATCTGCCAAGTCGCAATTGTGTTTCATTTGTTTCTCTAAAATACCCTTTCATGCAAAACAATATTTGCCAAAGCATTAATAATATGTATTTATGGTTCTGTGTAGGTACTCACAGCACTTGGTTAAGGTTAGGGATAGACAGTGGTTTTGGTACAATACTGAAAAAGTCTTGACTTGAAGCAGAAGGCAGACATTTGACATAATGTTCTGGATTCTGTCACATCAATATCTTCCTAAACTTAGAAACAAACAGACTTTGCACGGAGTCATCAGAACTGTGCCGTTTCAGGCTTCAAAAAGCTGCAGCAGATCAGCAGTGTCTGAAGATGCATGTATTAACTGAAATGAGAAAGTCACAGAGGCGGCTCATTGTATTGACGTTCTCTCTGCTAAAACTGTCTTGACTGTATATAGTTTTTCCAGGAAATCATATATATATATATATATATTGTATGTAAAGCTACTATGATCTTCTGGTGAAACTTCATTGCAAATGCAGCTCTTAAGAAGACAGACAAATGAGCAGCAAAAAGCCTGGGAGATCTGGCAGTGGTCCATCTGTCTGTGTCTAAAAGGCAAACATTAGCGCTCATTTCCTGTGATTTTCTGTTTCAGTGCGCAGATATCACACCACATAAAACCAAAGCAATCACAAAAGCAAAAGAAAGAGGGAGAGAGCTCTTTCTCAGCTCCCAAGTCAAAATATAGTTCCCTCACTGCAAGCACATACAGCCAGGAGTAAGTTGGCGAACTCTATGAACTGTCCCCCATTTCACTTAAAGAGGCAGGTTCTTCACCATCTATAAATCTGAGCCTACCATTGAGTGTCTTGAATTGAGATACAAGCAGGCACTTATGCTCTCCCTCAAGTGTCCTCATAAACCACATTGTTCCCAGCTTGTTCTCCCATCTCCCTAGAGTCTTGCGATGCCAAAAGTTCCCCTCGCAGGCTTGTCCTACCGGGCTTGTTTGGGGACATCTGCTGCCATGTCCAAATATTGTTTTTGGCTGAGCCATCGCTGGCTCTGCTGCGAGAGAATAGAGCTGGAAACTATTTTTACCTCAGCGGCATAGATTGTGTTAACATACAAAACAATGCCTCTATCCGCCGGTCTTCCAGCTGCAGAGCAACTGCTGGAGAGTGCGAACACACAAAACAGCGAAGCTGGCAGCTTGTGTTCAGGGGGCGAGCTGGTGGTAATAACATTATGTGTGGCCTTTTAACCTTTTTGACACTCTCTTTGGTTTTCACTTGGTCATTTCAGTTTCAGGCAAAGTGTCTTTTGAAACGAAAAGTAAAAGAGTAACTTCTGAGTTTCAGGATATTTGTCATGTTTTGTTTGGACAGCATGATGTTGATACTGAGCTTTCTGTAAAGTGACTGAAATATACTCGTCTACTGAGTTTTAAAGTACGCCCAGAGTTTCCAAGATGTTAGATAAACATAAATGTAATGAATGAAATTGTTTTTTTATTAATGCATTCTTTCATCACTCATTGCTACAGTCAACCACCCTGCTATATAAACACTGATAAAACACAATAACTTGGCGTGAGAAGAGTTTCCTTGTCACTCCTCCCAGACTCTGTAGCTCTCTTTTCTACACACTCCCGCGAGACCAAAGTTACACTTCATATTCGTTTATTACTAAAACGAGGAGAGTGTCCAATTCATTTTCTTTTAAGTTTGCAATAGACTTCTTATGGCCACAGTTGATGCGGGGACCTTAGAATATTTCAGGGCACTCAGAGGAAATTATACTCGGGCTGAGTAATTGAAACATAAACACTGGAAGGGAAAGGATCTGTGTTTTAAGGGAAGACATAATGACTGCTCACTTTGTTTTCCCTTCACATCACATTACAGTAATAATAGACTTCTTCTGTTCCAGGCAGCAGCGGAGGAGAGCTATACAGTAAGAAATAACAATGAAGTAGTCAATCAATTTGAAAAGCAAAACAAACATTAATGTATTCATGATAGTAAATGCAGCAAATATCTGCTACTGGGATCTATTTCATGCCTTTATTTTCCTGATTATGAGTCTTTTCTTAAATAATGTTGAGCCAATTTGTTTGATTCACCCTTTGTCTGAGACATGGCACAGACCCAACGGTGCAAAGTTTACAGGTCAAAACAAGGTGACATATTTGTTTTTACCTGAGTAAGATTGCTTCACTTGTTGGCTTTGGTACAGCATGTGATGACGTTTGATAGTGTTAATAAAAAGGCCCTTGATAACTGAGTATCAGAGGGAATTTTAACTTGCACATTGAGTATATTCATCAGACTATTATGACCTGATCATGACTTGATCTTATTTAACTTTAGCCATGAACTTAGGTTAAATGAGGACAAGTCAACATTATCTTATGTAGTCTATAATGTGTTTGGTAACGTTCTCCTTATATTTCAGTGTATAATGTCATGTAATGCTCTGCAACAAGTGGAATATTGGGAATCTAATAAATTGTGCTCATGCTATCTTATCCTCCTTATTGTTTGTAGAGGTCAATATTAATTGTATTAGGTAGGGATTTAGTATTGTTCTTGTATATAATTAGGAGACTTGTAAGAAGCAACAGAGGACAAGATATTCTTTAGTCCCCAGAACCTCCTATTCTGGTAAACAGCCAAGTCTTACAAAATCCACTCTTCCAGTTTGTAACTCTGACTTGTATTTTATACTTTAACTCTTTTTACTGGCCAGTTCTCACCATGACAAGCAAACAGATGTACATGTGTAAAGTGCCCCTATTAATACTTTTATTTTTAAATATTATTTAAAAGAAACTCATGTCTTTACATTTTATGGACACACATTCAGTTTACTCTCATATTCAAGGAAGAGAATCAGTGGATTTTTGTTTATCCTGCAATAAGCCAACTGGTCAGTGGCTTTGTTCCCATCCCATACTCAATCATTTCCATGAGTCTTATGCTTTCTATAAATATCTTGTGTGTCTACATGCTCTGTTTCATCGGTGCTTTCATATAATTCAACTCTGTGAACACACATAATGGTTTTCTGTCTTTAACAAAGATAATTCATCCCGTCCATGATTCAAAGGTTGGATATTGTTACTCCACTGTTCTTACATAATTAGTTACATGTCACACATGTACCTGACACGCAGGGCGTCGTGTAACCATGTCATTATGTCACTCTGGAAGTATTCATGGTTGTTTGCAGAGTCAACAAACACGATCATCACAGTTTGACCCTCATCCAACAGGCAGACTGCCATAAACAAAACTTTCCGGGAAGGGACACACTAGAGATTCGCTGTAAACATCAGGGGAAAAAAAGAGAAGCTCTTTTAGATAATGTCAGAGAGACCACAGATGCAAATTCTATATCAGACAAGAGACTTGTGTTTGGATACTAGAAACAAGTGTAATGGAGATAATGATCAGCAAATAATATTAAAAATTCAAAACATTCAAACATTTCATTCACAGTCAAGTTAGGAGGGGATCAGTGTAAGTATCGATGTTTAAAATAAATGTATTTACGTAAGTGGTGTGGCTCTAGTGATGGACGTTTTGGTCAATCCATCACTTCAGTCAAGACTGAAAATATCTAAAAGAAATGATTGGATGGATAGCCATGATAGTTGGTACATGGGCTACATTAATATTAAGTTCCCTACATGATGAATTGGGATAACATTGGTGTTAACGCAAATTACATATGTTTGCCAGCAAGACAAACAAGCATGTTGAATACTTGCAAAAAGTTGAAGCATTGCTCAAGAGTTTGTTTTTGTAGTTATGTCGTTAAATAGCCTCCGTTTTTCTTCCATTTTTTAGAGTCAGGAGAGAAGGGAAACAATTAATGTTGTTGTAAAGTTGTAATACAAACTGTCCCGATCTAAGTTTAATAGGAAAAACTATCAATATAATTAAATAAATTCACCCTCTCATGAACATGGCCCAAAACTAATTGGATTGGATTGGATTCCCCTTTAGTAGGGAACACATGATAATCGCCTCTAGGATGGCCTTCAAACATGATGCAGTGCCATACAGACTCTATATGAAGAGCACTTGTTGTGCCCCGGTGCTTCACAGCATGCAGCCAGTGTCCTTTTAATGTTTTCAGACAGCCTGTGTCTGCCACTGTGTCTCTGTATCACTAACGTTGATAGATAAGATACATGCATCAATAAAATGTTTGAAAAAATGTTTCATACGATGACTCACCCTCTGCCAGATCTTCTCTAAGTCTGGAACAGATACTTTGAATGTTTTGAATGTGAAAACACAGTCTTATGGCACCGTGTAGCATAAAATATATTATAATTTGTATGACATATTATCATGTCTTCTTTTAATCCCGGATAGACAACAAAAGAGAAAAAGCTTGTTCTTCAGTCTCCAGAGACTTTTTGGCCATCTGCTGCAGCCCTTTACCACTCATCTGTCTTGAATTAGACAGCAGTCACCACAATATAAATACCCACTTATCATCTCAGTAGTTTATCCTCCCCTGATACAGGCCTGAGATGACAGAGACAATAGTGGACGCCCATTGCACCAAGTCCCCTGGAGGCATGTCTCAACTCACGGGCTGCATTTAACTTTTATTACCCAAGGAGATGGATTGGCTGCTCCCCACCCTTATTTGGTGGTGCGGTGTGCGTATACAAGGCTCTGTGGTTGTAAAGTAAAGGCAGCGTGGCTCAGCCTGAGCGGAGCCAGGTAACTGAGGAGCCCTGCCACCAATTTGAAAAAAGCTCTGTGACTCATGGCTAATTTCTCTTTGTTTCTTGTTTGTCATGATACAGTAACTTGTGGCCCTGCATGTCTGGTTTTGGAAACGGGTGATAAGTGCATCTCGGAAGCAACAGGGTAAGAGCGAGGAACCCAAATCCAATGTTGACAAGCATCTACTAGGTTTATTTACCCCTAGCTGGATTACCAAGAATCAGTTCAGAATCAGTTCAGACGTTTACATTATCTCTGTTTTCTTCTGTGACATTTTGCTTCCCAGTCTGTTGATGAAAGGCAAAGAGCAGTACAGAAACAGTGAAGTTGAAATAAGTAAATACTGCACTCTGCCTTAAAAAAAAGCTAAGATAGCGTTTGCTGACACTGCTAAATTAGGCTAGTTGTGGTTAGCTAGCTGTTTTTCTTCACCTTGATAGAAGTGAGCTGCTACCTCAGTTGTATAAATATACATTGTCTATTCCTCAAAATACATATTTTTCAAACACAGAGAGGGATAGGGTTGAAGAGAAAATAAAAGTTAACGTGGCTATCTCACCAACTAGCTTTAACTTGATACAGCCATCTTGTTTTAGCAGCAGCAGCAGCGACAAAGTGTGACTGCAGACGTGTTAATTACCAAGCCACAGAGCAGTAACTGTGAGGTTTGCTTAAAAAAAGTATAAGTATTTTTCACATGATAAAACAGATGCCAAAAATGTTATTCCGCTCAATTTTGACCAAATATGTAGTTAGTGCGTTCTGGCATTGTAGGCCTATATTCACAACAGACTAATTGTGATCTTTTCCGACTGTACTGGTCTTCAATCCCGTTGTTTGAGTGTATCCAACATTATTCTGCAGGATTTACCCAAATAAAGTGTCACCTCCAAAACACAGGTAGATGTTTGGCTGTGGTTCGGATGCAATTCAGTTATTATAACATGGTCCACAGAGCAGAGACTCATCTATGAAGGAAGTCATGTAATTCCCCAGAGCCACTCCTCAGCTGCAGCTGCACCAACGTGTTTTGACCAAACACCCCGCGAAAGTGCTACACCTGACATGTGTGCCCTTTCAGAGCAGCAGGACCTATTCTCTGTGGACGGGAAGTTCATTTCCTCAGAGGATGGAGCCACACCTATTGAATTTTATAATGCCATATTATTATTTCTCCCCCATAAATGCAGCCTAATTCTGTTAATTGTCTCTGTTGCATTAAAAACTTTGTTTTTTACACTTTCAGAACTGTAGAAATGTTTTTCTGTATGGTGTAGTTGAGAGTTCAGTCTATCTCAATGCATCATTAAAAACAGCTTTGTACAGCAGGTGTTAAAAATAATTTCTTACAGTAAAGATTGATGTTGCTGACACTCACGGTGCAGGATGATGCAGGTCCCTTGACCTCTTTCTCTGACACCATAAGACACAGAAAGCTTTGAGAAGGTGATAATTGAAATGTCATCACTCGGTGATACATCTCATGAGATTGTGCAGTAGATTCATAAAACAGCGGATTATTGTGAGCTCATTTTTGTCTTCATTCAGTCTTAGTTCACGGGAGCAGCAAAAAAAAAAAAAAGGGGGGGATGTGAAACAACTGAACAAAGGAACAAGGATGGTAAAACCAGAATATATAGCAAACTGATAAAACTGTAAGTTTGACTGATTTGATTTAATCGTGTGACTGCTGGATGCTACTTTTAAAGAAATGTTACATTATTGTTAAGAAAATACCTTAAAAATCATTTAAGTCTTTTCATTGTCCAACTCACAGTCAGACACTGAAGGGTTAATTTGTGGCGCTCCCAGGCAGAGAGGCAGAAGTAAACAAAAAGAGCCAAGGACTGGAGCTTCTCTGGCTGCTGAAGTTGAGGCGTGACCCTTGAGATAGGCACCGGGCTATCATGAGGGCGTCTCCCTAAGTGACTGGCCAGGAGAACAGGCAGTCCTTTGTCAGGGCTGTGTGCGAAAAAGTGCTGAGCCAAGCAGGCCCTCACCCACATCACCCCTCATCCCCTCCCACCCCCTACGTTTTTTTTCTCTCTTTCTCCCTGAAGACACACACAAATGCTCACACACACACACTCCCAGCAGTCCCAGGGGATGAGGCTTTCACTTCAGCTGGTGGGAGGTTAAGAAGGGGAATACAGAGCCTGTTTTGTGGCAAAAGCCTGGATATGTTAGCATTGCATTTTGCATCTTAAGCTTTAAGATGGCCTGCTGCAAAGAGTTTCTAACAGTCTGTGTTTGCAGTCAAATGGACTTTGAGAGAAATGTCATCCTGCCTGGCAAAATCTCTGGTCTTCATCTCCAAACCATGATGAAGATTAAAATAACTTGTGTTTTGTGCACAAAGACTTTTTGAATCAGCCCCGGTATATTTACTGCTCGGGCAAAATGAAAATGTTTCACATACAGTAAATGAGGACATCAAATTATTCTGAAATTAGAAATAAGAATGAATCTAATTAGGTGTGTGAATAATGTGGTGTAAACAATATGGTATTATTCCTTGAAGAAGCTTGACAAACCAATTAGTCATTTTTCTTTCGATGTTCTTAAGACAACTTGTTCTTTGCAACAACAAAAAAAGGATATGCAGCGTGTCTGCCAGTGATTTGTGTTAAGTGTGACTCTCACTTATCTTAACAGAATGTAAAAGCAGAAACAGGCATGACTGTCTGTGTGAGTAATACAAGCAGAAAAATGCCCCAAAGGTGACAGTTGTCTCTGCTTATGAAACTTTATTATATCAACTGATATCAGTTCGTCCCGCAGCACGAGATGCAATGTGCTAATCTTTACGAGGTTCAGGTCAGGCCTTAAAAAAAACATGAATTTTCTATTTTCCTGAGGCTGTGTGTTTCTGCACTCCCCAACCTGACACATACACTCCTTTAAGCTTCCTCACTACCCCTGTCTACACAAAGCAGCTGCCTGAGGGAGACCTGGTGACAGAAAAGTGAATCACAGTTTAGGTAAGGTTGCACCTTCCCCCCGAGGGAAGAGTATATAAAAAAAAGATGTGCTGAGCTCCAACATTGCCTCCAGGGCTTATGAAATGCTTCTATTGTTCATGCTAAATTAACTTTTTCAGGGCTTTCATGGCGGTTTAAATCACTGGTGTCTAGTCATAGAACATGTTTTCATTCAGTGACTGTGACTTTATAGGATTGTTATGGCAGCAGAAGCTTGTGATGTGACGAACACATGACTGATTATGTAAATTCAAATGTTCCCATGTGATTTTGAGCTATGGCACTGGCATGGCTCTATGGATGGCAATGGTCTGTTGGTCCGTTCACCACTTTGGTCCAGATTGAAATATTTGAACAACTGCTGGACGGATTGAAACTAACTTACTATACAGACATTCATGGTCCCCTGAGAATGAACCTGAATGATTTTGGTGAACCCCTGACTTTTTCCTATAGCGCCACCAGCAGGTCTAGGGTTGTAACTTATATCTCAACTTCTACCTCATGGATTGGCACAAAATCTTCTGCAGACATTCATGGTTCCCAGAGGATGAATCCTACTGATTTTGGTGATCCCCTGGCATTTCCTGTAGCGCCACCCTGGAATTGGTATTTGTTGTTTTCACTGAAATGTTTCTTGAAAGTTGTGATCCAGCACCATTATCAGGTCAAAAAATAAACTATTTGGTGATGACACTTCCATCACCCCTGTTGTTTGTCTTTCTTAGCACGCTAACACACTAATCTAAGATGTGTTAGCGTTTAGCTCAAAGCGTATGTACAGTGATAACTATTTACTTCTCAGTCTCTTTAGAAGTAAAAACATTCATTTCTACTGCTTTGTTGATTTTGTTTACATGCACATTAGTATCTTCATTTTAATTCTTATCCTGGTTTTGATAATTTGGCATATGATGTTTACGTGAAGCATTGACAGAACCTGATTATCCAGCTACCTGCAGACATGATAAAAACAGTATCCAGGTTTCTGATGGTCTGTGTTGGTGCAGTGTGCGCTGTGTGTCTTTGACTTTTCAAGAAAAGAGTATGAAGTCACTTTTCGTATGAAATTTGTAGCTGCACGGACTGAATTTACCACACTGGTGGATTCATTTCCCCATTTAATCATTAGTGAAAGAGACGAGAGTGAAAATATAAATAGAATCCTCTACATTACCACTATCAGGCTTTTGTTTCACCATTTAAGCCATCATTACATTGTTCATTGTCTAATTTTAATTTGTTTCTGTCCAGGATCCTTTACGTAGCCACATTCTTTCCCCATTATTATTGTGGGTTTAAAATGAATGGGTAGGGTAGTTAAAGACCAGTAATAGGAACCAACACCAAAACGGCCCTGTGTCAGTTGCAGGCATCATTGTGTGTATGTGTGTATGTGTGTGTGTGTGTGTGTGTGTAAATCATCTTTTACGGTTTGTCTTTGGTAAAAGGAATGAAGCACAAGCCATTTCAATTGTCAATAAAGTTTTAATGAAAAAAAAACAGCAATGTACCAATTTAACATCAGAAGAAATTAAGAGAAATTGTAAGATTTCGAGAGCCAAGCTCTTATGTACAGCATATTGCACTAGAAAAAGAACAAACATCCCCCGTCCTCCTCCGTTCCCTCCATCGCTTCATGTCCTGCGCTGTTTGAAAACTGTGCAGTCGACACAGAGCAGTCCCAAAGATAACACAAACAATGCTTTAACAAAAACTGCTACATTTGGACTGGGTCTCACTTCATTAGGACACATGAATGTGAAATCCTTGAGACCACTCTGAACGTAAAGAAAGAAATGTGAAGACAATACAAACTCTCCGCACGCAAAGCACGGGAGTCTGAAGTAAGTTCCACTGTTCAGTTCATGTATTAAAAGAGATATCGTGGTTTTCACTCCATTAAATTACATTCAAACCCTTAAGATACAGATTTTTTCAGGAATGTTGGACATGCATTTTTACTCCATTTACATATATCGAAAAAGCCCTTGAACTGAGAGTGACACAGCAGACTTGGCAATATCTCCAAATTTTTTAATGCCACAACATTGAAAAAAAAGCAATCCTAGAAAAGCAAAAAGTCGTGTTGTTGTAGTTCTTTCTTCGTCTTCTTACAAAAAGGTATGGACATTTTTTGCTTAAAATGTTTTTATAAAGATAGCAACAATAGCTGTGTCAAATTCATGTTAAATGTATAAAAAAAACCACCAAATCACAGCACTTGACAGTAAAGATGCACTCTTTCTTGGATATTAAAAAAATTGATCGAAGAAATTTGATATTAAAGACACTGAAGGTTGAACGAATAACAAAATGTTTCACTTGAGTCAGGGTTGCAACAGTGGTTGGTGACGACAGGCTCACACCGACTGAGTGGCTGTTCAACCCATCTCATATACACATAATACTGGGCACCATGGTGGCTCATTCCTCCTTCAAATGTAAACCCACAGCCCTACTAGAGTGTAGATAATAAAGCACAAGAACCCCAGACGAGCTAGGCCGGTCCAGCATATTACAGATCTTAAAGAGTTTTTAGAGGGGAAGTTCAGCACAGGAGTAGAAAGAGAGAGGTGCGAAATACAGCATACAGGTAAAAAAAATTGTTTTTTACAGTGCACATTGATTGCAAACAGTCGTTTCTGATATTAAGAAGCGTGGTGAAACTCGCCGTTTGTGCTGAGAGATGTCAAAGGTTGAGCCTGTGCCTCGTGAAACAGATTTCTTTCATTTGTATCAAGGCACAACGAACACGCCGTACTGTTTGTGCCGACTCTATTGTATCAGAGCATGTTGTTCGCACAGAGTCCAAGTAAAAGGAGAGCTGTGATCAGTGACTTTGGGTAATTATGCCAAGCGTTGATGATGATATGGCAGGTCTGTTACTCACAAGGCACATTTTGTACATTTGATTGTCTGCTGTTCACGTGATTCACACCGTTCGTGTGAGAACGCACGAGGCACATGGCTTTTAGTCCAACGTCCCCACACACAGGCACCAAACACACAACTGAATGCGCATCAACAATGAGAAGAAAAGGACTGTACACACTGAGATAGCATCTATACAGTAGCACTGAGCAAATATACACAAAATAAATTAGAATAAATTATCGGAAAAGAAAGCCAACTAATGAAACTTGTTCTCGTTAAGGACAGGGAGTAGTTAAACATGACGCGCGACATGAATTGGCTCAGCGTTCATCGTTTGCAGGAAACAAACTTTTGGTTCAGCTACTCGTGTCGTTACAAAAACAAAATGTTGATGTTGAGTGAATGTGCTTTGGAAAACATAAAAAGTCGAATGAAATATCTTTGATTGTGCAGCGTCCTCACTCAAAGGCAGATTATTTGCAACTCATGGTAAGCATCAGGTAATTAACACGGTTCTTAACTACTCCCTGAAGAAAACATAAAGGAGGAAAAAAACCCATCAGTGTCTTCAAAAGTTCATATCATGAATCTACAACAGACTGAAATTATACATCAAATGAGGAATTTTTAAACATCTTATTAAAAGTCCTTAAAGACTTTTTCCTTGATAAACCTTACATTGAGAAACAGTGGCTGTGTTGTTGCAAAATGCTAATGTGGCATTTGGAAAGAATGTATAAACCTTCTCCTATCCCCAAATGTGTCTGTGTGTGTGTGTGTGTGTGTGTGTGTGTGTGTGTGTGTGTGTGTGTGTGTGTGTGTGTGTGTGTGTGTGTGTGTGTGTGTGTGAGTAAAAATGTTTTCTGAACTGTACAGACGCTGTTCTTACTAAGTTCTCGGTGGAGCTGAATATGCCACTGGCAGTTTGGTGAAAGAAAAGCACTTGAATGAAAGGTTGATACATACGTGTATCAGCACATCGGGATTGAATCAGTGCTCGAGACATTTTCACCTGGAGTGAAATAAAATAAAAATGCATCTCTGTAACTTTAACCCAAAATGTTTCTGTAACAAAGATAATTGTAAGGAGGTGTATTTCATTGAGAACACAGCCATGTTTTGGGAAACGTCAGTTAGATCGCAAATGCAACAGATCCCTAAGATTTGACTTCCTTCCACTGGCTTGAATATTGCTCGCCCCTAAAAAAAAAAATGCTGATTAATGCCATCTCTCCCACAGGCGACCCACACAATGCAGCAGAGGGCAAAATTGCGATTGTCAATTCAGCCAGAGAAAGAAAACTGAAAAGCCTTCGAAAATGATGACATTTCTCCAAATCTTTTCAGCTGTGTGATTGTTTTTCCAATTCCCTGATCGTGATCCCACAAATGAGATTTGTTTGTGCTTATTTGGTTTCAAAATGACTGCAGATTTTGGAAACAGTAAGCACACACTCCTACGTACACATGATCACAAATTCAAAGAGTAATCACGATCATGTCAGGTATTAAAAGTTCCTCGCCTAAAATACCTTCAGTACACCTACATTCAAGTATACGTGTGTTTATCCTTTAAATCAACAGGATCTGAATCTGCACAGTGCTAGGCCACTTCCAACATAATGAGTGGTGCTGGAGATGGAGCGGCTCATGGACGAGACAGGTTGATATAACGTCTATGGTGGAAGCTGGCAAAACACGCACCAAAACTGACCGACACCAGAGTGTACACAATGTCGTGAAAACCATTTTGAAATTAGCCAGTGTGGAACAGTAAAGGATAAGTACAGGGCTTATTGTTTTTCTGAGAATAAATTAGAAATATGCCTCGAGTCCTCAAGGTTTTTAAGTCAGTAACTTTCAGCACAGAAATGTCCACGGCCACAGTTTTTCCTCGCCAAAAAAAAAGTGGCCTAATCTTAAAAATGAATCTTTATTCATGATTTCATGATTCATGATTTCTTTGAAAATGCAAAAGAGTTGTACTGTGGCAGGAGAGAATAAGGCATTCCCTGGACTGATGGAGGTCCGTTCAAGATTTGAAATACCAAATAAAAAGAACAGTTTACTGTACAAAATAGGTAATCTTACAAATATTTCGAAAATATCTCTTCAAACGCAATGGCTTCTTCTTGGAGAGGTGAAAAACAAAAAAGGAAAAGGAAAAAAGAAAAGAAAAATTGTAATCAGTCTCCGTCCAGCGGTGACCAGTGTTTTTCTTCATCTCATCTTCGTATTCAATAAGAAAACAAAATCCAAACCCGTGTTCCATCTTACAGTGCCATTTCTTTAAAAGTCTGGTCCCTTGTCCCTGTCGGGGGAGGGGTGGTGTGGGGGGGAGGGACAAGGGCTGAGGCGAGGGCCAGCAAGAAGCCCCTTCATCTCTGCTCTCCTCCCAGGCGGGGGAAGAGAGCCTCTCTTGGAAACAAAAAGCCAAACAGGGCCATCGTAAGGCGCATCCAGGCCGGCAGGTTTCGTCTCTGATCCCTCATGATCTGCAAAGAGACAGGAAATAAAACAAACGTAAGGTTATCAGCATCAGGGATGGCATGTTGAATCAGACTTTACACAAGTATTAACAATAACTTCACCTGCCTCTGAATTCCTCATAACATGCTTTTGAGGTAACGCCTCGTGAACTGTGGTAAACCCTGCGAACTCAAAGTCTGTGACCAAGTAGATTGGATGTTTCCACAACATTAGCTTGTGTCTAGCAAACATGTCCGTCACACGCACGTCTTGCAGAATGTACAGTATCAGGTGCGGTGGCTCTCTGATTCCTTAAGGACTCTCATTCCCCGACAGAAGTTAATTGTAATGCTTCATTTAGAAGTGATGAAAGGCTGAAAATGACCAGGCTAACAACTGTCAAAACAACCCTCAGGAGCTGCCACTCATCATCATGATATCACTCTATCTTCCTCCCTCGGGTTTGAGACAGCCACTCTTATTAAATGTCGCGTTGTTGACTTCTAAACGAGGAACTTAAAGTGAAATGCTTTCAGAGAACGCACTGCCTATTTCATCACAGCCGTCTTGTAATAGCCGAATAATTATCAAAACAAAGCCAAAGTAAAATGAAACTGCTCCCTCCTATGAGGCTGCCTTCTCCCAGCTCTGTCATATTTCTTTAGGGGCAACTCGCGTGGACTACACACTGATGAAGGGGTTCCTGCTGCAGCCTACAATCTCCTCTCCCTCCCTCCTCTGATCCTGCACAGCTCCCTCTGGCTTTCTGAACAGCCGCGATCACATATTGCAGCCTGTTGCATAAGCTCTCTCTCTCTCTCTCTCTCTCTCTCTCTCTCTCTCTCTCTCTCTCTCTCTCTCTCTCCATCAAGGTCTCGACCAGCCTAGCAATCAGAGTCCGCCACAGGCTATTTGATGCAAAACTAGCAGACTGAACTGAACCAGCACCGCTAAATGTAACCCTAAATGTCCTTAATTGCTCTTAATTCTACACTGCTGAGCTTATTCAAACAGTACGCTGGTTTGTTCCACGTGAGGCTCCTCTTTCTGCTGTCATTTGCATGTGTAGTGGAGAAAGCCGTGTATTTTATTTTCCCTTTTTAGGTTAATGCACCCGATGCAAGATTAGGAAAACTGACAACATGCATGTTTGCTCCTTCACTCTATGTTAGAATCTTTTCCCCGACAAACTAACGTGAGAAACTCAAACAACAAATGCAATGAAGCTCACATCAACAAAGAATCCGCACATTAGCCCACATTTGCAACTTCTGCTTGGATAGGCAAGTGAAAAAGTCTAACAATAGCAGCAGACACAATACAGAAGAAGTGATTGGATAACATAAAGGATTTTTTTTTCTTCTTCTCCCTTTGGAATATTCCTACAACAGCAGTATCAGATCCTGCAGGACTGGAGTGCAGACAGCAGACAAAAAAGAAAATGTCTCTCTTATCTCTTTGTCACAGAGTTACAAACGCAAACCAAAACACACACAAAGACACACACGCCGAGGCAGTCAGCGGGACAACTGAGGTATTGTGGGTAGCTGTGAGTCAGACACTATTTTTAGACGCCATATAAACAGATGGCCAAGTCTACCCAGACACAGACATGCTGCTCACTCTTGTTCGTGATAGTTACAACCATCTCACCGGCTCTTTTTTCAATCTTTGTACAGTTTTTGTCAAAATCTCTCACTATTTATCACTTTCTTTTCATTCTTTTTCCCATTTTCTTTTTCTCTCTCTCTTTATGTGTTGGTATTCACCCTCTCCTCCTCCATTAACCACACAGTTAAGTGCTTTATAAAACTTATCAATCCACTTATTGTGGACGCAGACCCCCATGGCACAACAGTCACAGCAGCAGATAAGAAACACGATACCACTCCCAGTATATTTGTACTTATTAACTAAAGTTGATAGTCATGTGTGACTTATGTGGACTCTCAGTCAGACCAGTGACTTTACAAACACTGATACAAGTAACCCTCTGGACCTGTTACCAAACATACCACATAATGCCAAAGGAGAGTGCAGACTGAAGGTGGAACATGTTGTCACTTCAATGTTTGTTTTTTGTCTAGCTATGCACAATTAACTACATATCATGAACTACACAAGGTATGTGGCGCTGAACTATTCCCTCAGGAGCTTTGCAAACAGTGAGCCTCCACGCTCAATTACTTTCATCATCTCTTCACACGTGCCAAATTGTTTCATGCTTCATGAGGTATGTTCAGTATGAAGAAGTCTACTTTCAGGTAGAGCACACAAGTAACAAACAGATGGCTGACGTTCTCTTTTAAATTGCAGAGCAGAGACAAAGGGATGAAGGAAATTGGCCAGAAGTTGGAGGGTGTCTCTGTAGAGCAGGAAACATATCCCTAAGATTCCTATTGACTGTAATGGCGTGATATCAGTGCCACGGATGCAGTATTGGCAGTGTCGTCTATAATCCTCTGCTCAGACTGAGGCTTTTGTTTAAATAGACAAACATGACCTTGACCAAAGACCTAACTAAGAGTCAATATTTAGATATCGACAGGGAGAAAGTGTTTGTATGACAATCTCATGTCACAATATGTTCCTAGCCGCCAATGACACTGACTGAATACATTTTAGTTTTGGAGGTTTAGTATCCTGTGTGAAGTTACTAAATCGTGCTGTATTAGTGATTTCGGCTTTTTCCTTCAGTGTGGCCAAGAAAGTGGTTGAATCACTGCACAGGCTATTTTTATCCAGTGTGGGCTGTGGCCAATCCAGCTGGCAAAATGTTCTCAAGAGTGAGCCACAAATTGGCATAAGGTCGCTTTGACTTGTGTCTCTATTCAAGTAAACGCTGACACACAAACTTTTTGTCTCAAGTAAATAAAATACAGTTTAAGTCCAAGCAGCCCGTATTTCCCACTGTCCCATGCGTGTCTCGGTTATATGCACGAGCAGATGTTCAACAGGCAAATAGAGGCAATGTTAGTCCACTTGTGTTCACATTGTTTACACTTTGTGATGTAACTTGCATACAGGCTCTGTAGCATGTTGTGTGAAGTGTGTGTGTGTGTGTGTGTGTGTGTGTGTGTGTGTGTGTGTGTGTGTGTGTGTGTCTGCTTCACTGCTTGGGAGCGAGGCTTACCAGTTCAACGTGATCCTGGTGGAACTTGTCTCCGATCTCCCGAAGTTTACGACCAATTTGCGCCTCGACGCTCACCCCTGCCTGCTCCTCGGGTCTCTCTGCCATCCTGTCATCTTCCTCCCCTCTGCCCTCTTCCTCCACCTCTTCAATCTGCCTCTCTCCTCCCCGGTCCTCCATGGGCTCAAACTGAGCGGGGAAATGTGAGCGTAATCCAGCGTTGCCTAAAAGGAAAACATCAAGCTTATTAAAACTTGTGTTGTTGTCTTGAGACTGTTGTCGGTGTCGGTGACAAGAGGAATATAAGGCTAAGAGACATTACTGATATCAGTTCAGTAAAACCACTTACGTTGTCCTTTTTGATTTTAGACTAGACAATGAAAAACCAACACAGTATCTACTTTACACTGCTGCTATACTGCTTTCTGAAACACAAACAGGTTTTATCAGATTTTCTCAGGTGGACAAATTACAAGGTAGGGACATGAAGTACAAGTGAAGTCTACAAACAAGAAAGAAGGCGAGGGTTGGTAGGTGGGAAAACACGAACACCTTATTAAATCAACAACGGCCTCAGTAAACTGCTAACTTTCTGTTGTGTCACTGAGGTTACTCATTGCCTCCAGCATGCGCCTCTGCAGTTATCATGTGTGCTGAGCGCCCTGCTATTCAGAGGACCATAATACCTTTAAGAAACTGAGCAAGGAATGGCACCGGGCCAAGTGCATGACACCGCTTACTGGGTAGATAACAATGAACGACAAGGTAATAACAGTCTGTGGGGTTTGTGTATTTCATGACTTTAAACCCAGAACAATATGTACCTCTCACACTCGCTGGCACTGAGTTCACAAACAAACAACATTCAACGTTCGTTCAATTCAATTAGGGTGATGTCACACTGATTCGATTAGCGATGGGAATATAATATTGGATTAAAAGTGATGGACATATTAGTGTGGGTATGCGCTTTTATGGATGTATGAAATTATTGTTTTCTGTTTTTATCTTTTCAATAAAGACCCATTTAAAATACGAAAACAGAAACCAACTGGCATGTGATTATTCATCAGATTTGGTATTGATAAGATAACTACAAAACTACACTGTTACTGTTCCACAAGTTTCTTAGAATGTCATGTTTCTTAAATTCTCGGTATGCGTATAATAGGAAGTGGGGATCTTCCAGCTACAAGGAAAATGCAATTCTAAGCTTGTTGTTTGCAGTAATAATTCAAAATTTAATTCAGTTCCTCTAATTGCCCAATAACAAAGAAAACTCCCGCTTCTCGCTTTCATCCTATCCAACACTCCTAAAATCCAATTGACAGTTTTAATCACTTGGGTCTCTAAGAACAGTTTGAGTATGAGTAACCTGCCGGATAAAAGGATAAGAGGATAAAAGGAATGACTAATAGGAGAGGTTGCACTAGAACATTCAATGCTGTACATTCAGTTTCTAAAACCATATGACCACATCACTTTCAGCAGGCTTACATGATCTCACCCCCTCCTTACCGTGAAAGGGTATGCGAGGCTGCAGGTGTAAGCTGCAGGGCAGCGTGTTAATGCCAATGCTGTTGTTGTTGTGGCTATACGACGTGGGCACGGCAGCAGTGACAGCAGCGAGGGCCTGTCCAGCCGAGATCTGTGTGGCGCGGTCTTCGTATTTGACGTCCCTAAAGGGTGTTCCCCAGAGCTGCGAGATAGGCCGTGACATGTCCTCCTCCTCATCATCCATGCGACACCTCAGCGGTAAACTCCCTGGAGCGAAGAAGGAGACACGAGATGGAAACTTTAGAATGACATGACAAGTGTGTTTGAAAGTGTTTTGGTAGTGTAAATATTAAACGTATTTGTGGGACTGTGTTTGACTCATACTTATGTGTTTATGATGAGCTTGCAGGTAAATTGGGTGTAATTCATTTCCAAACAAAAAGACAAATATCATCCTGTTATCAGTGGAAACTTTGCCCTCTGGCAGCTATAAATTATCTCACTCTGTCTACATTAAATGAAAATAAATCATGAGTCATTATTGCCAAGGCTAATGTTGTGTGTCGTAATACTGAAAACAAACAAGCAGAGATGGGTAGTCTCAGAGGCACAGATGGATCTACCAATGTAAACATAGATTTAACTAAAGCAATCATCTCTTATAATATAGTGATGCGTAGCAACAGGAGCCAAACATATGGAAACACCCTGTGTCGGTGCAACCAGCGGGCAGCTAATAATGCCATGCCAAATCTGCCAACCTCTCGTAGCAGATTTTGCCAAGTTGTTCCTGCCAAATTGTAATTGGGAGCCAAAAGATGCACTGGAGAAGCTTTTTTTCCCCTCACAACTACCTTAATCTGGAACACTGTGCCACAGAGCAGAGTCACAGAGAGGAGATTAGCTTCCTCCTGCACAATTTTACAGCTCAACATTAATACCTTTGCTCGATGTTGCCTCTCTCTCTCTCTCTCTCAACCACACAATCACTGGATAGCCTGTTTACACTTTAAATGCACACACACACAGCGGCGGGTGGTGTGTGAGTGAAACCTCAGTGAAACCAAAGTCCTGGCTAGACTGTCATGTGCTGCGTGCAGAGGCCGTTTCATGAGGGAGATAACGAGTTTCACTCCATCCTCAACTGTGCCTTGCTGAACGCAAAAACACTCGCACTCTCTTCCTCCTTGGCCACGTGCCACAATCTGAACTAGTGTTTCATCTTTTTTTCCAAGGGTGCCTGTCTTTCCCTTTTGTTGTGTGAGTGGAGACAAATGGCTGGGTTGGGTTGACTGGCAAATGCAAAAAGTTGAAACTGGATATACTGGAATAGTGTTTACTGAGCTTGGCGGCCCCAGTCGTGCATCTCTTTGTGAAAGTGTCCCTGTGCATCATGTCATATCATATGGAGTCAGAGGAGAAAACTAATTTTTGAACAACTGTGGAAAAACATTGTCTAATTATTCAGGCCTTATTATGATAGCGTAAGATGTAAGGCTCTGAATCGGCACTGACACTTCTTTTGGTAAACAAAAAATATATTATACAGCCACACATCCTCTGGCCTCCATTGTTCCCAGGACATTTAATAGGGAAATAAGTCCATTTTGACACTGTACACTAATTAGTTGTGGATTACAGAAATTCAAAACAGCCCTTATCTGCATTAACTTCTCCTCCAGGCAAGTTAAGTAGTACATTGATTAATGTTATACAAGCAGTAAGAGCTTCTCTGCAACTGTACCACAAGTTTCACTGAGATCCAATGTGCACTTGTGTTGTGTATCATTGGCAATGCCAGCACTGCCTTGAATTTCCACTGGCAGCCAACAGAGGACTGGCAAGATTACTATAGTGTCAGACACATAAAAAACAAACATAGAAAGGGAGACACACAGAAAGACATCACACACACACACACACATACACACTGCCTGGGGCAGAAGGGAGGCCTGGCAGCCATGACAGTGCTGGTCAGAGGTTCAAAGCTGCAGCAGAAAGTGGCTCCCTCTGCTGCACCATCTGTGCACAGAGCTCTCATCCTTGCACTACTCTGGGTGGGGGTGCATTCAAGGTGAGATCTGCTGCTATGTATCCTACTGCCTTTATGTAACTAGGAATACATATAATGTGGATATCACTGTGCTAGTGACAGGCGCCAACACAGTCGTAAACACTACTTTACTTATCACTGGGTGGAAAAACAAGCCAGTTAAATAATCCAATCGAGAAAACCTAAATGTTTTGTATGCGTTTGGTGAACGATATTTGTGTTGTTGATGTAAGTTAAACAACTGAGATGCAAAAGTATTCTCTTCAGCTAGAAAAGGTTACTAACTGCGGTTTACATCCATGTGTTTCAAATGGTTCATAAGAGGGCTCCGGAGGACCACCGTGAATGTGCTGCATCTTTACCCGCATTAGGAGCTCGATGCCCCGGGCAGCTCACCGCGGTAACACGCGGAGTCCGACCGCTCATTACTGAAGACATTACATTCACACACATCTAGTGAAGAAACCTTTCGAAACAGGATGCTGCGCGTGTTGCTGCTAACTGCAGCCGGAATTATGGATTTAAACTTTGTTTTGTCGCTTAAAAAGCAGGTAAACCTTTAGCCTGATTCTTGGCTAATTAATGACAGCGACAACCAACAAGTAAGATTTCGAAAACGTGTTATAACAGTGTTACTCGCATGGCTCCCGTTATCCTCCGTTGACACTTTCTCCTCCACTTCGCCTGACAACTCTTCCCCAAAACAAACAGCTCTGAGATAACAGAGCCGATAGGTTCACTCACTCAAAGCATATATTAGTCAATGCGTGAAATAAAAACAGGACAAGTCATTTTACCGTGTGTAATAACGATAATTAGCTGTAATATTGTGTAATGACAAAACACTACACACCAGCTGCTGTGCCTCAAAGACCGGGCAACATTAGCCGGGACGTTGAGAATCCAAGCGCGCGAGGTGATGATAGAACCGTTCACTTGGACATTTATTCACGTCGTCCGTTGAAACAATAGCAACAAGCCTCGCTGGTGTGAAGAACGGGACGGAAATACATCAATAAATGTTCTGTCTGCCATTACGCCAACGCTCCGTTAAGTCCGCTCTTCCCGTCTCTGCCCGGGCATGCTCAAACTGTCTGCACATTGTTGACAAAACTCCCACAAACAACGAAGAAGCACGCGACGGTTTAATGGAGCTATTTCGCCCATGAAATTTGAATAAACGGCCGTCACACTCACCGCCAGCAAACGCGCTTTCCGTTGTGATCGGTGGTATCTTGACAACTTGCCGTTACCTTGTTTCCTACGGACTGTATTGGTGCGACTTGTATCCCTCTTTGCATTACAGCCACTCATACATGTTTGCTGACTAGAGCGGGGTTGTTTTTTTCCCTGTGTAAAAGCAGTCCGCCCCGATGACAGGGAACCGCCCCTTCTTAATAATGTGAAAGGAACAGAGTCAGCTACACAGTCAGTGTTATGCAAATACAAGACACACTAAAGGGATAATAAATGCAGTTATTGCTTAAAACACCATTTACATTTGTATTTTAGCAAATGGTCAGTCGTGGAGGACGTTCATTTGCGTAAGTAAAAGTAGCAGTACAACTGTGAAAAATTATTTGTGTATTGAAAATGTTACTTATGTACCAAAGCAGCAGCACTCAATGCAGAGACCATGATCTATGTGAGTCTAATACTATCATGTGTTTTACTTACTACTACTGTAATGTGTCTTTTTCATACTTTCATATAGTCTTCTGTTGGGTATTTTAATCTATATTTCATATAAGCACATCTGGTGTTTTGTATGCAAAATCTTATTTTTTTTGTAGCCTAACTATGCCTATCAAATAAATGTATTATTTTCAAATGGAAGTACTACTCAAGTAAAGCACATGCAGACTACCTGACATTTACCATAAGGCTACTACCCAACCAATGCAAATGGGTTGATGCCATCTTTTGCCAAATTGATCCAACATTTTTAATTTGGCTGTTTATGCCTGAATAACTGTAGAATTAAAAATTAAAGTATTAAAACCTGCTACCGTTTGTTGTTGGTCTCTGCATAAGATGTCGAGCTCATGTTGTATTATTGTTGTTGAGGTGGGAAAACAACATTGTGACTGGCCCTTTAAGAGAACCGTCCTCCTTGCGACCATAAGCTGGTGACACGCAGTGGACCAATCAGATGGTTTGTTTTGGTCCCGCCTTCTGCTTCGTGTATCTTGACACGTGGAGGGGGAAAAACACAAACCCAGATAAGACATGTGACTGCTTTCAGCGCTCCGCTCAGCTGATTGGGAGCTGCTGCTAGATAAGAGTGATTGCACCCACCCAATTAATGCTGGGGTCGGTGTGATGATGAGTTGTGTATTGTCAAGGCAACAAATAGTCTCACAATTTATTGTCACACATGCATTTCAGTGTCCCATTATATAGCATGATATTCATGTTTTATGTCTAAACATGGGTCATACCATAATCAACATTATTAAAGAGACATAACATAAGGTTAAATGTAACTAAGTACATTTTTTCAAGAAGGCCTACTGTATTTAAATGCAATAAAAAAAACTTGAATTACTTGATTGTTACCATGTTATGCTTCTTTATACTTACACTCCACCACATTTCAGAGATACATATTGTACTTTCTACTCCACTATATTTATCTTAAAGCATTAATTACTAATTAATTTACTAAAAAAATATCGATTATCTTATAAAATATGTTACAGATGATATTAACCAACATCATATATATATATACATATATAGAGATAGCCTATATCATGTAGTTAAAAGTATCTTAATTTATATCAACTATGAAATAAAAATGCTGTATTATTATAATTATATAATTATAATTATATATTATATTATATTATTATTATTATTATTATTATTATTATTATTATTATTGTATCACTAAGACATATTACTTTGGTCGGGGGCATTTTGAAGATGTAATTATAGATCGTGTGCATGTGACGTCACGCTTACGTCCCAACCCGTAAATCAGCCATGTTGGATGATATACACAACCAAGACGGCGCCCGTTCGCGTGTGAGTTGCTGCAACGCTTCGTAATTTTCTTTGTATTTAAACGTCTAAGATTGAAAGAAAATGCCAATCTTGTGCGCAGTGTATAATTGTGGTCATAACGCTACTCGTGACCCAGAGAAACGGTTCTTTAGATTTCCTAAAATCATCAAAAACAACGATCCACAAAAGAGGAATGAATTACTGTCTACCGAACGCCGTAAGCTGGTTTAGCAACATAACTCGTAAGGATTTAACAGAAGAAAAAGCACAATTCACCCGTGTGTGTGGCGTCCACTTTATATCTGGTAAGAGCTCATGCTAAAGCTATGTTTTCAATGTTTACTTTAAACATTTGTGCTCTTCTCACTCACAAACCACGGCTTGAGTGGTGTATCTCGAGCTCTTTGAGAGTAATTCACACGGGCATGGACGAGCACCCTGTCATCTTTCACTGGTTTGGTAAGAAGACTACCAACCTAGCCAGAAACAAAGACATTATAAGCATCTAAGCTCTTGTATGCCTTCATTTGTGCGTTGGTTGCCCACGACGTTTGTAGCACAAGGTAGTTCACAATATCCGGATATTCAATCGGCGGTAATGAATCTAAATCCTCAATATAATCCGACGGCTTTAGCGTGTACGGGTCAAGGCCGCAAAGTTGGACTTTTCCCTCTGAATCTTGCCTTTGCAGAGGACTCCAGAGAGTCACAATACTTTGAAGAAGTCGGAGTTGTATTGCTGTTGTTGTTCGCTTTAGACGCCATTGTTGATTTGTTTATCATCCAACATGGTGTCGCACGCATTCGTCACACAGTTTTGTCACGTGTTTGCACACTATCTATATTTATGCCAGTTTAAAAGCAGTACTTTTATTAGTAATTGAGTAATTTTACATTGTGCTATTTCTATTTATACTTATTAAATAATCTGAATACTTCTTCCACCATTGGGCATAACATAACATAAACACATAGTAGGATTCAAATGTCCTTAAATGCATCCTGGTCTGATAACGGCTTGACGATACTGTTTTGATATAAGCATAGAGCCCCTGAGGGCAGCCATTGTTGAACATGGTGTCTGATGGATGTACAGGTGACATTGAAATAAACAGCAGCCATGGCTGGTGATGACCCTCATTGCAGGGTAGGGACACGCCTACACATGGCATCACTCAAAAGAGGGAGAAGAAAAAATGCAGTGAAAGCAAGCCTTATCTGCAAAAAAAGGGGTCACTGAGTGCAAAACAGCCGGGCAAGAAGAGTGAGACTATTTGATCCATCGTGTGAGTCAGATCTTTCCCAGGAGACCGTTTCTGGATGAAAGCAGATGCTGTTGCTTTTGCGTAGCATTGGTCAGCCCGTGCAGCATGTTATGTTTTCACACTGTCCTGCTCCTTTATTGTACAGCTGGTAATGTGTGAAGTGTGATTTTCTCAACTTTGACAACATTCCTATGCACAGTTTACTGGCAGACCAGCAAACAACCCCTGCTCAGCCTTGTTTAAGCTGCCCAACCCCCCAACCACACCAACCCCCTCCAACTCCAATCCTGCAGCGCGAGGGACCCCACCCAAAATTTAGAAGAAGAGATCAGATGGTGGTTGTTTTTGCTGAATCATTCAAACAGTGTATGCATAGGAATGAACAAAAATAACATACATTTGCAGTTAATTTTCTAAATCTTCACACCCTAACAATAGTGTGAAATCCCATTTGCATGCATGTTGCATAAAAAATGTTGAGTAAAAATGGCAAAGTAGACCAACTGACTCGTTGCTATTTTAAATTTAGCTAATCCTTCAACTACATGTGTGACTCAAACGTACTTGAAATAAAACGGAGTGTTTTTGTATTTATAGCTGCAACATGAAGAGTCATGGAGATGTCAATAGGAAATATGTACTAAGTAATTTAGGATTCCAAGTTTTATGCTGGCAGCAAATACTATTTTTTTTCTGTTTTGATATTTCTAATTAGAAAGGACACAGCTGTGTAATTAGTAGTGAATACCTCATAATTAAAGCACCTTTTGAAGAATAAAAAGCTGATTCTAAAGCTGAATGAAAAGAAAAGTCACTAAAATTAAAAAGTTTAAAACATCAGTTTTGCTACAGTTTGATGTGGTATTCAGTCATTTAAATCTACTTTTCAAAGGTGGAACATTACAAAAATTAATTAGTCCACTGTGTGCTGCATTTGAAAAACAGAAATGAGAAAAATCCAATCGCCCACAAGCATTTGATCGCTTTTTTTTCTCCCCCGAGTTCCCTTTATCAATAACTAATTAATGTTCCCAAACAATAGCTCCAGGAATAGTGCGTTTCAATCAAAGTCAGTTATCCCATTGTCAATGGACTCTGGGGTATACAGTAGTTTTTCATCAGTTAAACTGTAGTTTGGTGAAGTCTAGTTGTCTCTTTGAACATAGAGCTGTTAACCACATTTGTGCTGCAAATGCGATTTTTTTCTCTGTTTTGCCAGAGAACATAAAATGATGCGCTGTCAATGCAAGAGATTCAGAAACACAAACGTCACACATTGTGCAATCTCATCCACTGTTTTAAGTCATTTGCATTCTTTTACTTTCAAGCCTGCTGCTTCAACCCCTTTGAAGAAGGAAAACAGCCTTTGTGTTGGCGTTGAACTCAGAACTTGTCATCTAAACTGAAACTTCCAGTACCTCTAATGTGTCAGGTGCAGCGGCAGACAATGTGTCCCAGCCCATTTTTATTCGAACAATTTTCCCCAGTGAGGCAGTCAAAAATTATCCTCAGTGAGTTATTTCTGACTACGTGCTGCCAGCCGAGGTGATAAGGCTCTGGATGTTGAAACATTTCAAAGTTCACTGCATAATGATACAATTTGCTTTGTGGCTTTTTCCCTAATGGTGCCTGACGTCCAGACGCTTTGTCTTCAATCTTCAATCCGTTCCACACCAAAACAACTCTAGTGTTTGTGCTTGTACTCCATGCACTTTCGCATCACAATTTTATGGTTTCAATCCCCATGCCATTTAATTACCTACCTAAATCCCTGTTTTCAGAGGCTGCTTTTCACATAAATTGATTGTGAAATTAGTGTGACAGAGATTCCAAGTTATTGGAATCCTCTGTCCGCCTCCACCCCCTCCTCTTCCTGTCTTTTCTGTCAACACCTCTTAATTTTAACCACAGGTACAGCAGGGGCCCAACCAATGAACGTGGCTCCCCCAGAGTTCATCCAAAGGTAACACATTTGAAGCCCAGAACCACCCGAGGGAAACCCTTCCTGTACATTATACGTATTCTGACACCACTTTAATGTCATGAATTCAATGTTACAAAAAACAGAAGTAATAGTGGGCATGTTCTGGATGAGGTGTTGTCAGGAAATACATTTGTTGCATTGTGTCTTTCAGTTGTCTTATGTATCCAGCTGTGATGGCAAGTTGAAATAAATGAGCGCCTAATGATTACTGAGCGACCGCATCAGCTCAGGTGGTAAACAAACCATTTGTCAGGCAGACTGGCAGCCCGATGACACCTGTGCAACATCTAAAGCAGCTCCTAGATCCAATTTGCAGGTGTCCTTGCACTGGTGTAGCCATATATTATTGTTACATTGTTGATATCGAGAGGCAATACCTTTTATTACTTGAAATACAGTGTGATTTTACTCATCATTTAATAGATAGAGAGTATCTTAAAACAGTTTATACATAACACACTTTTATCTGGGAGTTGTGAGTCAAAGGCAACCACACTTGTTTGGTGTTGAAGACAATTCAACGCTCGTCAAACGGGCACAACACTTTACCAGTCAGAACTGATTGACTCACTCGAAATCTAATGAATGAGATTACTAAGAATCTTTATAGACATATTCATAATTTTTTCTCATCCAAACTGCTCTAACCTAGCCTTTAGGTTGGCCTTGCAGTTAGAAAGGGGACCAGAACAGACAGCTTTTTGAATTACCAGTGACAAAGTGCTCTTGAACAAACCACCAGACTCCAAAACTGTTCCAGTAGAACCTGTACAATGACGTCCGTGAAGAAATGTAAAAGCAATTGGGAATTTATAGGATCATTTTGGGTTTATTAAAATTCTCAATCTGAAAAGTAAAACTGAAAGTTAGAAAACTTGAGACGTCGGTAATGGTCTTTCATTGGATAGGAAAACTGTGCATACTAAGGTTAACCAGGAAGTGGTGCTCCTGTATGTCCTTGAGCAAGACACTTAACCCAAGCGGGTGCTGAAAAATGAAGCCAATGCAGAAGTGCTAAAACTGCAGTTCCCTGAATGGCCACTTGATGCTGGATCCAAAAGCAAGGTCACTAGCCGTTAGCTGTCACCCGGGCTCGCCTCAGCTCCACATCTTTGCCCATTTTTAGATTAGCCGAGAGTTAGGTGGAGTCAGCACCTTCAAGATGGCGACGGCCATTTTTATATAAAGTCTATGTCTTAACCCCAAGTTGCTCCCAATATGGCAGGCCATCATCGGTGTATGTGTGTGTGTGAATGAGAGGCAAACTAACGCGCTTTGTGCGGTAAGGTAGAAAGGCGCGATATAAATACAGTCCCTTTACAATAGGCGTGCTTTAAATGCAGCGTTGCTGTCTTTCAAGATCAACAATCAACTTGGTGAGTTGAGTGCAATATTATTCATACCAATAAGAATGATAAAAATAAGAAATAAGCCTTTAATCTATTTTAAATGCAAGAACTTGCTCTCAAAATTTGTACTGGAGTTTGTGACTTTGAGATATAAGTGAGTATGTCATTTTGAGGTCGCTCAACCCTTCCTGTTTTGAGGGGAAATGAAGTGGATGCACAGCGGTCGTCTGTCCACTCACTTGCTGCTCTCCAGCTTAATTCTTGTAGCTCAGTGTGCACTCAAGTGGCAATAATGGGATTTTGGGAAGCCCATGTCAGATGTGAGGATCTGCCTCTCTCTGTTAACAGAGAGTTTGAGGGGGGTGGGGGAGATAACATGTTGGCTAAAGATATTTCTGAGTTTGTTTTTTTAGGGTGGGGGAACCAAGTTATTCTGTGCGAAAACACAGAACGTTAATCTTGTTACCTTGCAATCTCGACATGCTCTGTCGGAGCTCAGCAAGATGTTCCTCAGCATGTGCTTCTTCACTTCTTCATCTCTGCTTATATACATTTCCTCATCAGAGATGTCACACGATTTTCTAAATACTTCATTGGCTGCTAAAGTGTTGGTAGGTAGGTGCTGTGCAGTGGATTAAAAAAGAAAGCAATGATAAATCATTGAAGGAAGGAGACATGGATGGAAATAGAGTTGGAGTTGCTCTTGTTTCTACGGTAACTGTCGATGGGGAGGTACCACGGATGAAAGTGAAGGGAAAACAAACCTCCCCGCTCCGATGGCAACAGCACAGCAATTGGTTCTCGTTTCCTGCGAGGACAGGAAGAAAAAAAAACATAACAAGGTCCCCTAGTAGCCCAGGAGACACAGTTCGATGTTGCATCAGAAAGCAAGAGGCAGGGCAAAAATGATCACGCGCTTGCAAACATGCACACTCAACTTGCACATGCACATACACACACCAGCTTGCTCTCACACACGCACTTGCAATCACATGCTCCACTTCACCCTGCAGCCGCCCCTCCCGCTCCTGCTCTCTCACTCTCCCGCCAAAACATCTACAGCATGTGAAACCTGCCTAGAAACCGAGGGGAAACTTCCGCCATGCACTGATTGGCTGAGCTCCCTAGCAACCGCGTATACCCAACCAGCCAGTCAGGCGCGTTGTGAGAGGCACACTGACCCAATGAAACAGATTATTCAGAGGCGCGGGCAGGCGCTGTGACCTGGTAACAGTCAGGAAAAGAAGTCAGGGAGACGCTGGAGGGAGAGAAGGAAAGCTCTGTGTGATTGGCTCACAGATTTCCTCTTTGTACTGATTGGCTTGATGCACTTCTCTTTGCAGTCATTCATACATTTCTCTGCCTGCCTCAGCATTAGCTACTCTGTTTCCTCCACCCTCAGCCAGTTCGTTCAACGTCCTCAGTGGCGACCCTGCCCTCAAGGAAATCCACTGCCCCAAGGTCAAGGCAAAGACTGCGCTGCTTAAATGGGATTGGTTTAGACAGGCAGGAGCAGAACAAGATCCTAGTAACAAGTCTACCTCATCATGTCTGAGCGGGATTAAAGCTTGTGATCAACAACTTGTTAAACAACACAAGTGCTTGAGCCACTTCTGATGAGCTTGTTATTGTGTTGCTTGTAATGAACACGGGCCAGTAAAATGCTTAATTAGCTTTTCACTTAATAATGCAGCATTTGACAGGGCTGTTCTCCGGGCAGGTTGCAAGACACAAATTAGCAAATGGTTAGTTTGTTTTGAAAAACTTTGCATTAGACGGCAGCCCGGGCGAGGTTTGCAGAGTCTTTTTAAACATTCCAAACTGCCTGCTCCAGTAGTGTGGGGAATTAATGTCAATACCCTGCAGGATCAGGAGTTCACATTGAATAGATAATGAGTTGGGGGAGAGAAGGACTCGAATAATTCCTGCGAATCGAGCATGCCATGCATACTGCCTAATTTAACATAACTGCAGGCAAAAACTCACTTAGGCAGGAACATTATACTGCTATGATTAGTAAAAACAACATTACCATCCAACACAGAAATTTCTCATAGCTCCCTTACTCGGGTTGGAAGATAAACTGAATCTATATTAGAGAACGTATTTTTGCTTTCAACAATAAATGCTGCACTATGTTATTTATTCTGCACTGAATGTTTCACTTTAAATTGGGATTTGGAGTGTGTGAAATAAGAGTTTTGTACTGTATTAGAGAAGTACGTTTTTCATGTCAAGAAGGATCACTCACTACACGTGATGCAGAAGATATGCATGAGTCAAACAAAACTGCAGTCAAAAAATGATTCTCCAGTAAGAGGTGATGTGAAAGGTTTTAGTTCCCTCTTACATGTTTATTTGGTACATCGAGCTGAAACTACAGTCTAACACAACAGCCCTGCAATAAAACATGCAATGAGCCTGGAGAAATAACAGAAAGGGCTGGAGTTCCTGGTGAGATCTGAGATCAGTCAGAGGGAGAGATGAACAAAAACGAACAGGCAATGTTTACCATTTACTAACTCTGCTTTCCGGCGCATTTGTGGCTTTGAATGTGACACATCATAAAAAGAAAAAGAAAGGCTTACTCGTCTTCTGGCAATGGGAAAGGAAAAAGGGTATTTGCTAGGTGTACCTGATAAACTGGCATGTTAATTAGTGCGCTTTAGAGGTAGGTGGATTTACATTTGTGCAGAGCTAGCCTAACTGTTCCCCCCGATTCCAGTCTTTGTGCTAAGCTAAGCTAAACAGCTGCTAATCATAGCTTCATATCGATCGGACAGACACAAGAGTGGTATCCATCTTCTCGTCTAACTCTCGGCAAGCAAGTGAATAAGCGTGTTGAACTATTCCTTATACTAACTCAGTGAAGAGTTTCAACAGTCCCCTGATAAAAAAATGGGACATTTACTCTTTGTTGTTAGCCCTGCCTCTCTGCATTTGAGCGAGTCAGTATGCACGCTGTGTTGTATATGATGGAATCTGACTTTGTTCCCCAAATGAATTGCTGTAAGTCCCCTGGGTCCCTGGTAGCCTGAGGAATATCAAGATAAGGATCACACTGTATTTAGCAGTCATCATAGCAGGATTTCTCATAGGGAATCGGAGTTTCTACCATATACTTATTGTCAAGACGAATATTAGCTCATGGGAGCTTTGCACAGTGCACATGGTTTGTTACAGTTGAGATTAAAGGAACCCTAGCAAGCTGCATATCATAAAACAAATCAGACATCAGAAGGTTTGATCTTCAAAGTTGAAACGTGAACTGTCAGCACCCCAAGAAATGTTGCAGACATTGCAGGGTCAGCACTAAACTCTTTTATTTTCTGTGCAGACCTTTATCTAACTTGTTAAAGGTCGGCGATATTAGTTTTTGTCTTTGCCAAGGCCTCATTAATGTCAGGGGATGACTTCAAGACAAACAACCCTTGAGGGCCTTTACAAATGGCCTGGAGCATCCGATGACTCACCTAATTTAAAGTTGCTTTATAGGGGGCTGTAAATCCTTCCTTTCAATACATGGTCTGTAGGCTCTTCTCAGAAGCACATATGTGTCATGATTTTGAAGATTTTATGTTTTGCATTACGTCATCTCTCCAAGCTATGAGGATTTACATATCTTTGGGTTTCTGGGGGGGATCAACCGTACGCTGTGCTCATGCGTGAAATGACCTATTCACCTTTTCTTTTCTTTTTGTTTGGCCTGTAGAGGATCACCTCCGCTGTCTGTGTGAAGCTAATTGGATACAGCAGAACACCAAGCCAGGCTTCACAGCCAGGAGGAATAATTCCAGGAAATAAAGCATAGAGGTATTGTCTCCATGAAAACATTGTGCGTTCAGCATTTTAGGCACATCACCGTCGCCGGAAAGGACTGGCAGAGAGAGAGCAGGAAAAATGAAAGATGTTTGACAGGTCTTTGAATAGACAGCAAAATCCTCTCTCTTCCTCTAAACACTGACACACACTTCCTCTTAGTTTGGATTCTGCAGGATGAAGTATTATCATGCAAATAACTACTTTAGCAGAAAATGCCAAGGAAGGGATTAACATATGCAATATCCATTCATGTTAAAAGAAGTCCATAACGTTTAGCTATAAATCTTCCAAATACTGCTTAGCCTTGTTCTTATCATCTTGACACACTAGCTGCTTGTTATAATGGTATAGTTAAAAACTGAATGTACTCCTTGTGGAAAGAGAATTTTAGATCACATACTGTAAATGCTGGGAACTTAGTAGCTTTAATTGCTTCTCGTTTATTTATTCAGCTCTGACCTACATAGAAACTTTTCCAAAAATCATTTATCAACTAAATCAATTATCCCGTCTTGGATTAGCAGAAATAAAAGACCTGATAGAATTCAACAACATCACCTCTCTGACATGGTTTAGAGATACAGCAACCAAAATCAATTGAGCAGCTGCTCCTTTCTTTGAAATTTCTCACACTTGTGCAGCTTCCTGGGCAGCCCCGGTGTATCTCAGGGGGGTCAGCAGCTCAGAAGGATCTCCACTGTGCTGCTGAAGATTGCCTGGAGGTGTGACAGCCGCCCTCTGATCTACCGGAGCTTCTGAAGATCTGAGGACAGACTTTGCCCATTTCGTCAGTCGCAAGCGCTCCTCACATTAAAGCAGTGGCACTTGAGCAAGCCAAGCAGGAACACAGCGTGAGCCTTGATTTCCTGAAAATAAATAGCTGGAAAATATCTAATAGACGAAGTCAGATACTAATACTGTAACCAAGTCAGTCCCAGGCATGTTTTCAATGATTTCAAGGTCGTCTTAATTAGACAGCCATTATCCAGTATCTCAGTCAGTGCACACTGGAGTGGTGGTGCAAAGCATTTTAACTAACACCCACCATGCTTCACACCTCAAATGCAATTTTGTACCCCTCAGCAGCAGCTTTGCTGAAATTTGTGTTTAAGAAATGATCCAGCTACCAATGAGGAATTTCATGCTTCAGAATTCTATTTTCTGGTCAATTTAAGAAAGAAGGAGGCTGCATGACTGAGCTGCAAATTAATTTTACTGTCTTTACAGTCTCTGGCGTCCTTCCTCTTTTCCCAGGGGCTTTTGCTTTTTGGGTGACTGAGCCTTACACAGCTTCCTGTCACTGCTGCATACAGCACATGGGCAGCAGATGTTAGCAGTCTGTGTGCCAGGATGGTATTGGTACCCTTTTACCATTTAGACAGATGTGGCTTCATTTCAGGCAGAGACTTCGACAAACACACCGGTGGCCAGGACCACCTGCTTTTGACGACCAGCACATTCCTGCAGCTCGCAGTCAGGGGAATTAATGGTTCTGATTTCACGGTGTGTGCGTGCGTGTGTGTGTGTGTGTGTGTGTGTGTGTGTGTGTGTGTGAGGTATGGCTATACCACACTCCAAATATTGCTTTGACAAATATTTCCCTAACAAGACCAGGGGTGGACAGCCGTGTTAGTGGCTCTGTGAGGCTGCAAGTAAGCACAGCAGCTTTGAGTGAAATGCTATTGCCTGCATGTAACATGCTCAAAATATCAATGCTAACATGCTAATGTTGAGTAGGCTTGGGGTTCAATAGCGTTTTATCAAATCTAGATCCAACATCAAATCTACTCTTTGAATCAGAATCCTTTTTTTTTTTTAAACATTTAAATCTATTATTTTTAGTTTAGCTTTTATCACATTTAAGCAACACAAGTCGTAAATAACTTAATATACACACCATCAGTAGTTTAGAGTGTTAGCATGCTAACATTAACTAATCAGCTCTAAACACAAAGTAGCTAAAACAAAAAGTACAGGACACATTTAAGACAAGACAAGTTAAGCAATTTGATTGGATATACTTAAAATAAGCTTTGAATTTATGTAGATGTGAAACTAAGGGTATTTCGATGAATGAATGACTGTACCAAACTTCACAACAATACATCCAATAGTTGTTAAGACATTTCAGTCTGGACAAAAGTGGTCCACACCGCTAGTCTGTTTATGAATATGTTACTTCGTCTCAGGTCATGTCATACCTAAGAGACATGGAGTAGAGGGATACACATTAATACATTCTAATGATCAATGTAGTCAAGTCAAGAGAGGACGCCACTTGTGCTCAAAGCTTAAGGATAAAATATGATGATTTCATGAGAGTTGTTAAGAACCTGTCTTAGGATTTTCAAGAAATGGCATCAAATATTTATGAAGATGTTTCCACGGCAGACCTTTTTATAATTGTGAGAGATTTCTCCTCTGCCTAGTTAATAATAGAATATACCAGCCAGTCACCTAACAAGCAGTAATGGCTGGAGACATTGTCTTGTGCCCAGAGCATTTTTTTGCGGATCAAACGATCATCTTCCAGGAGCGCTCACACACACTCAGACAGCATCGTGACAGCTATGCCTTAAATTCAGGAGTTCAGAAAGGCGAATATGTCTCTGCCTACTTGAGAGAGGATGAGTAGATTTTGGCATAGTGGATATGAGCTGCAGCTGGCTGGTCCTCCATAGCCAGCAGTCACAGTCAGCCTCCTCATCTTCCCTCAGTCATCGTCCCAAGGGAAGCAGGAACTGACGTGCCATTAAAGAGGCTTTGAAGAGAGGCAACTGTCAGCAAGACTGCCTCCGCTTTTTAGCAGTGAAGGAATAGAAGGACAGATCTGGGTGCATTAAGGACACAGTGAACAGCTTTGGAAATACATTTCACTGTGTCGCGTGTGCTACAACGAACGGGAGATAGGTAGAGCTGTATCTGAAGCAAAAACTGTGATGGAGAATTTAAAGTTTTTTGCAGAGACAAAAGATAACAAGAACAAAGTGAGTCATAGAATAGGTAGTTACCTGTGGTTGTTTTACAGACATTTTCCATCGAACAAAGAGATACAGCTGTATATATATATATATATATATATAAATAAACAGTGCCCTTACATTTCAGTTATGAGGGTCAATAATTCATCATATCATAATTTAGAATACATTAAAGTAATAACATATAAAATAGTTTTTGTCCCGTATTTCAGTTTGTCTATGAACTCAGTGACATCTCAAAGACCTAATTATATCAAACACACACACACACACACACACACACACACACACACACACACACACACACACACACACACACACACACACACTGCAGGGGAGCCAAGCGTAACCAAACCCACAATGATGTCATGAGTTCAGAAGCCGGTAAAGTGACAAGGCGGAGGAGATGACCTCATTTCCTGTGTGGTTGCCATTAAGAAAAAGGAGTTTTGGGGACTTTCCCTATCCCTTGAAGTTGTCTTGATGTATTGTACAGTATGCGCCTGTAAGGCAAATTACTTTATATAAAAAAAACGTGTCTGCAAAATGGCATTTATGCATATGTAGCCTACAGAAAATATTATATTGAATGTCATGAATATATTTTACGCGTGTCATAAAAAAACAACACCCGAGAGCCGTCTTGTCGTTTTGTAAATGATTATCCACACCATTTCATGCCACACAGCAAAGTAAGCATTGCAAAAAAACAGCAGCCATCCTGCTGCAACCTTCACGGCTCATTTTGCATACTGTTCTTTGAATGATTTTGTTCATTGTTTGTCTGCTGAGTCTCTCTGAATAAGCATGTGCCCCACCCCTCCCTACAAGCACCGCCGCCACGTCTGGTAGCACAACTGGTGTGGGATCAAAAGAAGTCGTGTAAACAACCCATGAAAAGGGTTATGTTACGGATGACACCATCACTTAATTACAGTGTCTTTTACGCAAAGCCGGGTCTTGTTGTTGCCATGGAGGGATACACAGCAATGGAGCCAGATGATGCCTGCTGTATTCTTTTTAAATAGTAAAACCAGTAAAACGTTTAAGAGACAAAAAAACCAAACATCACTATTGTAGCGAGGAGCTCATCCCGAAACCTGCCATCCATTTAGCCTCCTTTGATGTCCATAAGTCCACGACTTAATTCACAAGTATGGTTTAAATGCAGAAGTAGGATTTGCAGTCCTGAGGTCACATGCATCATATGACCTTTGACCTTATTTGTGTGAAGGTGGCCCCCGGCTAGGATGAGATCAGAAACCGCAAATCTGCACAATAGACAAAGCAAACAACTTGATTTCCTAAGAGATGTCTCTACTCACTCGTATTGATCAAATGTAAGCAAAGCGTACACCTCCATTATTTCTATTTATGGCATGTCATCATCATACAACAGAGTAAATGACAAGAAAACATTGTTGTGAGGAAGTGAGAAAACTGCGTCTCTCCTCTTGCCCTTTCAGGGGTTATTTACAGTTCTTATCGTAAATACCTCATTAAAACAGATTTGTTTAACCATCAAATCAGCTTTTCTTGTCGTGTTAGCAAACCCTCCAAAATAGTTGGTCTTTCATTCATAATCCTTCTCATTTCTTGAACATGATCTTGTGTTGTTATTTTTAGTATTGGTTTTATATTTTTAGTCCTACAGCTACATTCCCCGAAGTGAACCTCATCTGACCAGACTGGACATTAAAGGCTGCCACAACACACACAAGCTGACTTATTTTTCCTGAAAAAACTTAAAGGTTGTCAGGCTAGAGTTTTTTTTGCTTTGAAGTTCTGGCCCTAATTTAGCAAGGGAAGTGATGTTTGCTCAGTATAAAGTCAAGGGAGAGGCATGTGGCTGGACAGAAATAGCTGCAAAAACTTTCGGCCCTCTTTTAGGTGGGCGGACAGGACTTTGGGGCAGCAGCGGAGGCAAACAATGACATCAGGCATCAGCACCAACGCACACACACACACACACATTGCATTACACAGTCTCCGCTCCTGTGGTGATTTAGGCGTTGACACACCAGGATTAAGTGATGTCATCCCATAAGCAGCTCTTCTGTGGTCTCCCTCTGGTACCTCTGTGACCCCTCAGGAGCCACCTGCAGTTCATAAACATCGTTCGTGTGCACGTATCAGGGGGGTTCACAGGAAAGGCCACTGCCCGTATGGTCAACAATGGGCATCATAGACGCAAAGGGCCTAAACCAATGCACCACAGCATTCCTGCTGCATCTTGTCAGCATGATCAGGGGAAATCCACCTCAGGAATGAGTATGATGACAGCCTGATAATATACTGGCTGTGCAACCTCGTTAGTTTAACACTTTATTTTAATGAAATTGATGATTCAATGATTCAACTCATCAAAATGAACTCTAATTCGATTTTAACTACTACAACTAAGCCATTAGTCATTACAGCCCCTTTCACGCATGCATTGCCACCCTGAAATGATCTAGACATTACCAGAAGGAGCTGTATGCGAGAACTTTACCCTGCCAGCTCTCTAGTACAAAGTCTGTGTAATGTCCGACTGAGCCCATGCGTGAATAGAGCCGCTAATTGCCCGGAGAATTCACAACGTTTCCATCATGCGACTGGCACAAAGTCATTAAACAAGGTTATGGCGTTTCAAGCCATCAAGGTTAATTAAAGGGCCAATGAAGAAGAGGAGGAGAAACAACTTAAAAGGGATTTTTGTCTTAAACCCAAATCTGTTATAAACGTATTTCTAAAAAAACATTAATAAATCATAAATAAAGCCAATAGTTATTAGAGAGTGGTACCATGTTGTTTCTGTTCACTGACTTGAATCCATTACCTAGAAAGTTTCGCCAGCAGCTCTAGTCTGTACCTGTGCTGCAACTTATTGACGAAGTTCTACGTACAGGAACCCTGAGAGCATTTAGTATTACTGCAGGTATCTTCAGTGACACCTCAGATGACGGAGAATGTCTCTACATCTTAATTAGTGTTCCTACTATCCATCCATTGAGGGGAAACTGTGTCTCCGACAGCCCAGGGGTGATAGAAACAGGCCCACTCCTGTACAGACGTTGATGCGTGTCTAATGAGTCCATCAGCCTGACAGCACGGCGTCCTGGGGGACCCTCCGTTCATGATCACCAGCGTATCACAGATGAATGTTCCTGGATTGAGAATGCCATCTGTCATTACATCGGAGTGCATATTTACCAAACAGGGGCGCGTGGTAATTCATGCGTGAGTGCACCTGTTTGTTTTTATTGAAAATTAAAACAACTTACCATCACATGGTACAAGTCTTTCATTTCCTCCATATTCTCCACAAGTCAAATGTGAGTGTGTGTCAGGGTTCCTGTGGATCCTTAAAAACTCTTAAAAAGGCATCAAATTCATTCATAAAAAAGGCCTTAATTGTTATTAAAAAGTATTAAATCAATCTTTCAAAAGTCTTAAAAATGCTAAGAAATGGGAAGTAAGATTGCATTGTAAAATCTCAAAATAATTGTTAACATTTTTTGTTATTTATTATTATTTACCAAATGCCTTGCATTTCCTCCCATCAGATCCAGATAGCGTAAAAATTGCAGGTAAAATTGACATTAAAAACGTCTTTAAAAGTCTAACCTGCCCTAAGTGTGTGTGTGTGTGTGTGTGTGTGTGTGTGTGTGTGTGTGTGTGTGTGTGTGTGTGTGTGTGTGTGTGTGTGTGTGTGTGTGTGTGATGGACAAGGTTCAGTGTTCATAAGTCTGTATATGTCAAAAGCCACTCGGATATGAATGATTTATCATCCATACCTCAAGAGCACATGCCGTATATTAAGGTTTCAATAATTGATGCTTTATCCCATTGGTCCCCAACACAATTTTCATCAGGTGAGGCAATCTAAACTGAAATTGATGAATATCAACTTAACATTTCAGGGTTAAAAAATGGTCCCCGGGAGACGTTGAGGTGAATTTACTCACATAATATAAACATGCTGTTGCACGCCACACATCAGCGAGACTCTTCTGCACTCATAGCTCTTCACGCTGAATAGTTTCAACCCTCGCATTCTGTCAACACTTGGAAAAATCAACTTCCTTTCACTCGGATACAGTAAATATTTTCACCGTTTTGTCTGAAGATGGAAACCTGTTTTCATCAGTCGACATGACTAGCTAGCATGTAAACATCACGTGACATGTCATCATTCGGTAATTTACTTTTATCTCGCGCTATGTACAGGTGCAACGCTCTTTGTAGTGGTGAGAAATCTTAAAAACCATGTCAAATGAGATGAGAAAATAACAGATGTGCGAGAGTGGGTGCGTTTGATTTGCTAAACATAATTTAACCAAGCACACTTGAGCTCTGTGACACCTCACATAAGCATGTATCCATTAAAAACTCTTTGAAAATACCAGTTTGGCCGTTGTTAAATCTGTCACTGGACTAAAACCCAATACCACTATATCATTTTAATGTAACATATTATATTTAACAACGTTTGTCTTTAAAATTAATTTCTAAAGCTTCACATGCAGGTTAATATGTCCAAAGATACTTTAACTTGACGATTGATGTAATGTTTCAGGTCTTAAATCGGTGAAAACATTGCATTTTCACAGCCACAGTTTGTGTGTTGTATGGAGTGCATAACAGTGTGCCATGTGTTACATTTCGGCATTGTTTAGCTGCCATGCTGTCTTGTTATTGCTCACGTTCACATTCTGCACACACATTCGTGGACAGTTGTTCTTTCTACGGTTGTAACATGTGCTCCGGTTTCTGGTCGACTTCCTCTAGGTGTGAAGGAAAGCCTTCTGTGCCCCGTGATTCAAGTGTGTGACATACGAAAAAGCAATCATATGATAAGACAGATGCTTATGGTTTCAGAAAGCTCTTTTTGCCCAGATACAGCCTGAGTGTGTGTGTTTGTGTGTGGCGGTGTGGGTGGGGGGTGGGAACTTGTTTACAGCTCACACACGCTGCTTTGAGTCCTCTCGACAGGGGAAGAAAGACAGCGTACCAGAACTTGGCAGAGTGAAAGTGCAGGGCTCTAACGGTGAGTTTTCAGGGATAAAAATACTGCCGGTGAGCAGCCTCCAGCTCAGCGGTAAGACTAGAGGTACAACAGCCTTTAGGCTTTGAAGCATCACTATCTGTGGCAATCAGCCCAGTGCGCTGAAGTAGGTTAAACCAAATCTCCATAATATGCAAATGCCCGGTAAATCTTCGGATTAAACTTTCTGCAAAGTAAAGTTGCCATTATATAGCCTACCATATAGAAGTCATGTGTTTTTGTTGAAGGTGTATTATATGATTTTGCACACGTGTCGTATTTCCGAATCCTCTTTGAATGAAAGTACCCCACGGCATGCACATTTTCACAGCCAGCATAAGGCTGTGGAGCGGATAAAAACACTTAAGCCTTAACATCTGACTATAACACACAATATAACACATTTCTGGAAATAAACAGGGTTTGTGTGAAGTCAGGGAAACCTTAAATGAGCGGATCCTTAGGGCAAGGAGCTCAGCGAGGGACTCGATGTCAACCCTGCCCTGCAGCCTGGCAGCTCTCTCGCTTATTGGTCTCAGTGGGCAACTGGGACGGAGGGCAGAAGCCCCATCAACATGCATGCATTCATAGACATGCAGTCACATGAACCAGCATAAAGTGATGCACACAAATGCTTTGACAAGATAAAAAATGGCAGTTAAATGGTGGCGAAAGAAAGCCCAGCTACATCCAAATGAGTACACACCCACATATTAAAACACATAACACCCACATATTAAAACACATGACACCCACATGACACCCACACACATTAAGAGTCTCACACATCGCAGCTATGAGCACAGAACAGGGTGGCGGGGGCTTATTCAAAAGCTAATTCTTCTGCGCTGAGATTCAAAGAGCCTGGCCAGCCACCTGCACTGATGATGAGGAGAGGAGGAAGGGAGGAAGGTAGGGGAAAGAAAGGGAGGAGGGGAGGTAGAATGACATCACCTTCCCTGAAATGTCACCATTATCTCAAGCCTCGGCTTAGCCGTCTACAGGGGTGACATCATCCTCTCTTCGCCCCTCCCCCCTCTGTTCTCTCTGCGAGGCTGAATGTGGGGAGGGGAGTGTTTGTTTTTGTGCATGTGCAAGCAGGCGTGCAGGAAATAATTTCCAAGGGAAGCATGAGTGGATGTTTGTCTGCGCTCCGTCTTTCATGCCTTTAGACTTGACACACAACAAAGCCTACTTCAATGACACTTAAATTGGTATTTGCCTCATTTAGTGTGGATACAATTATGATCGGTGTGTTGTGCTGACAGAAATGGGATTCAGTTTTTACGTCGCCTTGCATGTTGATTTGCACATACTACTTAGAATCTAAAAGCATACAATCCATGTAAATGATGTATTCAAGTCACACTATGAAGCGTCAGTTCATCCAAATGATGTAAAACACATCATCTCTCATGACTGCAGTTTATTGTTTCGTTACAGGATGAGAGACGACACATTGACATTTTAAAAACATCAATGTAAATGTTCCATCGTTAGCTCAACAGCTAATACTAAAAACTGACAACAGGATATCACAGGTTATGCAGTTAAATTGAAGAAACAAAATAAAATAAAAACTGGAGTAATGCTTTGTCTTAGTACATCTGAGCAAACGTTAACATAATTAAGGTTTCATTTTCTAAATGTTGCATGCAGTGTAGTTCCTTATTTACATACAGTATGTAGGTGCTGCTCTAATGGTATTTAGTCATACATATAGTTTGGGTTTGGTGACGTCAGTCTCAGAGATTTCTGCCTCCACAACTGTAAGATAGAGGTCAGTTATTTTTGGTGGTTAAACTATTGAAAATATTACATTTGAAAAATCTCAATCCAGAAACAAGTAAATTCTAATTTAGGTGAACTGACCCTTTAGAGTCACTTTTGAGTCCATATTCACTTAAAGAATCACATTTGCTGAAAGGCATTTAGTGGCAGGATCACAAATAAACAACCATTCAAATAAAAACCTTTTGTTTTTTTATCAAATAAAAAAAAGTGGTGCACAGAAAATAGTAAATATACATAGAAATACTGTGTTACAAGTCAAAGTCCTCCATTCTAAAATGTAGTTAATGTACACAAAGTAAAAGTATTCATTCTGCCCTCCAGCCCATTTCAGAATAACATACGTTATATCACTGCATTAGAATTATTGATGCATTAATGTGTTCATCCTTTTAATGTTGCAGCTGGTAAAGGAGGATCTTTTTTATTTACAACATATACTGCTCTGTAGCTTGTCAACTTCACTGAGAGATCAATAAAGTTAGCCTAACCTATAATAATACATGATCAATTACTTGTTGATTATATTTTGTATTATTAATCTGATTCTGAATCTTCAAAGTAGCTATCAAATACATGTAGTGGAGTTAAAACTAGAATATTAGCTTTTGACACGTGGTGTAGTCGAAGCATTAAGTAGCAGGAAATGGAAAAACATAAGTAAAGTACGAGTACCTCAAAACTGTACTTAGTACAGCACTTGAGTACATCTAGTTAGTGCACGCCTGACATCTCTCTCCTGCTGGTTATCTAATAAAGGCATCATATCCCTGTGCACTTTTCTTCCTCTGTGGTATGTTAAAGAGCCGTGCTAATACATGTGCCTTATAATAATGTCTCACAAATCTTGTTTACAATTTATTGCGGGGCACAGATGCACACAAACCAGCTAACTAACTACCCCTCACCCATGAACCCACTGCTCCCGTCTTCATCATGTAGTAGACCACTACGGGGACTGACCTCTGTCATGTTATTACACCATCTGATGCCATCGCAGCTGACGCTCATGAAATCCACCGAAGCATGCCAGCCATGCCATCACTGCCCTTTTTACGTGTCCCGACACTCCCCGAATATACTCACTCTGGACGACATCCCACACATGCCTCGTTTAGATCGAGTCAAAGGAGACTGGGGGTGACAGGTAAATGTGTCATCTCATCTTAAAACTGATTATTTCTTTGTCCCGGTATAGTTCTGTTACAGTCCGTGAACTTGATTGACTTTCGATCTGAGAGAAACCACTGACCTTGTGGTGTCACTGGAAAGTAAAATAAAGATCTGAAAAGGGCGGTGACTTTGTGTAACCAGAAAGTTTTTAGTTACCACGCCAAATATAACTTCATTCAGGCATTTATAGCAGGTGTATGACCAGGAATTTAAACCTCATTTGAGTGCGAGCCATCCCACAAAAATCTTATGGGTCCACAAAATCAACGCCCTATTCACGTCACGTCTAATGGATCAGTGCCATATTACATATCTGACTGAAAGCAATGCTTAGTGTACAGTTTATAAATATAAAGCTTCTATAATCAATATTTATAGATGCAACTGTGCTGTAGTTTGTCACCACAATATTATATACAGTATTAAATATATATATAATATATTAAAAAAAAATATATATATATTATATATATATATATATAATATATAATATATAATATATAATATATAATATATAATATATAATATATAATATATAATATATAATATATATACACACATATATTTTTTCTTTTGTTATTTACTATCTACGACAGGGAACTTTTTTTAAAGTTATAGTAAAACAAGAAAATAATCAACTTGTTTTTATTGCAACTTCCTTGCCTCCTCACTTTATTTGACTTTTGTCTCAATTGGTGTATATAGTATTTTTGTAATGCTTTATTGTGTGTATTGTATTTGTAGTGTACATAGTATTTTAAGTTAGTAATGTAAAGTTTTTCTACACTATGCATCTGCATTTATTATTCTAAATTTCCCTGCATGGGATCAATAAAGTTACGTTATGTCATTTTATCTAAGATGGCTTTTATATTTCACTGAAAGTCAGACCCACAACCCTTTTCTAACAATAGAATCAGCAACATAGACTAAAAAAAGGGCTTATCATTTAACACTACATTTCCACAACATTTGAAAGTATGTGTGAAAATGTAAATAGCCTTTTGTGATGTCATCAATCTTATCTAACCTGTGCATGTTTCCAGTCAAACCTGTCTTTAATGACCTGCTGGGTTTTTTAATGCTTCTATTACCATTTAACCACCACTGTGACCTTTATTCTTTCCTCCAGGAGGCTTAATTGTATATCATTTCAAACAAAAGCTCTCTATTCAAACTAGCTCTTTAAGGATACGCATGGGATATTCTGGTGCATTTTGTGCTGTTTGCGGAGCAGTAATGCGGGGGCCCCTGCTGCTTCTCACCTCTATTGTAATGCAGGCCAGGTTTATAATCCACTCCTGGCCCGGGCCACTTCACACCTCGGTGAGCACTGTGGACTCCCGCTGAGTTTGGATGGGATTCAATGACCACTCCTTTACAGGACACACACACATAAACACTAGAGACCTACACACCTGCTACCCAAACCAAATAACTCCCCCGTTTCTCCTCCAGCACTCTGCTGTCCCATCTCTTTTGTCTTGCAGGTGTCCGTTCCACGAGTCAAAAGGTGAGCAAATAGAGAAAAGGGGACTAGTCATAGCTAACCATTACTCAGAAGTGATGTCAACAAAGTCTTGACCTCAGAGGTCATCGCTGGAAGAATGTGGACTTAATGACCATCAGGGGAAAGATAAATATTCCAGACATCATTAAACAGACAGAAGGTAGGGCAAAGATTTCTATAATGAGTTAGTAGGAGGTGGGGGGAACAGACCTATAAGATCAAAGCATACCATGTCAACCATTTGCACAGCGAACTCTCAGGGTGGGGACTTTGGACATTAGGGTGGGACGCTTGGACTGTCATCAGAGCTTTTAAAACTTCATCCCTCATAAGAAGGGCAGTCTCTAAAAATAAGTCAAAATGGCTCTACATAAAAAATGTCTCAGGCAGGTTTAATAGCAGTATTTGCTCATTTGGGCAAAAGTGTCGCACTGGTAGAATATAAACATTCATAAAAAGTTTCAAACATGACAAACCATATTTTATGCATCATCAGATGTTTTGTGTTATGAATCCTCTTGTGGACTGAAACACAACTGCAAGCAGCTACAATAAGTTAATACATTATCAGTATGGGGCCTACTTTCTCCACCATTGCACTGAAGGAAATACTTGCTGAATGATCACGCCTATAGGCTATGCATGTCCAGTTCAAGTTCAAGTTTGAATTCTCATTGCAAAGAATACAGCTGAATGAAAGTTAATCTCAGGACGTGGTTATAAAATCAACAAAACCTCAGACAATACATAACTGTGCAGTCTGATATTGCTTGAATGTTTTTCGTTCTGTCATCACGGTGTACACCCACGCTGACAGAATGACTAGAATAACAGTGAATCATATTATTAGCTACTTTGCTGCCATAACATATCTGATACTTCTCCCTCGACACCTCAGACTCCCTGGAGAAGAGACATTCTGCATGCCACAAAGCCACCTGTGTGCCCCGAGTTCATGTTTCTGAATACTAGCACAGCCCGATGCAGCGAGGTGGCATCCAGCGAGGGAACAAGTGGAGGAGGAAGAGGAGGGATGCGATGGATGAAGGATTTCGGAGTTGCAGGGCAGGAGAGATCTCAGAAAGTCAGTGTTAATGATCATGATGTTAGAGAACAGTGTAACCATTGTAACTGCTAAAGCTTACCATTGCAGAGCCTGTGCCTGCTACTGTCTGAAAGCATGCAAATCCCAGCTTGACAGGCACCTGTTGTGGATTCTTGTCCTTGACACTGCTCCGGTCTGCTGGGTGCAGGGTTTTGTTTGGTCTCGTCCTGACCCAGACTTGAACTCCGTCACAGCTGTCGCTGCTCCACACAGCTATTCCAAACTCCTCTGGCATAGAAAGCAGAACTGGATGCTACAACCAGGGAAAGGGAAGACTGAGTGAATAAAGTATGCCTCTGACGAGTCTAAACATGAATGCATTTCACATTGCATGAAGATGACCCTGATTTAAGAATATGTTTCTTCCTATATGCTGTTGAGAACATACAGGCTGCATGTTTATTAAAAGATATGTCGTCTTTCAGCAACAAGTAACCTTTTTGGGCCAGTTTTTACCAGCGTTTGAAAGTAACAAAGTACATTTATTCGAGTGCTTGCACTTTATGCTACTTTATTTATATTGTCAGCTGCCATTACTCTGCAGAGTACAACTCCACTCACAGACTGAAACATCTGATCAGTTAATAAAATATGATGCATTGCGATGGTTAAACCGTTAAACAGCTGCTAACATTTGATCGCTGTTTACACATTGCATACACATGCAATACAACAATATGACATTGGATAATATATATAAGCACATTTTGGTAATGATACTAATGACACTTCAGTAAGAGTTTAAATGCAGAGCTTTTAATTGTAAGGTAACATTTTTACACTTTTAATTTAAGAAAATATTTCAAGCTCAAACTTTCAACTTCTGGTTCTGTTGCAATAATGTTATAAATGTAAACAAAAGGGAGCCCTGCCTTACAGTGTGACACTACAGATAACAACTACATGACAGTTATTGCCCTATGAGGCTGCGACAGCTACGTTTGGATCAGTAATGTTTGGTAATATGAATATGCTTAGTTATTAACAAGAAACTATTCAGATTTTCGGATACTTTGTTTGCAGTTTGTAAAAATTATGAAACTTTGGATGATCTGTTCTTGGACTAAACTTAGAGTTTTTCGACAGACATGACGCAGAGAGTCTATTGATTGCTAAGGATCATTTCAAAGATTGATTTATCTTATATATTGTTCATCTCTATACATATGAACATATTGTCAGTCCAAAAAACAAACTTCATTGTATTCAACAGCACCTAAAGTTTCTATCTAGAACTTAATCAGAATTGCTTGACCGTAAAAAGACTGTAAGACATTACATCAAATAGTTAATCATGTAATCGCTTTAGTTTCAGTTTATATCTTCCATTTACAGTATTTTTTTGCTGTAAATTCTGTTTTCTGAATAAAGTTTTCTGAAAATGTTTATATATATTTTTGACACACACACACACACACACACACACACACACACACACACACACACACAAAGCATGTTATGTTATTTTGTATCCATCCCTCACATATGTCTTAATCATAAGTATAAAGTATAAAAATAATGGGCATTTGTTGTTCTGTATTAGCTAACAGTGCCATCTGCTGTTCAAATTATGTAATTACACCACTATAGCGCCAATAACAGTTTTAGTAAAGACGACTGAAAATAGAAGGAAAATTGTGTAAGGTAAGGTATAAATTAATCCAAAATGTAAATGAAATGCAGACAATGTATCATAATAATTCAAGGCATGACTCACTAAGTTTGTAAAGTAACTATTGTGTATATTAATTTTATTTTTTATTAGCTATTTTTGAGCGTTTTGTAGTGGGAAATTAGCATAACATTTCAAAATCCCTCGTGCGTCCGAAAGAGCTCCTTACTTTTTCCAGAGGCAGACAAGAAACAGACATAACAATATTTTTTACAAACTTTGCTGGGTACAATACGAGGCAGTCCGCCATATTCCTAAAACACGAGATTCATGAAATAAGGAAGTGGGCCCACCTTACCGCAGGGCTGCATAGGTGAGGGAGTGGCCACCTGCCACCTCCTGCTCGACTCACAGCCACAGACAAACTGTCAGGCCGGACTCTCCGTGAGGAATAACACTTTCTGTCAAATCTTTATTCCTACAGGAATTAAACCAGAATCAGGTAAGACGCAGGAATAATTGATGCTTATGTTTATTTCAGCGGAGGGATTTACCACTTCTGCTGAAGTGAGTCTTTACGACTAACACAAGTGCTTGCAATGGGCCCACATTTATAGAAGTTAACGACCTAAACAGATAGGCCTGCATTTGAACCATTACATGATCTAAACAAGTTCAAATTATTTGTTTAGCTGGTTATAAACAACATGCCCCCCCCCCCCTTCCTTTAGAAAAAAGAAAAACATTTTTATTTTTTTTGGTGGGACCATGCGAAATCTCAAAGTGGGCTTTGAAGCTTGAATACTTGTATTGTCTTTTTCAAGGTAATGCTATTGATTATAATTCACAATGTGAAGTACTAGCTGCCATTTTTCTCCCTAGAGAGAGAGAGAGAGAGAACTTTGTTCATTATCAAAGCAAGTCTGTGCAGGTGAAGAAGCAGCCAGCCACATTCCAGTGCCTGGGGTCATGACGGTGCAGTATGCAGACCCTCAGCGGCACAACAATGTTTAGAGAGTGGAATACCTGCCTGTGTTGACAAGCACCTAGAAGAGAGGATTCACCACTGCTCTCATTCTGTCTTTATAGGAACATACGTTCACACTGTTTGATTCAGTGATTTATCAACAATGCCCAGATTTCCAGTTGGTTATAAACATTGTTATCCCAAAAACAGCCTTTTTTTCAAATGACCTTTGAAAAGGAAATGCAGTGTGATTTAAAAAGCCACTTCAGTTGGATAGGTAGCATTGGTGTAATGTGACTTCTGAGAGTTTGTTGCTGACGTTTTTCATATAATGCCCACAATCACCATCTGATGACACTTCTTGGTGGAATTACAGTCACGACTGCATGTCATGACAGATTCTGACAAAGACAATGTGTCTTCCATCACTGTGCAGTTTATTAAGCCGCAGAGAGGCAGTCAAGTCTTGATCCTGTCTAGGAATATATATATATATATTTATTTATTTAAAGAAACACATAACTTAAACATACTTTTCTTTGACAGATTGTGATTTGTGAACAAAATACATACTGAGTGGGACATTTCACATTATTATTATTATCATTTTCTATTGTATCTTTATTAAATGAGGTAGTTAACTGGTTCTCTGGTTAACACACTATGTAATGGTGACCCTGTCAATCATTTACCTTAAATCTGTTTTGATTATTTTCTCTTTCAATTGTTTAGGAATGTTTGGCATTTTTGCTTAAAACAATACTGCAAATATTTGCAGTATATAATATTTGATCCACTATTAATCCTTGTAGCTGTAGACGTACACAATACCGATTTATCCGCAGTAAGCTAATATTGGTTGTTATTTCGACATGAAAAATGTATTTCTCCTCTCTCTCTCTCTCTCTCTCTCTCTCTCTCTCTCAAGTACAGCCTTGTTGAAGTTTGAAGCGTCTCCACTGTGGAATTTCATTCTCATTTGTCACAATCTGTCACCCTGAATCAGTCCCTGTCAGTCACCTCCTGGATACTGTACGTTTCTAGCAAAACACACAAGTTCAGAAAAGGAAGAATGTCAGCTGTAACGTGCAGGAATAACTCCTCATCGAGACAAATGTTTGGGTACTGAATACTCTCGTGTGTTGTGAAGCGTTTAAAGAGTTTTTTTTATTTCACCTTGGTTTTTAGTTTGTGATAAAAATCTCCCCCGGGAACAGTTGTTACCATAACAACTCAAGTGCCAGTATGACAGTGTGTGAGAGAGGCAACAACACTGTGTGCCTGGAAAGTGCCGCTTTTGTTCATTTAAAAAAAAAAAAAACTAGAGAGTTGTTGAAAACAAGTAGAAGAAAGGACTTCACGGCCGTCGGTGAATTTAATTAAGGGCTTTTTTTTGTCCTGCTCTTAAAGTAACTGGTAGACTAATACAATGACAGTATAAGAATAGCTTCAGATACCTGAAGGAGATCGGTAGTAAGATCAGAAGAGACCTGGAATCATTACATTTTTAATACTTGAGCTAATACAATACCTGAGTTTTGGCACGATAACAAAAACATGATTTCTTTGGACATATATTTTCCACAAAACCCTTTTTTTATATTCAGCTAAATAAGACAAACATCTCAAGTGTTGAATGGTGTCTAAAATGCAAGCATAATACAATAACTTACAAAGAAACCTTATACAATTAGCTCAATTATAATTTAAATCCATAACAATCTGATTAAAGAAAAAGTATCCAAGACTGTGAAACTGACTAAGCATTTCATGGCAATTCTTTAATGCCATGTCATGATCTGTATTTATCTAACTTCTAGGAATAACACCTAAAGAGCCAATTTAGGAGTAAAATGTGTGTGCAATGAGACACATTTATGAAGCAGCTTAAGGAACCTTTTTAAGAGCAGCTCTCATGACGTCCCCTACGCTTGCCAGATTTAATCTTGTCTAAAAAATATCCTCACTCACTGATGTGTTTTTCTACAATTAATTGAATATCTCCAGTCGCAATTGACATGTGAAATTAACAACAATGTAATATATTTCTGAATCATCAAGGCATCAATGGAGATTTTTGTCTTTCGCTCCAAAATGTCTCTTAACAGTCTTTTTCTATGCCCCCATTGTTCTGGGTTTTAGTGTTTAAGTGTTAAGAATTAAAACGAGACAGAGATCAGGTCTCACACACTTGTTACCTGAAGTCGACTGGAGGTCAAAGAAAACATCTTCACCACAACCAGAGCTATTTATGGTATCATTCACCTTTTCTTTCTTTTGTCCTGATTTGTCTTTGTTTTTTTACATTGACAACAAATATTTTCTCACAGCAGATTTTGCAATTCTGTCTGAGCATCTGTAGCAATCTATAATGTGTGTGTGTGTGTATATGTATATGTATATATATATATATATATACACACACAGTATGTCACTAGGTTGACTCATTGTTTCTCCCACGTGAGCCAAGGAATGTATTTGTATATCCTCCACTCCACATACTTCAATGCATGGATGTCAGAAGTAATCTTAAACTTCACCCTCTGCCTCCTCAATCCCCTCTTGTCAGGCCTCCCACACCCAGGTGATGGTGCAACGTGCCGGCCATGCTGCACACTCATCTTCTCTCTCTCTCTTTCCCTTTTTCACTACACACACACACACACACACACACACACACACATATATATACACACAAACACACCCACACGGCCCTGCTGGGGAATTCATGGCCTCAGGCTAACAAAACACAACCCTGTCCAACAGCGGCAGAAAGCCCTGAGAGAAACTAACACAGCTCAGCTCCCTTGCAGCAGACTAACAGCATGGAGCTTCATTTATGAGAACACACTTTATGGCTCTTTTCTGACGGACACCATGGTGAGGTGGGTAACCGACAGACATCTCTACCTCACAGCTAGGTTGTCAAGGTTGATTTGAAGTATTTAGCTCAGTCTTACTCTGTTTGCTGAGTCAACCTAGACGTTTGGTAAACAGTATATCAATGTCAGGAGTGGAGAGTCAGACTTATGTTCTGGGGCTTAAGGTGAGAGCAGCACTGGATGTATTTGTCCTGTTTATTTATTTATTTAATGTATCAGTTGGTTTCTGCCCCTCTCAATGTTGGATGTAACATGAAAATTCAATCAAAGTGTGTGTGTGTGTCTGTCTGTCTGTCTGTCTGTCTGTCTGTCTGTCTGTGCACACTTTCACATTGTTCACCCTGTGGAAAGATTTCAGTTGACTGTTTCCAGTGCTCCTGTGATTGTGGCTGTGTGCTCTGGGTTTTTTATGATGTTTTGTAACCGTCACCATGTTTGTTTGAAGTTAAGTGGTTGGAACAGGATCTCCTGTTGCTGGGATGTATTTCTTATGAGGTATTCATGTCTTAAATTAATAGTTAGACATTTTGGAAAATGCTCATGTTTGCTTTAAGCCAAGAGTTAGATAAGAAGATTGATACCACTCTAATTGCTGTACAGTAATGTAGCTGGAGCTAGCAGCTGGTTAGCATAGCTTAGCACAAAGACTGGGAACTAGGGGAAACAGCTAGCCTGGCTCTGTCAGTAGCACCCCAAATCTTACTAGCTAACTAGGCCAAGTGTAAAGCAGGAAGTCACTGCACTCGGCCTAGAAATACTCTGGTGCATAACCCAAATTGTAATTTTTTTTTTACGTATTCAACAAACAAGATACGTTAAATAGTGAGCTTTAAAGGTGCTGGTGGGCAGAAACTGTTACCCTACGACTAGTTTCCAATCTATATGCTAAACTAAGCTATCCATCTTCTGGTTCTAGCTTAATAATGAAGGGACAGATATGAGAGTGGTGCCAATCTTCATCTTCAAGGTAATAAAGAGAGGAAGAGTTGTTCCCAAAATGTCAAATTATTCCTGGCGAGACACCACAGGAAAAAACTGTTTTTTCATGCACTGGTCACTTTTGAGAATTTGGTCTATTTTGCTTTAATTACTTTAATTCTTCTTTCAGACTAGTGGAAAAAAAAACATACAACATACACATTTAGTTGTTTATTTTACTAACTTTATCTATTTGCGTCTCTAGATTTCTCCTCAATTCACCAAAAGTTAGCATTAAATAATGCCTAATTTGCATATAGGCATAACATTTCAGAAAACTTGTAATACAAAAAATGATTGTCTTAATGTAAGTTGTCAACTTGGGAAGTTTTATGGTGATATAAATTACTTAAATTCTTTTACCTGATTTGTCTGCAGTATCTGTAGTGAGGCAGAAATCTCTACTTCAGTAGCACTTACATACACCAAATGTTCCAGTTTCATTCCTATCTATATTCTGAAGGTTTTTACTGCGGGGTTTGTTCATATATCATTCAAAGCCTGATTTATTTTATATTTTAGCCCTAAAAAGTTGGCAATTCTTTTCTTTTTTTATTGCTGTTGATATCTGATTTATGTAATGATGCAAAGACAAAATGAAACAAGAATTTTGAACCTGGCTTTATCCAATGTAAGGTAATTCTACATTTGCATATTTAAACAGAAAGATTCTGAAAACAATGTAATACAAATAATGTATGTATGTAATCAACTGTGTGGTTAAACATGTAACTCTATTCATCAGTCGTGTCTCACTTTAAGAAGGACAGAAGAGCTGCGTTCCTGATACATTTGGAGTTCTTCTCAGATTCTTGCATGTAGGACAAATCAACACAGGTTGCGTAACGGCTCAGAGCTAAGAAGTTACTACACGAGTCGATTAGTCATCACTGCTTTTGGCAGATTTAGGTGTTGTTTCGCTTTACAACATTGTGTTGTCTCGGACAGCCTGTCGACAGGTAGTTTCAATACTGCATATGTAATGACATTTAAACTATGTTTGCATTCGGGAAGAAAACATCATTTCAAGGAGTTTTCCTCGTTGATGCAGATGATACAAGTCTCCACACTGTCACAATGTTGCTAAATGAATCACACAGGCCCTCACTTGAAATCACGGTTAGGAAAGAGTGTAATCAGCCGATCTCAGAATGAAATGATGTGAGTCACAGGTGCTGCATGGCACACGATCACAGCATGAACGTGAAGGGTAGCATGACTGCAGTACTATGATGAAGCCAGTCACAGAACAGTGTGTACTCTTGTGTTAAAGATACATTGTCACTACAGTTAACTCTTTGCTTTATCTGGACCACAATCTTGAAAAACATTATAATGTGAAACATACTTTCCTCTCACTATCTCTAATTTGTTTACTTTTGGATTAAAGATTGCAACAAGTTTAGGACCCCTGACGTTTCCCTCATCATTTTCCATCTTTAATTAAAAAATGTTTTCCTTTGTCTGTCGAACAGGATGATGTGGATATAATGGTGCCGACCCAGCCGTAAGAATGTATGAGGTGATGTCCGGTGACACCCTGTCCTGGAAGGTGCCCAGTCCAAGACAGAGCAGCACAGACTCCGGCCCGGAATCGCAATTCATCGGGGACGGAGGGCCCATCAAGATCCTCAAAGTGTGCTTCTGCACCAACAACAACTTGGGAAAGAACTTCAAGCTGGTTAAATGTGACGGCTCCTGGCAAATTAGGGTGAGAGTAATCTACAAACATTTGGGGAAGTCAGGAGATGTGTCAGAAGACTGTGATAAAGAGGGAAGTCATGTTTACCTGAGATACTTTAGATTACAAATCGAAGGCCACATATTTGTTTTATTTGGCCTCCTTAACAGGAAAGTTAATAAATAATTGTATCAGTGCACAAATAATCTCAGTCTCTTTCAGTGTACAGGAACAGAGACACATAAAGGCTCTGGCTGCTTCCAATTCTTTGACAGCTAATTTGTTATCATGTAATCACTGGGAGTAACTGGTTCATTTATAAATAAATTCATTCTGTCTCTTTAAGGCCATCATTCGTTCGATTCTGATCTGCGGTCGATTGGGGCCGAACATCGAACACACAGGATGCTACGGGCTCCTGCTGAAGCACCTGAAGTCAGAAGAACTTCACTGGCTGCATCCAGATCTGACTGTCGGGGAGGTGGAGCAGCGCTACGAGAGCCATCACGTAGAAGCTGAGTGGAGGTGCACATCCATTACTGAGACGCAATGTATTTAAAAAAATGTTTTTATTGTCATCGCAACTTCAGAGGACAATACATTTGAACTTCAGAGGAAAAGACTGGGATATTGCACTCAGGGATTTTTGAGCCAGTTGAAAGGGAGTATGAGTACAAAACTTGCATGTTATATCTGTTTTCTTTTCGACCGCAGGTATGACCTTCGAATCAGATACGTTCCCGTTAATTTCTTGGAAAAGTTCAAAGATGACAGATCTACGTTAGTGTATTTTTACCAACAGGTAACAAGATTCAGTGTATTTTATTTCAAATTTAAATGTTTGGCTGGTACAGAATAATGTTTTTTGCAAATGGATATTTGGCAATAAGATGTTTTCACACGTGCATAAGAGCGCAGCTGTTAGTTTGTTTACTTGACTGTATTTGTGTTGATAAAGTTTACTTGCCACGGGCCCGCTGGCAAACATTCAAATCTGCAGAAAATGTAGAAGCTTTTTTATTATTATTTTTATTATACAACACTTTCTGTCATGTTTGGGGAAATAAAAATAAATCTATAAGAATATTTATTTTGCCACAATATCCAAAAGTCTTTTTACAAAAGTGTTATAGTCCAGTACTACTGAAGTATTTATTACTACATCTGATTTCTCTGTTTCTGAAAGGTGCGTAGTGATTACATGCAGTATCATGCCTCTAAGGTCAGTGACGGGATGGCGCTGCAGCTCGGTTGTTTGGAGATCAGGTGAGTCGCCGCAGTCCTCTCGTTCATGCTCTCAAACGTTAATTTAATTTGTTTTAACAACTGTGATGAGGGTGATTTAATAAAGTTATATTGACGAGTTGTCCACGTGTTAAACAGCATGTACTGTGGAAAGTTTCGTGTTAGTGATTTAGGTTTTTAATGCATTCAGATGATCCGTTTGTCATGTAGGTCAGACAGTTTGGTTGTTTAGAATTGGTTGCTGAGACGTTTTCTTCTTACAGGAGGTTCTACAAAGACATGAATGCAAAAGGGCTCGAGAAGAAGTCCAACTTTGAGCTTCTAGAGTAAGTTTTTATTTTCAATTAATCTTTACAACTTCACTCATTTGTGTTTATGGGGTTGATAGTGAGTTATTGAAGCTGTTTTAGAAGTCCCACCGGATAATGCTGCAAATATCCATTTTTGTAGTTCATTAAACGAGGATATTTAGAACATGATGTTTTTAAACTGGGAGCAATATTTAAAAAGAAATTCTTACTATTTCTGAATTTTCGTTTTACAAATGAAGAAAAGAAGTGGGCCTGGACCTCTTCTTTCCTCAACAGCTGATTAACAGCATGAAGGTAAACTATCCTAACCATCATTTTAATTCTTAATGACGACATAACCAAAAATGTATTTAAATTATTTACGACTCGGCGGTAGATCAGAGTATTTTAAATTCCCCTGCTTGTGATCCAGTCAAGGCAGCTACGGAAGTTGATCCAGCAAACATTTCAACAGTACTCAACACTCAAGGAGGACGACTGCATGATCAAGTTTTTTGAAACCCTCAAAGACTTCGTCAGTTACGATGAAGAGGTTTTCCCATGTGAACTTGTGGTGAGTAGCCTCCTAAATCCTATGGTAGTCATGGTTTTCTAAACCATAACCTGCTGTGGTTCACTTTAATGTTAAACACATTTAAGCACTCTCACTTGTCAACAGCAAGGTTGGAGTCTAGCAGTGGAGCTGGTCATCGGTGGGAGGGGGATTCGCCAACGCACACAGAAGAATTCAGCGGTAAGCTTGGTGCAGATTTAGGTATAGCTTGAGAGGGTTATGTGTTGTGTTAAATATCTAATCTATCTGGCCTAGTTCCAGGAATTTTGTTAAAGCAATAGTTGACATGTTGGCTCTTATTCGCTTCCTTGCTGAGAGTTAGATGAGAAGACTGATACCACTCTCATATCTGTAGCCTACTGTAAATATAAAGCTAGAGCCAGCAGCCGGTTAGCGTAGCTTAGCACAAAGACTGGACAAAGGGGGGGAAACTGCTAGCCTGGGTCTGATCAAGCTCAATGATGACTTTGTGACGCTTAACTACACATTTTCATTTGCGTGCAGGTGAAACCAATCTAAATAAAAGGTATTTAACTTTACATGTGCTGGTAGGGTTTTTTCTGTTACATTTGGACAGAAGCAGGCTAGCTGTTTCCCCCTGTATCCAGTCTTTGTGCTAAGCTAACAGGCTGCTTCATATTTATACAGATCCGAGAGTGGCATCATTCTTCTTATCTAACTCTAAGCATATTTCCCAAGATGTCAAACTATTCATTTAAAGCAATCCTATAATTTCTGAAAATACAATTGTCTATACATATTTTTGCAAATGTCTGGTCTCTTTTCATCAGTGGATGCTACATCATTATAAATCTAACACAGCTTGTCAACTGTAATCAGCCATAATCATCATTTTTGTGCCCCAGCCTGTTTTTTTAGCCGACTTCAAACAGATCAAGAAAATACAATGCTTATCTCAGAGCGACGGCAAGGCTCTCTTAGACCTCAACATCGAGGGGGCAAGACAAGTAAGTACCACAACACTATCTACCTGATATACCATATTACTTTGTACGGAGAGCATCTGCACAGGATGTTTGACGTGCTACGTGCGCTCACAGTGACCTTTTGTCTTCTTTCTGATAGCGTCTGTCCATCAATGTGGCCACGGTCCCTATGGCAGAGAACATGATGGACCTTATTGACGGGTACAGCCGCTTGGAAAACGACACAGATGATTCTGTTATCTACCGACCAAATAAAGGTGTGTACGACTCTTCCCCTGTTGCAAGATCATCGTGGTTCAAGCATATATATGTTGTTTTAAATGATGGAGCGTAGTTTGATGCTTTAAAAGCTGTATTGGTATGAAAATGCAATATTTAAACTGGAATTATCACAACTCATTTCTATCCTAGATGCCAATGCACGGAGCGCCCTACCTGAGATTCCTACCGAGTGAGTGGATGTTTGGCTGTTTTACAACTTGAGTGATTTGTGCCCCCTCTCAGCCTCAGTGCAGCTGCATGGGAAGTTATTGAGTTATGAGAGTTATTGATGAGAAATGCTGTTTTATTGAATCATTCTGTCAGCGCCATAAGTTGCAAATGTATGAGCGGGGCTTTTCTCTCATTCTGTCTTTTCTCCGGAGCAGCAGAGACACCAGCTCCGTCAGACACAGCATGGGTGAGCTGACAGTTTTCATAGTTTTACATAACTTCCATGTTTAATCCAATGCATAGCATCTTCAAAGCTAACCACTTAAAAGCACATTGATCTCTCTTTTCTTCAGGGTCAGATATCTATTGTGAGATTCTCGATGAAAGGCCGACATCAGGTTCGTTGAGAGTTTGTATTCATGTGTTTAGCAGAATAATAACTGTGGGAACTCTTTCTTAAATTTAAATCTTTTTCTGTAGTTATTAAGTACGGGATCGACCGAAGTGACATTGTTCTCGGCCGAATCCTCGGTGAGGGTTTTTTCGGGGAAGTCTACGATGGAGTTTACAAAAAACTGGTAAGTGTATCTTACTACTTGAAGTAAATGAATAAGAACAGCAAAACATTTTTAAAAGCCATCGCAATAAAGAGAAAAGGGGGGGAGGGGAGGAGGATACAGGACCATAAATATGTAGTTATAGAATATAAAATGTTATTAACTGCATAATTTACTCGCATTACATGTAAAGTAAGGCTGCAACTAACAATTCTAGTCATTATCGATTAATCTGCTGCTGCTAAAACTGCCTATCGCACTTATCTGAAACCTAAATTAAGATTTTCAGATTACAAATTCGTCTGACCAGCAGTTTAAACCCCCACAAATACTAGTTTACTGTTATCTGTAATGTGTGCCGTGGTGTGGATTGCTCTGATGCTTACCTCACGGGAGCCTTCACTGCATCCCGCAAAGAGACTCTCCTCCTCGCTCTGTCTCGGTCCTCTCAATGAAGAAAAGAAAATCTCTCGGACGAAGGCTTTCTTAGGTTTTCACAACGCTTCTATTTATTTCAATATCAAGTTATAGATGTAATACAAAGAATCAAATTTTAAAAGTTTACAATATGGAAAGAAGTCAAGTGGCTTACTCCAAGTGTTTTTAGATATTAAGGTTCATTGGTGGTCAATTTGGTGCAACTGAGGTTTTCAGAGGTCAACACTTGGAGTTGTAGCAGCTTCATTTGTCTCTAATAGCTCTGATTTATCCGAAAAGGTTAAAGTTACTACGCTGTGTCTCGTCGGTTACGAGGTCAATGTCTTCGTTCAGCGTGCCACGAGCTCCGCTGCCTGTCACCTAAGCCTCTGATCCTCAAAAGATGTCTCCTATTTAACCTCCGGCCCGTTCACACAGACCCGTCAACAGGTTTCAACAGCGTGTTCTCAGCGGACATTTTTTCAAAGGTTTCTTCCTCAAACCAAACCTGTGAGCAGCCAGTTTAGGCCATAAACTATAGGTCATAAAAGAGCCATCACTCTTAACCCCCCCCCCCCCCCCCCCATATTCACAGCCCTGCATACACATACATGCAATCGTCCCATGTGATGTGCACGCCGGCACTCTTCCCAGGATCTGCACAGATCATGATTTAAACTCACACCTGTTTAGATCCCTCCTAAACATACTCATTGTGAAACCATGAAAATTTTAGAACAATATCATCATAAAGCATAAAACAATGTCGTTACAATACATAGACCGTAAGTAAAAATTATATAATATTCAAATAAAAACCCTTTTATTCACTTTGTTTTGATCAACTCCACTATGAGTTCTCCCTCTACTTTACCTCTACAACATGTTCTCTCTTCTCTAAGTACTCATACCTTTCACCCGCTGCACTCATGACCTGGCAGAAAGCCCTGTTATAATATCATACTCAAAGACAAAACTTTCTATCTTTTCATCATCTTTGGTAACAGAATTTCCACCACAAAAGCTTAAAATGCAACTACGAGTACCAAACTCGGTCCTCTGATTAGGCTTAAACAAGTACAACTGTATATCAGTACTTCAACAAGCTAACTTAAGCCTAGAGGGAACTTCTACAAAAAGTTAACAGGTTGGTTAACATGTTACACATATAAAAAGTAATGTCAGTAAAACAAGTTGATTAACTTGGTAAGAATATTAGTGTCAACACCATCTTGCATGTCTTACTTCTAGACACACCTGTACATCTCTAAATACATACCTGCACACAGGTAAACTTCTCCTTAAGCTGTTTAGCTTTTTAGTTTTTTAGTCTTTTTTTAATTGTTTGTGCCTATTTATAGTGCCAGTGCACGATTAACACCCAAGCTGCACTTATTCATGCAGATGGTAAACCATCTGTATGTCCTGGACTTAATCATCAATTATTAATTGCATCATCATCCACTTCTCTCTACTTTTTCCCGTTGTTGACAGTCTGGCGAGAGGGTCAATGTGGCAGTGAAGACCTGCAAAGACTGTTCACCTGATGTGATGGAGAAGTTCATGAGTGAAGCAGGTAATTAAAAAAAAAAAAAAAAAAAGTTTAGAATATAGTTAAATAAATGTGACAACAATATGACGATAACTTTGTGTGTTTGCCAGTAATTATGAAGAACCTCGATAATCAGCACATTGTCAAACTGATTGGAATCATAGAGGACGACCCTGTGTGGATCGTCATGGAGCTTTATGAGCACGGAGAGGTAAATGCCAATCTTCATTTCATGATTACAGTTTTTGATGTAATCATACTGTATAATTGAACTGAAATGTTGCACAGTTCTGGCATGAGTCATCGTGTTGCAGCTAGATTTATGCATCTCAGCATGACAGAAAGACAAAATGTGGCCGAGTATCTTTCTTCCCTTCTTTATTAGGATTACCATTAGCATATACACACTATAGCACATCTCATTAAATTAACACTCAAGTAATCCTTTTAACAAACATTAAGCCAAACACAAATTAAAATTCCTCAAGAATTCACAGCAAACATCATTTTTTCCTTCTTTCCTTAGTCATTCTTAACAAACAGAAATCTCGGTTGGAATGACCTTAAATGATATATTTACTGTATCCATAATTTGATTTCACACATTTAACTCCAAGAAAATAGAGTATGTATGTGAGTGTGATGTAGAATTTGGAAAGTGAATTCCTGTCTCACTATTTTATTCTTGCACTATTTTTTTTTGCTATAGGTATACTGTAAGATTTTCATTGTCAACAACTACACTGAAGCTGTTGTGCATATGACAATAAAGCCTTTGAATTTTGCGTTGACCTTGCAGCTCGGGAACTACCTAACTGAGAACCAGAATGAGCTGACAAACATGACTCTGGTGCTGTTCAGCCTGCAGATCTGCAAAGCTCTGGTCTACCTCGCAGGGGTCAACATGGTACACAGGTGAGAAGGCTCCACTCTTTATTGTTCGTGTTGTTATGCAGGAAGTGAAGATACTGCTGCGGTCTTTTGTCTGCTTTTTGTTTTTTTATCACAGGGAAAATTGCTACAGAACATACAGAGTGTACGTTTACATTTCCCAAATATTATGACTATATTATGATTCACGAGTCACACAATTGATGGAGCCATATTGTAACATATGAATGTACACTTAGCTATCAGGTCCCTTCAAATGTTATGTGCTTTTTGCCTGGGATGATTTTTGCATGAAATGATGAGGTTTGCACAGTATGTCTCTGCTGAAACTCTCATAATGTCCTCAGGTAGGAGTGTATCATAAATAAGGTCCTTTGTCATAAGAAAAGAAGCCAGTATTTGACACATCGGAGCGTGATTTAGTGGAAAAAGGCAAGTTGACAGTCTTATGGATAAATACAGCTAGAAGAAAAAGCCCAAAAAGCATCTGGATGTAAAGTACAGTCATATTTCATATATACAATGAAAAACCTTTTTTTCATTGGGTTCAATCTCCTGTGAAGACACAAACACAGGACAAAGGAAATTACTTTCTGCTTGTGTGGAAAATGCAAAGATTCCTTTGCTATTATTTTCTGCTGCAATCGTGGCAGCACTGCAGTGGTTGACAAGCAAATGCAGGTCAATCAGAGAGGCCTTGGGGCCGTTTAAGACCCTCTATCAGTACCTTCATAAACTTTAACTTTTCTTTCTGTCTTATTCGTGTTTTGTCACAGAGACATTGCTGTGCGGAACGTGTTAGTCGCCAGTCCAGACTGCGTGAAGCTTGGAGACTTCGGTCTGTCGAGATACATTGAGGATGAAGAATACTACAAAGGTAAGATAGACAGACCAGTATAGAAGGAACATCAAATAATATAGTTGCCACATTTGGAAATTGCACCTCTTTTATATCCCTGCTCAAAAATGAAGAATGTTGACCCCCAAAATACCAATGTCTTCCATTTCTTTGCAGCGTCTGTTACTCGGTTGCCAATCAAGTGGATGGCCCCAGAATCCATCAACTTCAGACGTTTCACCACAGCCAGTGATGTCTGGATGTTTGGTGAGCTTGTGATACACAAACATACCGTACAGCAGCAGGTTATTGGTTAATCTTCAACCCAAACAAGCACTACATGAGATGGTAAAAATGATTTTAACTGATATCAGAACTACATGGAGGAGTAGTCCTGAGTTTCAGAAGTACTGTAGGACCACATCTACCCTAAGGATGATGGGTTGGAAGCATACGTACAACGTAGTCACAGTGACGGCACTGATTGGTTTGTGGACTACTTGTTTTAAAGCCTCGAGTTGGGAATTTTGGTACAACCGAACGCTAATGAGATTTTTAGGTGACCAAGATGTTAACTAACTTTCATGAACTGAAAACACTGTGAAAGGGTTAAAGGTCTCAGACGAAAACACTGAGAAACAACCTGTCAATCACAAGGTAGCCCCGCCCTAAAGCATACCCTGCTTTATCGTCTCTTTTACTCTAAATATGACCATAATTTACTAAATGAACATCATGCTGTATTGAAGAAGACTTCAAACTTAACATTAAGACCATAAACTTGTCAGGAAAATGTTTACTGAGGTAATAAATCAAGTGAGAAGTAGGGTCATTTTTCTCATAGACTTCTATACAATCAGACTTCTTTTAGCAACCAGTGGAGCAGACCACGGCTCGATGTTATAGAGAATGCTGGTTTAAGGCACTTCCGCATTGGCTTCACTTTTCAGACACAGAGGTTGTCGCTTGGTTAGAAACCACTTTATACACATTTGTATGGAGCTTGTACAGGGTCTCCTACCATGACTCAATTACCAAGTTACTGTTTCATACTTTTATCACCTGTATCTCTACCTGCCTTCATTCTTGAAACAAATCAGCACCATCTCATAGTCCACTACGTGAACTGTGATGGTCTTCTCTGGTGAATTTCATACCAACAATCAAAAAGTTTAAAATGAACATCTGAGATCTGACTCTTTGTGTGTATTAAATTCTACTTCTTCAGCAATCAGGCCCTAAAATTGAAACATTATCATATTCTGACCTTTTGATGGTGGATGATTTGTGTAGACACTCGTCTTTGTTCTTAAGAGAGAGATGCAAAAGCAAACAACGCATAAGAACCTTAATTAGGCTCCTCGATATTCATTATTGCAATTATACTAGTTTCTATGCAGGAAATACTGACTGACTATTTTTAGAACACAACAAAATGATCAATTTTTAATGTTTTCAAGGCATAGAAAGACATGGACATCTGAAGGTATTGATTTGACTAGAAAATTGACTAGAAAACATAAATATAATAATATAGAAAACTTCAATGAATCACATTGTTGCCACATGGATTCAGCTAGATCTCAGGCATTTTAACTATGTTGATTGATTGTTGATTGTTACTGATTGTGTAATGCACCTGAGATTGATTTCTTGTGTGGATTCTCTGAGCTTTTCAATGCTGTTCAAATAAAGTAGTTAAGATATAAAGTGTGAAGTCTGTGTGTGGTGGTCCTTCTTCATTTATTCATAGCCTCATCACCAACAGCACCAGGACAGTAAGGCTAAAGTACTTTTTAATGTAGTATTAATGGTAATGATCTGATGAGGCTGTTTCACTTCTCCTCTGAAGGAGAAACGTGATATGAAAAAGCAGCATGCGTCATGGGACACAAGCCAGAAATATTGCAATGTAGCGTGTGCATAATAAGGAAGGTTTTTAAACTCCTATTCATCTGCATTTTTTGTTTCTCTTTCCATGCATTGCTCGATAGCTGTTTGCATGTGGGAGATAATGAGTCTTGGACAGCAGCCGTTTTTCTGGCTCGAGAACCGAGACGTGATCAACCAACTGGAGCAGGGAATCAGGCTGCCCAAGCCAGACAACTGCCCCCCCGCCCTCTACTCACTCATGACCCGCTGCTGGTCCTACGACCCCAGAGAGAGACCCAACTTCACTGAACTGGTGGTCAAGATCAGGTACTTCTTTATTCAATATGAAAAAATTGAGACCCTTTCATTAAGGTTGGATCTACGGTGATAACCTTTCTGTAAGGATTTCTACTCCGTATACTCAACTACTATCTCAGGTTCAATATAGAAGTTAGAGCCATTGGTTCATTTTAAATAGTAAAAATGAAGATGAGATGATTTAGAACATGTTGTAGTTACCTGCACTAACAGCCTGTTAGATGTGTTTTCGTACCTCTCTTAAGACATGATACACAGTAACTTGTTGTCTAAAATCCATCAGCGACGTCCACAACATGGTGAAGGAGCAGGAAGTGGAGAGAGAGAGGGACAGAGCGCGCTCCACAAAATTATTCGACAACAAGTTCAAATTCAACGAGCCTCCTCCAAAGGTACGAATCACTGTCAAAGTCAGCCACTGTTATATGTTACATATATGGTACAATACAGCACATCATTCAAATGTAATGTAGTGCATGTTTTAATTCATCTTCTGTATATTTACTGTAGCCTTCAAGAATGAAACCAGGGCGGTTCGGGAACACGCTCAGTATCGGTTTGCACATTCAGGTACAGTAACCTCTCACCTGTTTCCTCCAAGCTAACAAAAATGTATTCATGTAAGTGATGTGTGTGTGTGTGTGTGTGTGTGTGTGTGTGTGTGTGTGTGTGTGTGTGTGTGTGTGTGTGTGTGTGTGTGTGTGTGTGTGTGTGTGTGTGTGTGTGTGTGTGTGTGTGTGTGTGTGTGTGTGTGTGTGCGTGCAGCTGAAGGAGGCTATGTGTGCCAGCTCGCCTGACCTGGCCAGCCCATGTGATTACCAGTCCCCCGTCGACTCCATGAGCTCTCTTGCGTTGCCAGCCAGATCCCCTCGCCGTCGCAGCATGGCGGTAAGAAAGACTCAGCATTTTGTCTAAAATTCTAATTTTGTTATTCAGTTTGTCAATCTTTCTTTCATTTGACATCTCATGTTCAAATGTTGATAAAGCTGGAGTTAAAAATGAATGCATTAAGAGAGCAACAAAGGATGTGTGTGTGTGTGTGTGTGTGTGTTTAACCCCAGCATTCTTCCATCAATTGTAGGAGGGCGAGTTTTTTAGGGTGGAACCAAACAGCAGAGAGGACCCCGCGCGCCTCTGGCAGAGGGAGAGACAGGAAAGGCAGTACACTCTCCGCCAGCAGAAAGAGCAGATGATGGAGGATGAAAAGTGGCTGGAAAAGGAGGAGAGACTCCTGGTGGGAAACAGAGCATCATTAACTATTGTCAACCCCCTCTCTGTGTCTCTGTGTCCCCCCGCTCAATTCAATGTGGCCCTGGAGGCAACGTGGAACGAGGCATCGTTAAACAATATCAACCCACTCGTTCTCTCTCGACGCCAAGCTAGCCTTAAATTGAATGTTCCCCTGATGACGGTTCCAAAGAGGGGATTCATGTCCATATTCTGTAAAGTGAACCTGCCTGTTCTTTTGCAGGACCCCATGGGACCAGAGGACACTGCCGGCCCAGCGGTAGGTGTCCGCCTATACAAACTGTGATTTCGCAGTCCCATTAAAGGAAGAATCTACTTTTAAAACATGTTAACCAAAAAGCTTTTGGCGAAGTAGCTCACATTTCTGAGCCCAGTTTGTTTTCTTTGGCAATATAAATATCCCATTGGACGAGTGAGGACATGCATAGTTAGTATGATGCCACACGACGTGTAGTAGTTTGTGTAGTCTACGTGATAGAGTGCAGCTATAATGATAGATAGATAGATACTTTATTCATCCCAAGGGAAATTTAGGAATGAATGAAGTGAGTAAACCTTCAGGCACGTTTAGTGAAGGTGGATACACTACAAATGGTAAATGAGATTGAATCGGAGCGTATTAAGGGATTGTCACAGATTATATTTATTATTTATTTGTCTGTAAATAGTTGTGCTATTTACCAGAATTATCTTCTGCAGTGTTGTCTATTCATATTGTTTCTATTTCCTGAAATTCATCTTGTTCTATTCTTTTTAGTCTCCTGAAGCTGACACTGGGAACGGTGAGCTCAAAAGAAATACATAAATTCACATTTTATTCCGAGTACTTTCATCTCTCTCCGATCCCGCCTGTCTTTCTCGCCGTCTCACATCGTTCATCTTTTCTGCCCTGCAGCACCTCCAGAGAAGCCCCTACGGCTCTCTACACAGGTAATTACATCGATTTAATTTTTTGGGATTATAATATTTTTTAACCTGCTGATTTGATTGACTTTGATTTTAAGATAAAAAATATTTTTTAATGAACTCAAGAAAGTAAAATTACCTTTCAATTCAAAGGGAATTGATGCCACCATGCATTTAAAATAGTGCTCAATGATCTTTTTGTGTAAAGTAATGATGAGGATGAGCATTTTAATTATTAAAACATATTATTTTCTCTTACTTAGCCTGCGCCCACAGCTGAGCTGGACCGCTCTGACGACAAAGTGTACCTCTACGTCATGGACCTGGTCAAAGTTGTTGTCCAACTCAAGAATGACATCACAGAGTCGCCACCGGAAAAATATATCCCCATCGTCAAGGTACACCAAGACTGTTTTTCATTTAGATTTTAACAGTATGATGCTAATTAAAGGTGTATGAATTGTAATGGAAAATAAAGCTTGAGTCATACAGCTAGTTAATTCTCTGGAATTTATCTCTGCCCGCAAGTCTGTCGGGATGGCTTTACGAGATCTGATTCGCAGTGTGGATGAGATACTGCCCACCTTACACGAGTCTATCAGGACTGAGGTACAGTGAATTTTCTGTCTGTTCTCATCTCCTTAATCGTATTTTTCTTCCTGCTGTCTGTCCCTGAAACAAAAAAAAATGACAAAACTCCTTTTGAGAAAAATGACCATTTAATGTTTACTATTCTGGCTGAGGCCTCCCAAAATCCATAGCTTGCAGTTTCTACAAAGCCATATTTATCAATGTATTTCTACTTACTATGCACACATAATGTACGCAAAGGACAATATATGTGCTATATGTGCAACATGTATAAAGAAAATAACATGAACAGTTGACAATATAATGCAGTGGAGTTGAATCAACGCACCCCTGTAGCAATTTCAACCTAAATGTTTATAAGTTTCACAAAGGTAGTGCTCATGTCTACATAATATTTTACAGTCTCACTGTCATGGTTTACTGGGACAAGTGAGCCAGCATGCACAGTACCAGGACCCTGAAACTGAAGCAGCCTAATTGAATTCAGCCGTCATTAACTTTATTATTTACACCTGTGCTTTTCCTACTGCGACATGTCAAAATGTCTTCCCTTATAAAAAGGTCAACAGTGTTAATCCATAACGTTTGTTCACCGCGCCCACAGATCGAGGGCACCCAGAAACTGCTGAACAACGACATGGCGGAGCTGATCAGCAAAATGCGTCTGGCCCAGCAGAATTCCATCACCTCTCTGAAGGACGAGTGTAAGAAACAGATGCTGGCTGCAGCACACACGCTGGCTATGGACAGCAAGAACATGTTGGATGCTGTTGACCAGGCCAGAGTCAGGGCCAACTTAGCCAAGCCAGTGGCCCCCTAGTGGACTGTAAGCGCTCGTTCAGTTTACACATCAAGCTAAGGACTCGCGTCTGTCAGTCACAAATAACATTTGCACACAGTTGAGCATTTTTCTTCATCACACCAGTGTGTGTTATTACGTTTAAATATAGTGCTACAACTAAAAGTGGCGGTGTGCTCACCCAGGATGTATAACTGAACTTGATGGTCTATTAGAAATATATTTAGGATGCAGTCACTTCAGACAAACACATTTTAATGTAAACTGTTCTCATTTGTGAGGTTTTGACTTAATTGTCTGCTCAGAAATGGAATTATCCTTGTAAATATATAATGTGTCTTTTGACAAGTACTATTGGTTTTTACAGCAGAGAAAAAATACAAATGTAATACATGTAAGTAAATGTTTATTCTTTCAAGTCTGTCAAAAGTAACATGAGTGAAATGTAAAGATGACAAAACCAAACAGTTAGTCAACTGTTCAAAAGTGTTTTTATACATACAGTTCATATCTCAAGTGTGATTATGATGAATAATGTTAAGATTATGAGATGAAGACTACAATGGCATGGATGTCAGGTACTCTTGAAATAAAAACAGCTTCTGTATTATGTCCATTATCATTATTATAAAATAGGAAATTCTAGCAAGTAAATCAAGTGATGTAAAAAATAAATATCATGATGTGTACTACTGTGTAAGCCTGTTCATTGAAATATCTATTGTTGCTGTTGAATATTTAAATCTAGATGTTCTGCAGGAATCACAACCTGAAGCTGCTTTTAGGTCGTTTTCACAACACTCAATAAATGCTAAATAGATGTTTTTTTTTAAAAATGTTTCATGAGGATATTTATTACATAGTGTGATCATTCAAAAATAAATGGACTCATGGCAGCATGGCCAAAGAAGAACCTGTAAAAGAAAGGAAAAAAGGAAATTCTTTCCAAACCAGCACAAAGGAGTCCCAGTGCAGCATGCCACTGAAAACCAAAGGAAGTTGAGGTAAAAGCCCATTTCAGGTGGACTTAAGTTTCTGTCCAAGATCATTTCCAATTAGACACAAACCCAACATCATTGCAATTTGTTTCTACATTTATTTGTATCCAACATTTGACTGACATTCGCATCTTGGATGGATTGTCATGACATTTGGTTAATTAATATTTACCCCGAAGATGAATCCAACCGCCAACAGATCTAAATGTCCACCTCTAAGTACGGAATCAATTCATCTTCTGAGAGCAATGCTGCTGACCAGAGTTGGGTGAGTTACTTGGAAATGTAATCATAGTCATCATCTATTGGTCATTTCAAATGTATATATGTATACATTTTGTGCAAGAGTAGAAATGTAAAGTTGTTTTGATAATTTTTTTAAAGCCTCTTTTTTTTTTATTGTCTGCGAGCGTCAGTAAAGCCTGCTAGTTCTTATATAAAATGTTTTAATTAACCTTCATCCATGTCTCAAATTATTCTGTGTTGGGTACTTGAATTTGAGGGAATTGGGCCTAGAAAGTCTTTGAAAAGCACATTTAAACAGAAAAGTAATCACATTACTGTAACACTTTACCCAACACTGATGCTGGCACCATCCCATTTAACTAGCATGTTACACCTAACTAACATGCTAAAAGAGACAATATACTAAACATTGGCATGTTAACATACTAACATTAGTATGCTAACATGCCAAATCTTAAGTCATGCTAACAGCACGTTAACAATTGCCAACTTTGGGCTTGGTAACGTGCCAATATTAGCATTCAGGTCAAACTCAACATAAATAACATTACACCTGAGGCTGACAAAGTGCAGCTTAGAGGGATGATGAAAGTTGAGCCAGTTGACAAGCTGAGTCCAACATGTCCTAAAATGACCACTGTACAAGAAGATAGACCCTTTCGGTCTTTGCCCCACTACTTATAAGCACCTACAATGAGCAAACTTATGGTTTGGTGGTTTGTAAAGAGAGTTAAAGCATCATAAGGCCGCTAACGCAGCGCATTACGCAAACTTGAAGTAGAGTTCAGCTACGTTTTGAATTTTAAACTTCACTAACTAGTGCCGCTTATGGGTTTTTCCACACCTTCTCACGCGAGCTAGATCATGCCAGCTAGCCAAGGGGGCAGGAAGAGGCCAATGGTCCCAAGCAGGCACACAATAATGAACATCCACAGGAAGATACGGTCAATCACCATGGCGACATACTTCCAATCCTCTTTCACCTGTGGAGAAATAAGAGCAAGAGACAGAGAGAAAAAAGAAAGAAGAGAAAGTTACACATATAATTCTCATAATGCTGTCATTAGTTTGTTGTTGTTCATTTACATGTCTAGTTAAAGAGATACATGACCATTCGTTTGGAGTGGTGTTTCTGGCCACATGGATAATGTGAGTCCAATATTGTCCCTCTTTAGATGTTTATTTGTTCTCCACCAGCTCTTGGGGAGAATATCAGGTTTTTTTGTCGCTAAATACTCCACTGTGTTCACCAGCTTGTAGTTAGACTCTCCCAACTGAAGTATTGAAGTTATTTCAGAATAAGGTTAAGTTAACTTTTTCCCTCCTGTTTTATATTTTTATTAATTCTTTCTCAGGGACAATGCCCGTTGATCAACATCACTGTACATGTGCCTGATGTTCAATTGGCCTTTAAAACAACAAATAAAACACGCAACATATAAACTTAGAACTGGAGAACAGTGTTAGTGTAAAACAACAGTACAGGTGTTAATACACTCGGGGAGTATGCACTGTACTTTACGATCAAATAAATCTTAAACAGGACTTCACACACACACACACACACTATGACTTGACATTTGTGTTAGTGTTATAAGTGCATTGGCCAATATTGTGAGTCGTTTTCACAGTGATACAAATGACAGGTGCCATTTAAGTTCTGATTATAGTAGATGTAGTGTGTCATTGATACTCACGCTGAAGTCGGCATCCTCGGCCCTCAGATGGTCTGCAATGTAGTGCACTCCTTCCAGAGCGCGAATAACACTTGGTGAGAGCAGGAATGTTGAGTCTGATACTGTGTTAGCTACTTTAGTCGACCTCTGAATGGGATTGACTCTGGCCCCTGTTAAGTGTCTGTTTGTCACTGCAGCCCCCTCCTGTTGGTTCTGGCTGTTCTGTTGTGTTGGGGGAGTCGACCCCGGAGGTCTGGGCGAAGGAGGGCGGAAGGAGAAATATGACGTCAGCGTTCCCAGCTCTAAATCCTCATAAGAGCTTCTCTCGGGGTCTTCTGACGGGGTCCCGTCTCTTAACCAGGTCGCCGAGGTGCTGAGGTAGTTGCCAGATTTGTACCCAGCTATCCGGCCCTGCCGCCGCTCCGCCGCCGCCTCCTGCTGCAGCAGCAGCAGCCTGCGACGTCGGCAATCTGGCGCAGGCCGTCGCATGAACAGCCAGCGTGGGATCAGGTCCAGGAACACGGAGTGGACCCAGCGGGGCATCTTGTGAGTGCTGGGAGAGCGATGGTGCACGTTGAGCACAAAGACAGTGATGACGATGGAGAGGGTGACGAAAATCATAGTGAAGAGGAGGTACTCGCCGATGAGAGGGATGACGAGGGATGTGGAGGGGATGATCTCGGTGATGAGGAGAAGGAAAACAGTGAGGGACAGCAGCACAGAGATGCACAGGGTGATCTTCTCACCACAGTCAGAGGGTAGATAGAAAACCAGAACGGTGAGGCAAGAGATCAGCAGGCAGGGAATGATGAGGTTGATGGTGTAAAACAAGGGAAGCCTTCGAATGATGAAGAAGTAAGTGATGTCGGGGTAGATCTCGTGGCAGCAGTCGTATTTCTTTGTGTTGTATGTCCCCACGGCGTTGATGATGGCCCATTCGCCGCTCTCCCAGTAGTTATTCAGGTCCACTGCGTTTTCAGTTTTCTCCAGGTCAATCTTGGCCTTGTCGTACGTCCACGAGCCAAATTTCATTTTACAGTTCTGTTGATCGAAGGGGAAGAATGTGACGTCGATGCTGCAGGAGCTCTTGTATATGGCAGGAGGGACCCAGCGGACTTTACCGGTGTGGAAGAGGTGAGCTTTCGTCATATGGGTCACAGCAAACTCGCCGTCAGCGCTGGAAAAGCAGAAGTTGTCATATGAGTGATGGTTACTTACAGTGTGAGCCCTCAGTTTAAATATCTGGGAACAAAGGTGAAAATAGAAGATAAACGATCAAATCGTGCTTCTACTACCTCCTGTGCTGAGAAAATCACCTTTTCTTAATTGAGAAACGCAGGGAAGAAATATTGTGTTTTCCCCAATAATAATCTTCTCCAGATCTTCTCTCCTCCCTTTATTGCTTTAATGGTGATAATATCTTCTGCTGAATACGTAATGATGAGCCGCTATCATTTCATCGGTTTCACACCTTTTTTATTCTCACTCACAGGTTGTTATTACACCGGCTCGATGGAGCAGAACTCCATCATCAACTCTCCCGCTTTAATCTCCATGGAGGTGGATTTAGGAGATTTACTTCACAATAGATTCACACTGAAGCGATACACGAAGGAGGGTCGTCATTTTAAAATAAATGAACTGCGTCAACATACATTAGCAGAGATGCAAAATATGTAACTAATAGAAATGTTTGACAATTTGAAACAGGAAGAACTGTTCATATCATCATTTGACTTTTTTTTAAGAGGAGCAGAATGTTTTATTATCCCTAGATGGCGCCATATACCATCCGGTAAAGAGACATACATTTGAACCATTGTATTATTGCTTAGTGTAGCTGTTAGTCTTCTCTTAACTTTCTCTGCGACTATGTTACAAGAATCCACTGTGTTATGAAAAGAAAGTTTTTAGTGTTATTCTCAAATTTCTATTAACTTTTCAATGCAGTAGACAGACATAGTTGGCTTTACCTGATGACCAATTAAACAGCATGCTTATGTTAAGTAGAGCGTACGGGATAACATTAGTCAAATAATGAGTTAGCTGATCGGCAGAAAATTAACAATTTGAATAATCAATTTATAATTCAAGCAACCAAATCACAAAAAGAAATGCGGCTCAAGCTTCTCTAAGATGTGAATATGTTATGGTTTTCTTTATCCTTTATGACCGTAAACTTTTGGGTTTTGGACTAAACAAAACAAGCAATTGGATTTATTAATCTCTTGTCTATTGGGATTGTTTTTTAGAGCCCAAACGATTAATCAGTTAATCAAAGAATAATAATGAATCATTCTTATTTGCAGCCCTAAAGTCTTTTTTCCCTCTTATGTTGCTCTCTTATCACACTTACTTGTTGTAGAGGACAATGTCTGGCACCCAAATGAGCTCTGACGGCACTCTTATGGACGTCACATTGTCATAGTCAGATGGTTTCCAGCGAAGTTTGTAGTCATTCCACTCCTGAAAGACACAAACATGTTTTTTTGGGGGGGGGGGATTATGATCCTTAATTGTCGTATAAGTAATTAAATGACTCGTAAACTTTGTGAAATTTGCACCGTAGAGGTAGGTTTTTATATCTTAACATTTTAATAGCAGATCCCCTCTGAGAAAAAAAAGAAATCTTAATAATAAATCAACGCTGACACATTTTTCTGACCTGTTTAAGCCACACGTTGGTTGTCATCATTTGGTTCTTCTCATCCTAGCAGACAGACAGACGGAAAGAGAGACAGGGAGACTGAGTTAAGGCTGTTAACTCAGGCCAGAGGAATATAAGAGAGAAGCTCTTGGAGGTTTGTCAAAGCAGACCCAAATATAGCTCGTAGCAACTTTACTTCAATGACTTGATGGATGTGAAGTGTTCTGTAGCAGTGACAGGGCAGAGGGTGCAAAATCTAGTTCTCCTAAGTTTGTTTTTGCTACTGTATATAAATGCCAAAACATACTGTTGAAAAACCACATATAATGTAAAACTGACTAAAGAGGTTAAAGTTTCAATGTCCGTAGATAGGCCGAGCAGTGCTACTCCACGAGTGCTTTGTGATTAATAAGTCATAACAAAAAATACTAAGGCACACTGCTTTGAACAATTTAAAAGCCTTTAATAAAAGAGTTTAGCGTTTACGTGTTTCAACCCCAACTTCGGTGAAGTATTGGAACCTATGCTGAGGAGTCATCTATATTGTCCCCTTATATATTTAATTCTATAAATAATATAGGTGTTTTTGTGGATATCTGATGTTATTGATTATTTATGATGAACTTAAATATATTGATGCCTTGCTGTTGGAATTGACCTAATTATGCACACACCCACTTTCTTGACTGCACCTGTGTGAATTATCCAGCGCTCCCCGGACCGCCTGTGAGCTGTCACTTGTTTATACATGACCTGAAGAAGAGTTGAAATGAGTTGGTAATAGTTCAAGGCTTTTTTCTTTTTTTAAGCAGTGTGCCCTCTTGGTTTTTTGGTTATGACTTATTGATCACAAAGCTAAGTACGTTTTGTTTTTGGTCCCGTTGCAGTGCCTTAGGTTTTGGTTAGTATAGGGAGTATTAATCATGGGGATGGCCTAGTGGTTCAAAACACTAGAAGGTTGGGAGTTCAATACCAGGCTGCCACCTGAGCAAGGTACTTAACCCTGAGTTGCTCCAGGGAGACTGTCCCTGTACTTAGTTCAATGTAAGTCGCTCTGGATAAGAGCGTCTGCTAAATGATCTGTAATGTAAAATCATACTAATTAAAGCTCTAGGGATACATTATTGCATTTAAAAATAACCTAAAATGTCTTCTACTGAGTCTTACCTTGAAACTTGTAGCATTTTGTTCACAAGTAATCAAAGTCTTGTATAAAAATCCACATCTTTAGTAAAACAAGCTGCTTTTTTTTTCCCCCATTTTGAAGTTTTTGCTTCACATTAAAAGCAGCCGCTTCCACGTCAACACACATATCTTACGTTTAATTATCCCTTCTACTAATGTTTTTATGTACTACATGAATTGGAAAAACATGTGTGACGACTCACCACATCAATGAGCTGTGCTATGGACAGTCCAAACTTGACGATGACCACATCAGAGATGTTCGGCACGGGTCTCGACCACTTGTTGTAAACAGCGAACAGCGTCTTGAAGAGCTCATCCTCAGCGTGCGAGTGGCTCTTCTCATGACAAAAAACTGCGAGAACATGAGAGTGATGGAATGTATACATTGGTCACATTTATTCAACACCGAGTAAATGAAATTCCAGATTACATTTCACTCCTATCTTTTTTTCAATTGAAATAAGCATTTAATAGATCCATTAACTATTTCTTGAACTTGAAACATATATTAGGTTTTTCAACATATAAATAAGCGAGTATGAAACTGTTAAAACTAAAGTAACTGATGTCAGTGCAAATGTCCTTTGACGTCAAGGTCCCCTGGTCAGTTTTAACTTTGTTTAGTTGGCATTCAGCAGTTAATATTTGATGGTATGATAACGAGTAAGTACTGTGGAAGTTGCACAGTATATGGAGATCATATCCATCTTCTCTCATCCGAGTCTCCTCTAATCCTCACTTAACAAACTGCAGTAAATCAGGCTGGCAGGATAGTGTGGCTTTTGGGAGTGAAGGTGAGTTTTGTGTTTCAGCTCTAAACATCTAAGACCTTTCTTGGTAAAGTCTTATCGACTTTTCCTCATCTTAGCAAATCTTTTGATCTGATGATCTGATCTCCACATGTGGGTCGTCTGCTAAACCCTCTTGAGGTGAGCAGGAGGAGACGGGAAGTATTTCCCTCTTCAGCAACACCATTTCAACTCTCTTTATCCCTCAAATGGTATTACTATGTCTGTGTTGCTTCACAGTGAGAGGTGGCTTAATCAAATTGATTTTGAACATGCAGTCGAGACAGATTTGCGTACAAGCTCAGACTCAGCTCACTGTATTGTTTTCCTGCAGAATAAATAGCATGGAAATAGACAGGAATCCCGCTCCTTGGGGGATTACCGCTTCCACCTTCATCAATGTAGTCAGAGTCAATTACACACATCATTGCTTGCTTGTGTTTAGTGGAGGTGAGCTAATTTCTCACGAGTGAAGGGTGTTTATTGTCGAGCTGTCTGTCACTCTGTGTTACAGCTGATGCATGAAACAATTAACTCACATTATTCACTGCGAAGCAGAGGGGGACGACACCATGGTTTAAATTTGTGTATACTGTATCCTGACCGATACTGGATTTCTGAAACCAATATTTGATATTAAAGAGTTCATATAGCGCCAATATTCATTTTTAACTAAGACAAAAATGTTTGATAAGAATCCTTTAAACGTGTTTTCTAATGAATTGCTACCAAGATACGTACAGAGTGGGACACTTTACATTTAACACAACTATGCAATGGTGCGACTGTTTATAAACTAGTCCAAACATATCATTGGCTTTACTGTGTTTGGAATAACTAACGTTACAACTGATCATTTCAATAACTCCAATTAATCCATCCAGCTCTAGTGTATAGAGTATGTGTGAACCTGCATTAGTCATTCATTCTCCTGTTGAAAATGAAATCTATGCATTATTTAATGTACATAAAGAGAACTTATCTTATAAACAAATATCTCATGGCAGCGTCTCCCTCGAGATTTATGTAAGGAATTGTTGAAGTAAAGCATCACAGCAAAGCCAAACCTCAAGAATCAATATAAAAAAAATCAATAGAGATGCCATTGGGTTTACAAGCCATTAACACCCACTCCCTCTGGATCTCTAAATTTGACAGTGTAAGGGTGTAATGCAACGCAATGAAGTGTGCTTCCATCAAAGATCCTAAAACGATACCTTGGACCCCCTGCATCTGGCAGCAGTCATGGTTGCTCAGCCAAGGCCGCATCATTACCTGACCGTGGGCGAGTTGTAGTTCTGACGACCACATTGACAAGTATTTACAACCTATAGCTGGAGGATAGTCCAGTTTGAGGATAACCAGGAGAGATGCTTAAATGTGGCATGGAGTAAACCTGGAGGGATGCAAGCAAATCTGTTTAAATGATTTATTGCCTCTGCTAATTCCTTGGCCTGAGGGTCTTTAACAGAGAAAGCCTGGACAAATATGCAGATGAAGTGTCTATGTAACACTGCTGTCTTACAACTGTGGTCTGTGGATATCATGTGAAGTGACAATTTTGGAAAGGCATAATTGTTTTAGAAAATAAAAAGAAAGGATCAGAGTTCATTTGCTCATGGTACACTTGTGCTCATCTCGTGCCATCATGAACTAATTTCACTCTGGCAAACAAGCGTGCACCAGAGACTTCTTATCTGCTCTCTTCACAGTCAGGATGGTGCACGTTCATCAGTCTGTGCATCTGGGAGGGACCAGATGTGAGGCTTAAAAAGAAAAAAGGCTCTTGGGTGCCATAGATCAAAGGCTCTTGCCAACGGAGACTTGAAATGAGATGACACCTCCAACATCCAGCACACCGGGCCGTGCATGTTGGATCGTGGCCAAGCCCCTTGGCGAGGGGTATGAAACACTGACCAGTTTAGATGACAGAGTCAGCAGCTTCTCAAGCCAGAGGCGCTCTCGTGAAATTGGACTGTCAAATATTTAAGAGTAAAAAGTTCACTTAAAAAAACTACATGCAACAATTATACATGTGTTGAACTCAGTGACATAATGAGAAGTATATTGGCAGGAGATCAAGCACCTGCACACCTGATCGCTGTAGCATGACAAGATGGAGGGAGTGGACTAAGAAGCTACAATTCATTTTCAAACCCTCTCTCACGTACGCCACAAGAACAACTGTTACTTTTATTTGAGTTAAGAGATAACTCATAAACACCCATGTAGAATCTCCTAAATCAATAAATAGAGCTGCCCTGAGTTCCACTGTGAAGCGTGAAGATTTTAAAGTTAAACTGAAATGAACTGTAAACATCTTAGACACGGTTTCCACAAATATGTAGAAAAAAAAGGTCTTATCCTCTTGAAAAATGTGAACAATGGATGCAGTATAATAATAATAGTGAGAAATTAAAATTTCAGCTTGAGATAAAGGGAATTAATTTGGGTTGAAAAACAAATATGCTTCTTTTGTCTGTTGCTGTTTTTGAGAAACATATTTTAACCTTTAACACCCACTGAAAATATAAACTATGACTAAACTGTTGTAGCATACTATGTGTGGTGTATTAGCCCACTGTTCTGAGGATTTGTACATGTTTAGTGCACTGTTTCTCTCTGGCATCTTCTAAATTGGCATGGTTAAGGATAATAAACTCTGGTATGGTAGCCTCACAGAGAGAAGCTAGCTTTTATCAGCTTTGTGTTATATTTATTTTCAATAAATGCTGTGAAAGATGGAGGGCTGCCTAAATCTACAAGCAGTGGTAAAACTCTTTCAAAATTCACGTCTGGCTGTCACATTTCAAAAACAAACGTAAAACAAATACTGTCGCATGAGCTGAAGTAACTTTGTACCAGTTGGTAATACTGTAATTTAAACAGATTGGCGCGAGGCGATGATTTAACTACGAGAAAAGCATTGTGGGAGATTTGGGTGAAAGCGCGCAGGTGTTGAGATTGAAAGGTAAATTTACTAATTTTAATATCTTATTATGAATTCGTATGTTAGCACTATCGTGAATTAAAATGTTTAATAATGTCGAAGAGTTCGCGTGGTGAAATGTCGGCTTAAACGTGACATTTTGCTTTTCCAAGTGGTCCTTGCCGTTACGACAACGGTAGCGTGTTAATCTCCCGGTAACTAAACTCCGTTTATGTAAGGCACGTTGAAACCCCAGTAACATATTTTTAAAAAGTGCTTACCTGACTGACACAAGAGTAGCGAGCAGAGAAAAGCCGTCCTCACAGAGAACAGGTGGTTGTGTCCCATTTTCCACTCTGCTAGTAAGAAGTCCAACTTCACTGGAGAGCACGGAGTTGTGTCCGTCCGCTGTCAAAACGTTAGCTTGAAAACGTGTTTTGTGAGCAAAAACTGTCATCTTCGCTGCTGGGAGGCATATCAGGACAACTTCACCACTACTGTTAGTATTCTGCGTTTACATCTGTGAGTCGACGATACTCTGACTGAATAATTTGAATGTCTTTTCTCTAAAGCTCAGCATCGATATATGTGTCACTGTTTACACTTAAGCCCTGCTTAGACATGATGAGAGCTGTGAGATGTGCATCTTGTTTCAGCGCTCCAACAGCGTGTCCGCGCAATAAGTCTGTGGGCCATCCGGTGCTGAAGCTGGGAGCGGCAACTGTATCACTGTAGCTTACCTCTGATGCATTTGAAGATTTAAGTTCCAGTTCATAATATTGTCTATACTAATCGGGTCGCAAGGAACATAATTGATTTACCGAAACTACTCCGGTTTTGATGCCGTTATCCAAACAACTCTACCCTTTTACGCACGGTGCCAATAATTTACGCGTCCTTGGTGCCCTTATCTAAGACTTCGATAACTATTTACATATTTAAATTAGCTCTTTTCCATTATTTTGAAGCGTTTTTAGTGACCACTCTGGTCTCTTAGGTCCGCGAAAAAAGCATCATCCACTGTGAGAAGACGGGACACATCTGAGTACTCCGGGTCTTTCATCTGGTACCTATAACAGTCCCTCCTCCTTTATCTCTCTTGCGCACACACACACGCACACACACACACACACACACACACACACACACACACACACACACACACACACACACACACACACACACACACACACCATCTTAAAAGTAGTGTAGAATAGAAAATGATCGATTACTCAAATTACATCTCATTTGCTCCAAATGAGTAAAGACTGATCGTTTACTTGTTTAATAAAACATTAAAGGATGTGTAAATGACATGCAACTGAAACGTCCATTGGATATTTCTGTAGGAGACAGCTAGAGGGCAGACTAGGTGAATGAATATGCCTTGTGAAGTTTTAGTCCCCCTAAATATTAATGAGTTGAAGATGTGCAAGCATGGCAACAAAAGAAAACAGGCTGATTTATTGTTTGTTGCTGTTTACTGGATAAAGCATGTTTCTCTCATACATTGTACACACATATATTGCACTTTAAAAAAAAAATGATTTCAAACATGATTGAAAGCATTCTCTCTCACAAGTCCTGGCAGGGTTAGAGAGAGAATAGCACAATAGAGCTGGATACACAACAAAAGTGTGTTTCTCACATTTGAACGGGTGAATCCAGCTGAGACACCCACAGAGGTTTTTCTGATCCTAAGGTTTACATTTTATGTGAAAGCTCACAGGTATTCCTTTTTAAAACAATGTTCAGATTCAGTGGTGCTACTTTTAAAGAGCTTTATTGCGTTTTTATATGGTGTGTTTCCTGCTTATTTCTTCCTAATCACAATCAGGAATTGTCAAATTGTTTAAACAATATCTCGTCCCTCATCCGTAGGTTATTGCATTGTTTTCGGCAACAGATGACAACAACAGATGACAATACTTTATAACAATGCGGTCCCGGTTGCAGTCTTGTCCTTTTTATTTTTATTTTTTATTTTTATGTCCATTGGAACACACTAGTCATCCTAAACGTATCCTGCCCTCCGTCCTCACCCTGGAACCAGATGGCCGATCTATAGCTTCTTCTGGAGAAGACCAGCCGAGCCATTATGTTTGGTCTCTGATGGCCAATCTAGTTTGATCCATAAACACTCAACTTGGCTTAAACCTGCACCACATACTGTTACCACATTCGACCTTACGCAATTCCACAAATAATGGCTGGATGGAAAAATACTATTTTATGGGTTATAGGATTTGACTTCAGTGAAAAGGAAACTTGTTTTTTTTTTACTCAACAATTGTTTTTTGCTGTGTTCCCTCAACTTATGTCATCTTTTAAACCATGTTGATTCCTCATACAGTTAAATTCATTTAAAATATAGAACACCAATTTCTTCCCTTATGTTGGGTCTCACAAAGGTTACCAAAACATCATCACCGAGTTGGAGGGATGACATACACACAGCAATTCTTTTCACCGCGTTCTTAGCGATGAATTTTGGCAATGTCTTTCAGCTGCTTGGTGAATGAAGCATGCAGGGCCTGTGAGGAGATGTCCAGCCTGTTGGCGATGTCCACTGCAGCACGGACCATGTCTTCCAAGGCCAAGGACTCGTCCCTGATTCTGCTCCGGAAAGACAAACAACCCAGGTCACCAGGAGTGAAGGGAAGGAAGGAGCGGGTACAGATGTGGAGAGAGACAGTAAGTGAAAGGGGCTGAGGACATTAAATACATTAAACGGGCGGGGGGGTAATACATATGGTTGCAGTTAAAGCTGGATTTGTAGTCGGAAAGATCGTGTAAAGTGGAAGACGTATAACATGTAATGCAAAGCACAGGACAAAAAGAAGACGTTATTTTGCATTTAAAAATAGTCCTTTTAGAGGTGCACCATAACATGACGTGAATGCTTTTTAGTATTCAAGTAGTATACCGAAACCTTGATGCCAATCTAGACTGCAAGCAGAGACACAATACAGGAGCCGTGCATCATGATAATAATGTTACTGCTCATTTCTTTTGATTGACATGTGCATTATAACGACGGGATGAAACAGCAGTCATCACCGCAGTCGCCTATGCTCTGAAAAAAGGCAACAGATTGCCTCTCTCTGCCATCATTTGAACACTTCTCTCTCACAATTTCTGTTACCAGCATTAATTTGTTTACGTCTTCAGTACGCCAACAAACAGGAACTGATCTTTTGTTAGCTGCTCTCATTACATTTCAGCCTTGTCATTCTTCTTTACTTCTTGAAAAACAAATGTGTTGCACTCACTTCTGCATCCCAGCGCCCAACACTTCCCCCTCCAGCTGCTTTTCCATATCATCTTCAGCTTTCTCTACCACCTCGTGGCAACTCTTGTGGTCCTCTTGGATGCCAATTACATTTTCCTTAATCACATCTTCATAGCTCTGATCCCCCACCTCTGCCCCCACAAACTCCACCAAGTTCTCCATCACTGCCTTGTTCCCATGCTGGATGGCCTGCAGATAGGATATCTCCTCTTTCTGGGCCTTCAGCCTTCGAGCCGTAGCAGCGTTGGTGCTGAAGTGGACCGAGCACTTGTCCGGTTGAGGCTCATACTGCAGCGTTGGTGAGGGTGAGGGTGATGGTGAGAAAGCTGATGATGTGATCCAGTCCTGATTGTTTCTTATCCTCACAGGCTCATCACCAACTGCCTGAGATGTGTCATTGGTGGCCATTACAGCCGAGGAGATGTCAAAGCCTGAACCCCAATCTCCACTTTGGCAGAGTATTGGGGTTGCCATGGACACCCAGGCCAAGAGGAAGGGCATCCAACAGCGCCACATGGTAACCTGCAAACAGGAGGTGAGGTGAGTGACTGTGAGTAACTTGATCAACAGGTGAAGAGGCACCTTAAAGGCCCTGTCACACATGTCCGTATGGCAGAAACGTATGCTGGCGTATATGAAAATTAGTCAGAGTCCAAATACGTCCAACATTTCATCGGATCGGAAAAGTGAACGTATACAGATACGCATGTCTAACCTATTGATAGCGCATCACTTACTTATACAAAATGTATCAGACGAATGTCCAACAAATGCATAAGATATACAAAAATATGGCGTATACAAAATATCGGGCAACACGCTGGTGTACGTTGATATAAGGTAAGGTATAAGTAGTATTCGTTAAGAGCTCACTGTGTTACGCTGGGGTGCGTTGTTGAACGCTGATGTTTTGAGCATGTTCAAAATTACCGGACGTACCCGACGTGTGCTTCATAAAATATGCATACGTTACGTTAGACATACGTGAATACAGAATACCTACGTGAATACAGTACGTAAATATCTATGTGAATACCTACGTGACTACGTTAGAGGTACGTTAGATTTCGGCTACGTCGGCTGACGGTGAACCCTACAGCCAGTTTATTGATAACGAGTGGATACCCTATTCCTACCCTATGTTAAGATGATGCCTGACGACGGAGTAACTTATTAAACGTGTTTCTACAGTACAGCTAGCGTTCAGCATGTTAGCCGTTCTCCAGCATCAGCATGACGTGAACCAGATGGCACTTTTCCAGCTGTTGGCCAGACGCTCTGATACGTTTTAAATAAGTAAGTGATACGCTATCAATGTTTGACATACGTATAATAATTCGTTATGTAGTCGTTATGTATACGTCAGCTACAACACCGCTGTGGAAAAGTTGGACGTATTTGGACTCTGACACATTTTGAGCTACTTTTCATATACACCGGTATACGTTTCTGCCATACGGAGCTGTGTGACAGGGCCGAATGTCTGGCGTGTTCAGTGTATCGTCTGCGTCCTTCAAACGATCACAACTTACCCTTAATTTATATCAACGTATTGCCGATATTTCGTATACGCCAGCATATGTTTCTGCCATACGGAAATGTGTGACAGGGCCTTAAAGGACTTTTCAGCTATTTTGGGGAAATATGCTTTTTTGATCTCTTGCAGAGAGTGAGATTAAAAGATTGATATAGGGGCGTCCCGGTAGCTCAACCGGTAGCACAGGCATCCCATATACAAAGGCTTAGTCCTTGCCCACAGCGGCCACTGGTTCGAGTCCAACCTTTGGCGTTTGCTGTATGTCGTTCCCTCTCTCTCCCCCTTTCACAATCTACACTTCTCTATCATAAAGGCATGAAAAGCCCAATAATATAACTTCGCTTAGTTTAGCATGAAGACTGGAAACAGGGAAACAACTGGCTGCTGGTTGTAGCTTTGTATTTAACCGATGTGAGAGTGATATCAATCTTCTCAACTAACTTTCTGCAAAACGTGATTTCCCAAAATGTCAAATTATTTCTATAAAAATCTAAATCATTCACTCAATGTCTCCAGCTATCAATTTACCAAACAAATTAACGACGCTAAGATAAATAAGTGCAAATGCATGTTTGAAGACATCTTTAGAAAAGTCAATATTTCTGCAGAACTTCGGAGCACTGAGGGAATATTAAGTGCGGACCCTCATTTGTCCATTATTACCTCTTTTAAATCCAAGCTTCTTCACTCTGCTCCCTCAGTAATCAGGGATAAACAATTAATTTTAACATGATTTGAGCTGTAAATCCAAAGACAATGTTTTATTAGGTACATTAGAACAACTCAAAGTCTAATCTGAAGGTTTCCCATCGGACTTTCTGTTTGAAGCAGATTTATTTAAATTATAGAAACATCGGATTGTTGTTATGCACAAAGAAAAGTGCTCTGGTGGCTTAAAAGACTAAACCACATTAAGGGGACTTCATTTGAAAATCATGACCTTTTGACATTTATTGTATGCTTTTCCCATTCGCCTTCCAGTAATATAGAAATAGCTTCTGTTTAATCTTTAATATTGTAGTTGCTCAAAAATGAAATGGCTCTGAATGTCACACTGAATATTTTAGCAGGGATCATTTCATAGCAATGTATAGTTTATGAGCTCACATTGAACGTTTGTAATATGCCACTGAAACTTTATATAATGTTATACAAATGCAATATATACTATTTAGTCCAAGAAGCAGGCTGCTTTACGTTTCAAAATGTAATCACTTAATGTTATATAGCTTGATATCTTTTCTTTGTAAACCATCTAAAATTATAGGGTTTGATCCTCTTTTGAAATTTCCTTACGGTTGTTTCAGGTGTTTGTTTTCTTCTAGTGAAAAAAAAATATTTTAAGCACAAAATTAAAAAAACACATTTCAAATTGTTCAAATTAAATAAATAAAGTAAAACTAAAAACAGGTTTCTCAAATTTGTTCGTCCTACTTCAGTCCTATCAGGCTACGTCCCGTCAATGAATAGAAATCCTTCGTAGGTCAGATGTTCAAATCTTGAATTTTGGTGTCTGAATTTCACTGATGCAAGTTTAGCTGAACTTTTAGATCTGAATTTGACAAACTGAATACTTGAATATTGTTGTTTTGGAATAAATGGACACTTGAATACTTTAAATCAAGTTTTTGAAATTGGTTTAATTTATGTAAACAAAGTTTAAATCAATACAGACAGATGGTTTTCAAAGGATTATAAAACAGTGGTATTTAAATTCCAACATTAAGTATTCAGTCACGTTTATATTTCACAATTAAATATTCAGTTTTTTTTATAAGATTCTAATTATTACATCAACGCCACATGACAACATCTCTAATTGTGCTTTTTAAGAGAAAATACAAGTCTTTCCAGGAGAAATTATATTTGTTTCCCACTCTTCTCTAACACCACTGCTGTAAAACGCTGGCTGCTTGTGTTATGTTTACACGAGACCTAGCGTCAGACTCTGTGGTTGGGCCTTGGCTTAGCAGATGCATGAGTTGTGTTACGCTAGGGCTGTACAAGTTAACATAGGCCCTTACAGCCGTGTGTGTTGTTTTTGGTAACTAGCAGCTGTCTGGGGTTCTTTCATAGCGTCTATTCACCTCGTAAATCCTTACAACACATAAGAGTACAGTGAGGGAGTTGCTTGTGCAAAACCTTCTCTCATCAGCTGTCACTGTTCACAAATTCTGGTATGTTGTTGTGTACTTGCCTCTCCTCTCTACATGTGTTGCAGTCAAACAGCAACAGTGTCACTTTATCAGTTTCTCTCCTGGGCATCTGGAAATATATTTAAAACCCAAACCAGGCCTGTGGCGTGGAGGCATTGCAGAGCTCATTCTGCTGTCGGAGCACCTTTTGGTTTCAGCTGCACGTTACTTTTACTTTTACTTCAAATTTGAGTTGGTTGGCTTGCACCTTTTGCCATGTTTTGTTGAGAAATGCCGAATGAATGCCCAGTCATGCACCGTAAAATTGTCTATTTATTTTAAGATGAGTTGAGGTGTGGCCCAAACCCATAAAACAACCAACTGTTGGCCGCTCTGTCTCTCTCTCCCTCTGTTTCTGATTACTTCACATGGTGACCTCACATATGTTACAGCAGCTGTACGAAGAGTATTTAACAGAAACCTTCAAACCTATCCAGACTGCAAGTTGAGACACGATCCAGGAGCTTTGCTTCAATTGACAATTTATTGTGATCGACAATTGATATCACCAACTGGAATAAAACCAATTTTAATTAGTTATTTCCAGAGGTGAAAATTGTCACGATGAATGAATTTTGTTATTTGAACAGTTTGAATACTTCAGATATTATGTACAAACGTCATTGTACTATAATGGATTTCTGCTGCACCAATCATACACTGTGTACCCTCAAGTGTGAACATCTTAAGAAAAATATAAAAAAAAGAAAAACACATTTGTTTTGAAATGGGCAACATTCAGAAGCTCTGTACTGTGAAACTTGTCATAAACTGAATGACGTCTCCAGCTTCTAATTAGAGAGCTGCAGAACAGCAAGTCCAAAACTTTTATTACTCTGAACTTTTACTGCACTTGTTAGGATGTATATAACTCAAAACCTCATGGCATAGAGTGACAACACTTTCAGCCCAGGGACAGAACGCAGGCAAATGGAAATCTGATTCATCCTAAAATGTAACTTTATTGTCTCTGTGTTCAATCACCATCGCAGCAGTAAAAGGCAAGTCAAAGGACATTTACTGACATCAATTCCGTCTCTAAAAGGCCCGCTAACTTGAAGCCCACATGCTCCTCTCTGTATCACAGATTGGCAGGAGCAGTGGCCTTTGTCTTTTGAAAAATGACTTCACAATTACCACGCTGGCGTCTTGAGGTTCAGTTTAACAGTGTTTGTGTTAGAGTCTCTGCGGCCTGTAGTGACCCTTTTTGGCTTCGCAGTGAAAGATCTGTCATTATGAAGTGGCATTTATAGGCTGACTTTTCTTTTGGCTTAAAATAGCAGAAGCTCGCCTGCAGAGGGGAAGAAGTTCACCGCCAAAAGCTCAGACACCGATGAGATTTTTCGATTCTTGTTTTTAATCTTTGAAGTACCTTACTTAATGGTTCTTCTGACAGCAGCGGTGCAGTGGTTATTAATTGATTGATTTACTATACAACTAAATTTATATTTCATATTTATTGTTAAGTGTTAATTGCATGTCCAGAACAACTTTTTAATTCTACTTTGACTATAGCCCGTATGCACTCTGGTGCAAAACATAGTGTAGGCTGCACAATGACATTAGAATATGCAATTTCCCACCTTGACTGAGTTACTAACGATTAATTTCTCTATTAATGAATTGGTCTAAAAATGTATTTAATGTAGAACAAAAATGCTTATCACAATTTCCTAAAGTTTAGGTAAACGTCTTAAAATAGCTTATTTTATGTGACCAACTATCGAAAACTAAAACAATGATCTGCTAATATAGGAGTTGGAATAACGGGCTGTTTGGCATATTTGCCTCCAAAAATGAATAATCCATCGATTATCAAAATGGTTTACAAAATATTTCTTTGGTCACTCAATTATTAGATTAATTAAGTAGTTGTGTCAGCTTTAAAATTAATTGATGAACTACGTCAATTGCAGAATGGCACGGTTGTCATATATTTACAGAGAAAATCTCTTATTTGTCAAAGTGAACCTGGAACGTGATACTGATCCCTGGCTCATCCTTAGCTGTGGGCCAGAGCTAATCTGAGTGTTTGTGCTGTCGCTGCAGCTCAACCTTCTGGCCCCTCATGTCAAGCCTGAACAGGTGTGTTTCACAGGTGTCACAACACTCAACCGCTTCAATGTTGTTATGACAACAAGGTCTTTGGCGATAAGCCAGTAAACATATAGAGGCCACACAGGTTCAGTGTGGATATACAGTTCAATGATGGGTAATGAGAGTGGAGAAATACATGTACTTGGCAGCAATATAATGCGAGAGATAAGTAGAGATATCTTTGCACACACGCACCTTTACACATACACACACACACATATATCTCAACAGTACTGTACATAAACACAATCTGACAAAGAAAAAGGGTAATTTCTCTTTAACTTACCTTTGATTTCAATTCAACTCTAAAGCAACATCAGTAACAGTATTGTACAACCAAACAATAATTTAATTATATAATACATATAAATGCCATGATAATGTAACAGTAGGCTGTTTGTGAGTTCAAGTTATATTTGTTTTATTTTTACCAGTGGAGTGCCAGGTGAGAAAGCCCCATTAACTTCCCCATTACACTCTATAACTAAAGTTTTATAAATCCAAAAACCAAACTTACCAAACTCCGGTAATTTTTCACAGATAAATTCTCAAGCAAAAATGATTCAAAAGGCTCAGGACTACCATTCACAGGCACAGAGAAACAATACTCACTTGGTTTTCTTCTTCTTCATGTCAGGGGAAAAAATGCAGACACACGCACACACAATTAGGGTTTGGCTGTAGAGTGTGGTCGTCTTGTGTGCCCCTGTCTGCTGTTGGGAGGGGAGGGCAGGGGAGGGGGGTGTTTGTAGAAAAGGCTGAAACTGAATGATTTCTTTCTTTGCAGTGGAAAGAGGGGCTGGCGAAGGGAGGGACACAGAGGGGGAGTAATCTACTTCACATCTGTGGCCTCTGGTGGGGGACAGAGGAAGCATGAGGGTTCCTTAGTATAAGGGGAAATGCCTTTTTATGACCATGCCGTATATACATTTCCTATTGACTCTGGGAATGGTCCCATTAAAATATGTCTGAAGTTTGTACTTAGGTAATTTAAAATGTGAAAGTACAACACCGAGCTCTTTTCCCAGCTGATCTTATGACTTCCAAACAAAGACAGAGTGCAGCAGCGACGGATTAATAATGCACTGTTAAGTGGAGTTGGCAGGGTTGGTAATGCTCTGATATTATGGTTTAATTGTATTTGCTTTTATGAAATGTATTCTTAAAGACACCGAATACTTGAAAGGGGGTGTATTTGAAGTACTTGAAACTTTGACTTGTGATACTTAATTTAGAACATTTCTGTTTAACTACAATCTGATTCTTTAAACCTCTTTAGTTTTGCATTTTAATTTCTAAATATAACTTTGGAATTGGACATAAAAAAAACATACTCTTGAAGTTTTGCAAAATCGTCAACAACAACCTTCTTGTGGTGATTCGGTTGCTGATCTTGTGTTTGTAAAATTGATTAAGTTTGTCTTTTAAGGCCCTGTCACAGATATCTTGGCATATGTATGGCAGAAATGTATGCTGGCGCATACGAAATATCGGCAATACGTTGATATAAATTAAGGGTAAGTTGTGATCGTTCGAAGGACGCAGACGATACGCTGAACACGCCAGACATAAGACCCTGTCACACAGCTCCGTATGGCAGAAATATATACCAGCGTATATGAAAAGTAGCTCAAAATGTGTCAGAGTCCAAATACGTCCAACTTTTCCACAGCGGTGTTGTAGCTGACGTATACATAACGAATTATTATACGTATGTCCAACATATTGATAGCGTATCACTTACCTATTTAAAACGTATCAGAGCGTCTGGCCAACGGAGCTGGAAAAGTGCCATTTGGTTCACGTCATGCTGATGCTTTTGATTTTGATTTTGATTTTGATTTTGTATACGCCATATTGTTGTATACGTTATGCATTCATTGTGTATTCGTCTGATACATTCTGTATAAGTAAGTGATACGATATCAATAGGTTAGACATGCGTATCTGTATATGTTCACTTTTCCTGATCCGATGAAAAGTTGGACGTATTTGGACTCTGACTAATTGTGGGCTGTTTTTCGTATATGTTTCCGCCATACGGATATGTGTGGCAGGCCTTTACTTGCTTCATCGGTGCAGTCTGCTTCCACCACTCTCTTTTGCAGCCCTTCATCCACGGTGAAAGAATCACAGCTCACAGCAGCTGCACAACACAATTGGATAAAATTTCAGAAGACCCATAAAAGACTATGCTTACCATTTAGAGTAAAGTAGAGATGAGAGAGTTTCTCATCTAACGACTAAGTTGTGTTTGTCTCCTGACAATGCTACATCCACCAAATGCTTTTTAACAACAGGTATAAATGGGATCTTTGTCATTTCCTCTCCCCCCCTCCCTGCACAGATGTTCTTGTCTCGTCAATGCAGAATAATAGACAGCAAGAAATGCTAAAAAAGATAAAGCACATGTGTCTGGACTAGTGCCACAGGCAGGTGGGTTCACTGACGAGAAAAAAAGAAGAAATTCAATTCATAAGCAATGAGGTACAAATCCATGACAGCTGCTGATAGCAACCAGTAATCCCGATCAAAAATGATTTAAATGATTCATGATACCTACTGCAGAACAATGTTTCACCAGAGGCTGAATTTAAAGGGTGCGGAAGAGATCTATGATTTTTATCAAACTCTAATCGGCAACCGATCCATAAAAACATTGACAGGTCTCTGGCACATTTAACTTATCTAAGAAAAGGATTAAACACATTTTAAATCATAGATAATCTGATGTGACATCACCGTGTCTGGCTGTTGGGTTGCGATTTTATGATGCTTTTACGATATTAAACATTTTATCCTCGCCTCACGATGCATTTAGGAGCTTTTATCTGTAGTTCGTTCAATTTGGTCCAGATAATATATTTTGCATTGTTGCCTTTTACGTTCAAAAGATCCAAGAGGAGTTAACGTGAATTCATATGGACAGACATGTTGACTCATTTATTGGACAGTTTTGGCCACGTTGAGCGAATTCTGATAACTGACGTCTCGCAGCACTGAACTGTTGTGTACGAATCTATCGGTCGATCTCGAGATCTACAGATATGAGCTTGTTTTGTTTCCAGGTTCGTAACCTCTCCTTCTTTTACTCTGTTGACTGGAGATTACAGCCTTGTGCAGCCTGTAACACCAACCTTTGACAAAACTACGCTGTAGTCGAGTTTTTTCAAATTACATTTATTTTTATGCGTCATTTCAAAAGTACGCTTAAAATTCACTTGACAATTGAATAAAAGTGTGTGTGTGTGTGTGTGTGTGTTTTACCATCTTTGCACATATCCGTTTGGTCGAGACAGACACCCATTTTTCCTGAAGTTTTCTTTTCTTTTTTCTTCACACCAGAGTAAATAAACCACACATGTTACGCAAACGCACCAGAATTGGGTTGAAAGAAAACAAACACTTTAGGTCGTCTAAATCAACATAATCATTTACACACCATTGTGATGGTTCAAGTTTATTTTACTAAACTTGTTTTTATATGCCCTCTTGTAATATAAAAAGAAAAACCCATTCCATTGAAAAGTAATAATAATTTACAACATCCACAACCTTTTCGCATCATGTTCTTATTATTTTGTATTATTTGCATTTTTATTACTCATTTCAGAGGATCTTGGAAAAAAACAACACTTTTGAGGCACACATGTTACCCTCGTATTGAAGCAGACCAGATGCTCTTGTCAAACATCAGTGTTTAAAAGCCTTCAGCAATGTTTAGACAAGCATGTAGCATGTCCAAGATGCTCCATTTTACCGAGGATCAGGCACCATATGGGAGCTGTTTTTCATTCTCAATGTAAACTATTTCACATAGCTGACCGCAAAATCCTTGATTTATGCAAATAATGTCACATGAAATGCTGCAGCTTCCATTACGTGGGTAGGAAAAAATGTTTTAGAGAGACGGCTCTTTGAATTCTACAACAGGTAGAAAATCCAGTCATTCATAACTGTGGAGGGAAAATAGACTATTGAACCAAAATGTCCTTTAAAACCTCAAATGGGTTTGCTGTTTGGACACAAAGGATTTGTTTTATGTTACACATTCTGATGACTTTAAATAAAATCGAAGACATCATAAATTAATTTGATACAATATTTCAAAAATATTGTCTGTTGATATTCAGGAAATTCACGTTTTGTCTCGCTCAATGTTTTGCAAGACAATTCATCCATATTTGTAACATCATCTTTTACACTGTCTTTAATTTCATAAGCAAAATATGAATTCACACAGCGTTCCACTGGAGTGTTTACAAAATTCATAGTAGATTAGACTGTGACCATGAATATATTGACAAAGAAACTGTTTCAGCGTTTTCTAATTGACCAGCACCTTGTGTACCCCGAGGGCTGTTATTGACCAAGGCCAAGGACTCGCTGCTCTCCACAGCCACTTATCCACAGCAGCGTGCGAGCAATGAGTGCTACAGTGTGCTGCTGCTGATAAACTCTGCTAATCCACTCTGGGACACCAACACAGTTCGGGCTTCTCTTCGTGCTCAGAACCAGCATGCTCTGCCACTTTATCCATGTTTCCCTTTAGAGCTCAGATTGGGGAGCTTTGCAAGTAACAGGCAGGGATTTGTGCTAACGTTCACTTTTTAAATCTATAACATGTCAAATTGCAACAATGAATAAATCTGTCTCTGGAAATGTTCTGTGACATTTAGGGCTGTTGCCAGTGGACATTCTGTAATAAGACATATTGTCTTTCTTAGGGCCCTGACAAACTGACCTCAAATAACAAGCACCAAGTTGCACTTGAACGCACCGCAAAGCAGCCGAGGTACATTCTGACACACTCTACATGTACATTCTGACATGCCACGCACACTGTGCCGAAGACGAGATACAGCAAGCAAAAGTTGAATCTAAAGGAAACGCAACAATAAACCATCTTGTATGTTCACAATATGAACTGAGAATATTATGTCTGATGAAATGTTGCAGCTGGTAGTGTACATCAGCGAATGAAAATGGTCAGTGTGGACTCTGATTATACGTGATTCAACCAGTCGGCATATCTAGATATACAGCCTGCAAAATACAATTCTACTCCAACAATGTGAATTATGCCAGTACATCAGATTACACTGTCGATTTGTTTGTACTTCTTACAGACATCTGCGTGCAGCAGTTTGTAGGCTTTATAAGGGCTTCAGTAGATTAACTTTCGAAAGCCACACAGTTCCACTGCCTTGCCTTTATTAAATCTTGTGCAGCCAGTATCAGCGTGTTGTAAACCAAACAAACAAACCTTTGTGCTTTTGTGTTTTACACAGCTTCTGCAGTGCAACTGTTGGAGGTGGTGATATCCTTGAGATGCACCAAAATTGGCTAGATTGTGGATTATTGTGATCTAAATAAAATCATGCATCATTACGCATATTATGCACATTTGTCCATGAGCTTAAAAAAGACAAATTGGACATGTGTTATGCTTTAAAGAAATATCTATACATTTATATTTGAGCTGCTCCATGATTACATTGCACATTCTGGACAAAAAAATATGAGCTTGCCTTTTAGAAAAGTTGGTCATCTGCTGATGCTGCATTACCAAATTGTCAGTATGTTATGGTAGCAAGAGCAGTTCTTCCAAAGGAGCAAGATGAGCTGTGATTGGCTCTGATTGATGTTAGCCCCTAACACGCCCACTGCTACTGTGTGATAGCGGTCCCTTCTAATCCCACGCCATTACCAAGAGGGTCACAGGTCACAAAGATACCAAAAGTGCCCTCCGCGAACTGCACACTTGACCGCACTTATTGCTGGACATCTTGTTCCACAAAAACAGAACCCTAAACCATCAATGGTGTTTAAGTGGAAACTGAAAGGCTATAAGTTGCAGCCCTGGTGCAGCCAAAGGGCATTAGGTTCTGCACAAGCTGTCTGGGCTTTGTTAAGTGTTTCACAACAGATGCCACCCTGGAAAAAAGAAAACGCAGACCTCCCTCCAGACCTCGTTATATAAGTCAAGCAGCAGGAAATGAGACAGCCTGAGGATATTGAGAACACTGATCAATCAGACTGCCACTGATTTGGACCAATGGAAACACAAGTATCTGCACATATCAAGGGCCCTGTTCTTTTACATCCTAGCTTAGGTATAATGTAATTAAATATCGCTGGATAAATATAAGATAAATGGTTAGAAGGCAAGTCGAAATTTAATCAGGCAAACATAATTAGCCAGTTTGTATGCTTCCTGGAGACCATGAGGACAGAATAGATGACTCCATATTGGAAGTCATTGCTCGACTCCGTCATCTTACAGTTATGTCACCACTTACCCGAAAGGCTATACAACAGTATTACATGTAAATTCAATAATGGATATGAATATTGTATTTTGAAGTAACATAGCACAGTGCTACTGGACGATATTAAGCTTGTAGGATGTTAACACATAGAAGGAATTTCTTTGTTATTAAATATGTTTACATATGGAACATACATATACATTTGGAACTAATGTAACACTTCAAACTGTGAAATTGTGCTTTTAATCCGGGCAATTTGTCACATTTTAAAAGTGCATTTGTACCATTAAACTGCAATATCATTAAAAGCTTGGACGTCTTCCACAGTGTCGCTCGCTGATCATTAAATTCAAGAGAAATAACGCACTGTTGACTCATTGCTCTCAGTTCTCCTGTGGTTATTTTATTGATTTATGTGGCTCAGGAGAGACGTGTTGTTCTTGCAGGAGGGGAATACAAGGCTGAAGAGAAACCAGAAGAAGCTTTGATCACCTGCACAAGACTGAGAGGTGTATTTCCTACAAGTAAAGGCATGTATAGCACGGCTGGGTTTTGTTTCAAGATTGGAAGAAAAACATCACCTAAAAGAGAAAGTGGAGAAGCATCTTGAATTTTGATTATAGTCAACATCGTACTGTACTGCTGGGGAGAAATGCAGGCGAGGGGGTCCAGTTAGCTAATATTGATGTTTTGAGGTTCAGTAACAGCATCACCACAACTGTTGCCTGAAGCAAGATGTGTACACCAAGGAAAATAGCAAATGTTATGAAAGGAGTTGGACACAATTACAATATCCTTGTAATGCTGTTTGGAAATACGGCCTGAAGAATTACCACATGATTGTACGAACATGACTTTGACAATAGTAATTACTTCATCACAAAGGACACATTGTATCAGATTGTCTCTGATTATACGGATGTTCATGCTGTGTCCGTCTCGTCTTACTTCCTGTCGTGGAATTAGCCAGTAGCTGTGCATGTTAATGAATGCATACCTTGCATGTGATGCAATGATTAGAGGCTGGGGGATAAAAGATTTTTCCGATTGAAGACTTATTTTTCTGGAAATGAAAGAGTCAAAGCTGGCACCTGATGGTTTTGTTACCCAGTAGTATAGATACGATTAATTCACATACCTATAACTTTGTTTATTTAGCAGTCATCTAGCGCTGGGCGATATCAAAATATAATTGATGATATTGTAGGCTTGACTATTGGTGTTTTCACAAAATATTTACACAATTAGATAATAATCATCAGTAATGATGATATAATGACTTAGTGGGTAAATGCAATAATAGAACAGCTAGAACAGTCTGGTAAATCACTTTACCCTAATGCAGCTCTTAAAAAACCAGGAAATGACACCACTCACTTACACGATATCTTATATAACAGTTTTATTATCCACATTTTTCACACGTTAGCAATGCACAGCAAAAAGACAGAGAGGACAACACGTTGAATGTAAGCTACATCTCAGCTGAACTCGGTTAGTTGTGCTCTGCCACAGTCACAAGTTTTGTCCTGGTTTTACAAGCTCCCACCAGTTTAACAGTGACAGATGAGCTTTTTTACTGAAAACCTTGTTTGTCAGTAATACGTCCCTCTGGCCACTTAGCTTGCTGTAGCCCTTGAAGTAAATGGGAGAAATCACAGCAGGATAGGAAACAACTCTAAAGAAAACAACATTTAAGAACTCTTGGTGTTCATTCGCCACGGTAAAGCCTAACAAATCTCAAGTTTGAAACGTTTCCACTTTGCCAGTGTTTTTTCTTCTTTCTTGCTTTTTTAAGTCTCCTGCCGTCTCCTATACGCTAATCCCTATTTTTGGTCCTACTTTTTTTATTATCTTTTTTCCCCCCCTGTCTCTCCCTTTCCTTGCAAATATCCATGAAGTTAAGAATATTGTTAGAAAAGCGATAAGGGACCTTTAGGCAACAATTTACTCAATATAGCAAGTAAAGAACTAAGTCTGTTATACCATGTAAGTCACAGTTGGAGATTCACTTGCTGAGGTTGTTTGATTAGTTTGGACACATTGATTTTTTTTACGGTTATGATACGTTTGATCTTTTCCATACATCTACTGTACATGAATGTAATTTGAGGAGCTGTATCAGAGAGGCGGGCATGAACGTGTTCGATTCCATCTTGGAAAAAAGTCAACTCAACCTTTTTATTACACAGTGCAGGTATGCATCATGAAATGTTTGTTATGAGATGTTTTCCCTCTCTGATTGTTTTCTTTGAAGTATTTTAGAGGTGAGAGTATCTAGTATTAGACAAGAAAAGGATAGATTTACATAATATATTTTTTTTTCATATACCTTTTTGATAATTATTGGTTAAAATGGTAAAAGTATTTTCTGTCTAATTCAATTGTAAAAAACGAATTTCCTTAAAACTGTTGAAAAAATCTACAGGTTTGAAACTATCAAACTGTTTCCAGCAGATTGATTTCAAGGATTATTTTAGAAATGAGTGTCCTGAAAGGTTGCTGCTGTGTAGAAGACAAAATTAACTTTTTAATTTATTACTTTGATAAATATTTTAAACTAAATTGATTTACATTGGACGTAGTAGTAGGTAATCAACAAGTGTTTCTAAAACCACAACAACAAGGAGAAATAGGAAATGGTGTTTGCAAGTCAGCTGAGGTGAGATCCACTGCATCCTCTGCCACTCTGTACCTCTCTGCTTGGTAACGGAGGGAGGTCAGCAGAAGAAAAGTGAGAATCGAGACCCCAGCTGTGTCCTCATCCAAGCAGGAACTCTTAATCAATACCAGGCAGCCAAAAGAGGCATGTCGAGAAATAGTGAGGGTCAGGGTCACAAATACCAAGCCAGTCTTGTGTGCCAAATTGCACACAGGGATTGCAGGGGTGCGGAGGGTCTTTGGGTGCTGATCCATCCGATTGAAGACAAAGAATAGAAAGAATCTATTTATTTCTCCCCTACAGCTCAATGAGATTAAACTTCGAGTTTCAACAGAAAGAAGTTATCGAAGAAGTTTTAGATATTTACCTTTTTATTCTCTTCCACAGTATTTGGTTTGTCTCTTCAAAAGTGAAATGTGATTGGAAAGAGCAGACATAATAATCACACTCAATTCAACCCTTCATTCATCCTTTTCTTGATGTCGGTTTTCAAACAGGCACACGGCTCCTGCTTCCTGCCGTTTGGCATTCAGATCACACCGGTGCGGAATGCACTCAAAATAGCTCCGAGGGATTCAGGCTGTCCTTCAGGATCTCGCCAGTCTGCCTTTTTAATTATGGGATTTCCACACATTACATGCAAACTCACTGTGTGCTAATGTGGGAGAATAATATTTCCAAGAAAAGACGCACTCGAGTCCCAAATTGAATTTACAACATTACATTGACTTTAGAAAGGGGCTGTGGCACGTGTAATGCCCAGGAAATAATCGTCTGCTCCACTGAGCAGCCAAGCGCCGAGCAGAGGATTAAATGGTGGTGCTGCTCTGCATTTGCCACACACTGGGACACGCTCAGTACTGGTCGAACACTAACTCTGATTTTAGCAGATCTGCTTACTGTAAATACGCTGTAGTTGAACACTTTTAGTGCTGTTATCCAGAAGCATGCTGGGTCTGGAATTTCAGATGTTTTTGCTTCTTGCCCCTCATTTCCTCTGTTTCCTGCTCTCTCGCTTTTGCACACACACACACACACACACACACACACACACACACACACACACACACACACACACACACACACACAAATACACTCACGCAATCATTATTGACACAATATTTCATGAAATTTGACAACAGCTGAATTTGCTCAGTGATCGCATTAATACATGGACGTCACCTGTCTACAAAGCTCCGTCTAAAGCATCACACAAATGTATTGCGTATAATTCATCAATTGCATTTTGATGAAATATTTGATCCCTCAAGGTGGAGGGAACTATACCAAGGATTGTTGAATGTGAAATGAATCAGCATAGATAGTGCTTGATTCAAATTTGATGATAAAGCATTGTCTCAGCAAATATCTGTGCACAATTTCTAGATGCAGCCTTGTATGTGTTGTATTGTTTTATGATTATGGACAGTGTCACTCATGCATCTTTCATGTCTTACTTGTGGATTCCGGTGCAGCTTTCCGGCTAGAATCCCAAATGTTGCTGTATGCACGAGCAGATGGGCCGGTGGTGCTGTGTCCAGAAACACCTGCTCTTTGTTTGGGGAGAAAATCCCACTGAGGTGATTTAGTTTTTTTATTAGGTTGTTGCCTTCCAAATTCAAAAGGTAAAGGAGAAGAGAGGCGGAGACAGGAAAGAGTTATATTGATTTTGTCTGTGCGTACGTGCGTGTGTATGTCCCCTAAACTGCTGATTGACGATGACACACCGCCACTGCCGCTAATAGTTTTGACTCTGTGTTTGTTTCAACAAATATTAATATCATTCTCATCTTGAAGAAAATGCCCTTAATGGCAATGTTATAGTTCTTTTAGTTTTACGTACAATTTTATTTTTATGTTTCGTGTTACAACCAACAATGTAAACCAATGAAACAACATTGGCCGTGAAAGTTGGCAGGACATTTTGTGGGGATAGTAAAGGTCCCCAAAGGATGATTCTATTAATCTTGCTGAACACCTGACCTCCCTTTAGCACCACTGTAAGGTCAAAATGTGTGCGCGCAAGATGTATCGTAATCTAGAGCAGGATTGTAAATACGTTTGTATCATTCCTGCTCCCTAGGGAATTATATATAAAATCTAAAAATGGCCACATCCCATGTTTATATATAATATAAACTGTGTACAGAGTCCCGATGGCTCGAGGGGAAGAAGCTGTTGCACAGTCTGGCAGACCTGGCCCGGATGCTCTAAAACCTCCTTCTAGATGTCAGTAGTGCAAAGAGACAGTGGGAGGGGTCAGCTGCTATGTCGGAAGCCTTTCGGACACACTTGTCTCGGTAGATGTTGCTGTAGCAGGAGAGAGACATGATTCTCTTTGCAGTTTTCACAATTCTCTGCAGGGACCTGCGCTCTGAGACTTTGCACATTGTCACAGATGCTCTCGATGTTGCCTCTGCAGAATGTTTTCATGATGGGTGGGTGGGGGGGTGTCTACCTTTCTCAGTCTACACAGGAAGTGAAGGCGCTGCTGACTGACTGGCTTCTTCTAAAGTCGGTGACCATTTATTGAGTCCTTCCCATGTTTAAGGAGAGGTTATTGTCACTGCAACAAGTTGGTCCACCTCCTCTCTGTAGTGTGTTTTCATCATTGTTTGTGACGAGTCGTCTGCAAACTTGACGATGTGATTGGAGCAGGATCTGGCAGTGCAGTCATGAGTCAGCAGGGTGGAAAGAAGTGGATTGAGCTCACATGCCTGGGGGGAGCTGTTGCGCAGTGTGGTGGTGCTGGAGGTTCTGCTACCTATCCCGACTGACTGCAGGTCTTCCGGTGAGAAAGTCCAGGATCCAATGTGTTGAAGCCCAGTGTGCTGAGCTTCCCTTTCAGCTGTTGTGGTACGATAGTATTGAACACTGAGCTAAAATCTATGAGCAGCATTCTGAAGTGGGGGTCCCTGTTTTCCAAGCGGGTTAGGGTCGAAGATACTGCATCCTCAGTGGACCGGTTGGTCCGCATTAAGTACACTTTATTGCTGATAGAAAATATGTTCAAAGACCATTTTGTGGTCACCCTCCTGTGTGGAACAAATACACGTTTGTATTCGGATGGATTTTTGATTGGCTGTCAGTTTCTTATGATCGTTCTTCAAATGGCTCTGAAGGTGATCCCAATGATATCGCTCGCAACTCTCGTCGTCGTTGTGGTGAGGACTCCACCATCCACTTGAGTTATAGCGATTTTTATTTACTTTACAATTATTGTTCGTGTGGACGCCCCTCATAGGTTGCTAGCTGCTAGCTGTCTGTTCTGCTGCGTGACCCGGGCCTGCCTCAGCTCCACCGGTGAGTTAGGTGGTGCTACCCATGTTGAGCTTCACAACGGGTGACATCACAGAGACTACATCCATATTTTATAGTCTACAGTGCAAGCCCATAGTGTTCATATGAGGGATCTTTTTCTGAAAATATCCTATTGAGGTTTTGTTTAGACCAATGCAAACGTGATATTTTTAATTGTAGGATTGTATTCTTGGGCTGTCGACCACTGCTCCTCTGCCACCTCTTTACCTACGTCGTCCTGCCAGGCTAATCTCAAGTGTCCCATAGTAACAAAAAACATCTTTTCACAAATATAATATAACTGTGTTGTTTGTATTGGCGGCCTCTATGTGCTGCTAGCACAGCTTTAGACATTTAATCTTCTTCTTGTGTCATGTTTTGGTATGTCTGACTTCAGCACCAGTGTTGTTCATCTGTCAAGTACGTTAAGTGTTTACTCGACTGTTAATGCTGCAGCGAAGCAGCCAGCCATCAGTGAGAACCCACTGCAAGCTTCACTGTTGTCATGTGCAAAATGTGAATGAGAAGTTATTTATTACATCTACTCGAAGTACAACTACAAATTACTGTTTATCGTATTCATGTTTTGCTCTTAAATGAAGCCTCAGCTGTGGCTCAATAACACACAGAAGCAGTGTTTGCCGTGACACGGTCTCGTTGAATCACTCAGTGTTCCTCTCAAGGTTAACAGCCTCCCTTTGGCCGGCTGTAAAACCTATCTCCAAAGATTGGACACGTTTTATGGTATATGTGATAATTAAGTTGAAGCACTGCAGCTATACGCCTAATTGAACTCACGATATACTGTATCACTGTAAAGCCACGTGGCCTGCTGGGAGAAGTGAACAAAAATGGTTGTTTTATTTCCTGTGAGTCTGGTGAAGGCTCTAAGTCTAACTAAAATGAAACAATTAAACACAAGATTGAATGGTTCTCAATTTTAAAATCAGAGCACCATTATAGCTGCAAACAAGTATTTGCTATGTAAAGATATGGTGGAGTAATGAAGTCATGCTCCCTCTGTGTGTGTTGTAATCCGAGCTTCTCTTTGCACGTGCAGGTTAGTCCTTGTTTGTGTGCCACACTGGCTAATTGCCGCCGCTCAGCCCTGCGATTACAGACGGTCACCGCTGATATCGCCTGTTAGTGCTGTTAGCTGCTAGCCGCTGGCTCAGCTGTCTTTATGTTGAGACTAATCCATTAGTGGAAAAGATAATATGACCAAGACTTCCTGTAGTCGAGGAGGACTACTACACGTAGACTACAACTACGAGAAGGAGTAAAACCAACACTGCAACCTTCCTCCAGCATCTACTTGCATCAGCTAAAGCCCTGCACCCCCAAACACCCCCTGGACAGGTTAACCTCTCGTATGGCTGCTGCAGAATTCCCTCAATGTCCCCTCATACTGTAGGCTCAGTATTAACATTACTGCTGACCTCCCTTTACTTCCTGTCCTTCTCTTTTTTCCTACTTCATACTTAATTTACGCTAACTGAACGGTTTTGCCATTTCTTAGTGTTGTGCAGTAACAGATACTTTTATATACGTATTTTACTAGATCTATTATTTGTCTTTCATTATGTAACTTCAACAGCACGTGATTAAATCAGAGACTTTCTATTGTTTTCATTTTCATTTGGTTTTGTTGATATTGTCAAGAATGTGATTTTGTGTATTGTCTTGTCTTTTTTGTGGACCCAAGGAAGAATAGTTGTTACTACGGTAATAACTAATGTGAATCCTAAATAAAAACATTTTTAAAGTTCAGTGTCGAGTGCGTACAGTACATTGAAGTACAAATGAAGAAAGAAAAGCAGAGAGGCGCTAGCTATAAAAGATTGCGGAAAAAATATGTTTTCCTTTTTTTCAGTCAAAGCTATATTTATCTACATGTCATGGCAGATGTATTGCTCAGGTCCAAAGGAAGCACATTGTCTAGCGTGAAGTTGTTTTAGACGAGCGTTCCTCGAGAAAAAACTGCAAGCAGCAATTCTGGAGGCCAAGCAATCAGCCCGTTCCGAACAGGTGTGTTTTGAACGGGCACTGCATTCGTCTAATCAACATGCACAAAAGAGGTTTTTGCTTCGGTGGGTGAACGCTCTTGTACCTTGAAGGATTTCACTCTCACTGCTTGGATATTTTCTTTGTGGCTGTCCTTCTGCTCAAAGAAATGTGTCAAAAGAAGCTTGCTTGCAAAAGTATTGCTCCTAATCAAGGACTCCCCTCCCCGGTCTCATGAACTATGGTTCTCCTTAATACCCTTGTCCTTTGATGACAGTTATATAACACGTTTCCTAAACAGTATGGTCAACAGCCCATCTGTCTGTGTGCACTGTTCTGGGTCAAGGGCTCAGTTCAGGACAATGCTGTCTCGCTCCTCTCACATTACTGTGCTTGGTTACAAAACAAGCTGATGGAATGGCTTTAGTCAGGGTCAAACACTGTCGTCCATCTCTATATATCAAATTCCATGTTGATGCAGAGAACTATGATTTAGCTCGCATTATGGCACAACGCTGTCGACGTTACTTGTGCAGTACAAGCCCCTGGTGCAAAACTGCACAACTGTCAGTGATCAACGTTGGATATATTTATTATTTATACTACCAGAACACTGGATGTTGTGAGATTATTTGGGCGCACATTTCCCAGATAAAAAAGCAAGTGTGTCGATATCAGGCCACTATTTATTTTTGTGTAATTTAATGCTTGTTGGTTTGGAAAGAGTTAATACGTTTGGTTTGGTTGTCGTCAGGACTTTCTGCTTTCGTTCCCCACACTGGCAGATTACAGGGGCTATTATGATGGCCCCTGCTGGATGCTCTGTGCCTGAGGCCCAGTTCTCTATTAGAGTGATTATTGGGACTGAGGGTACTGGCAGGCTTTGGTGTGGTATATGGCTTATCAAATTTCATTAGCTATATTTGGTCACTTTAGAAATGATACCCATTTTTTTAAAACTCTACAAAAATGGTCTAAAGCAATTATTTCAGTAGTGTATGCTGAGTTGGAGGCTGATAAGTTACAATAGTGTCTCCTCCAAAGGGAAGTAGTCTGCAATAGCTGTATAATTCTGCAGTATTTCAGCCACATTAGCGGCGTAGGCAGTAAATCAGTCCATCAGACCATTATATATATATACAGACTGCAATATCTCAACCATATAGACAATATAAGTGGACGCTGTCACTGTGACGCCATCCATTGGTTTGTGGACTACAGCCTCACACAGCTGTTAGCTATTGATTACTGATTTTTACCAAGAGTGGCGACAGTGTGCACAAGCTGATTCTTGTTACTGTGACTCATCATTAATTCTGCTCTGCGTCTCTCTGAATACTGAAGCCCAGAGATCAACTCTCCACTTTTGAAGATGAGAACCAAAACACAAAACCTTCTTCCAGTAGATGTGGATGTTTCGCAGCCCACAATAGCTTATAACATTCATGACATACATGGTTGTGTCAGATGGCAGCAGAATATAAAGCTAAAGGCACAAACACAGTATAGTTAAGAGGACCGTGATGAGTAAATGAACAACAAGCGTATATATCTTTTGGCAGGATTTGTTTAAATTCACGGCTGATTGGTGCTAAACCTGGCAAGGGTACCGTACTTTGTTCCAATGTCATTTCTGTTTACAAACAATGTTTTCATTGCTTTGAGCCCTAAATTAAAGTCACAGAAAAATGTCCAATTATGCAAATATGATACACACTTATTAGTTATGAAGGGTATGAACTGGGTTTGTTTATAGAATGTCAAACACACAAACAGTTTACTGGTGACGAGAGGACCAATAAGCTTGTTTGCAATTATCTTTAAAAACAAAAATGACTCAATAATTTGGTTTGAATTGTATTTTGCTGACCAGTGTCTTTAAGACACGAGTGTGCCCCTTTCTGTTAAGTCTACAGTTTCATTTAAGAATGCATTCAAATGGATGTGGAGGAATGATGATTTCAGGAAAGAGGCGAGTGAGGGCCGCTACAGACGAGATAAGGCTCTTACCGTCTCTGGAGGTTTGTAGAGCCGACACTTTTGATGAAATGTGATGTGGTCTTCTGTAGTTTTCTATGATAGTAAACTAATTATCTTTGGGTTTAAGTCTGTTGGTTGATGGATGAGATTGTTAATTACTTAATCAAGGAGATAATCAGCAGGTTAGTCAACAATGAAATGATAATGCAGACCTATATTAAACTCAACTGGCCAAAAAGTGAGCAGCAAGATTGATGGGAACCAGTGGTGACAGTTCTGATTTTTAATTTGTCTATTTGTCATTTTCATACTTTATTGTTGCGATGTGCACCCAGTGTCTGTCTTGACGGTAAGAAACAGATCTTAAAAGCTTAATTTCATATGATACATATGATATTTTCCTTTATTACATATATATAGATGCACTTCTTAGTCACACACTTTATAGAGGACTTCCAGGGAGCACTCTATAATTCATTCTCATCACAGTAAGTGAAAGTATGAGAACATTTGAGTCCCTTAAAGGGAAAGTCAATTAAGGAATCCGGAAGGATTTATTGTTTGCTACAAATACATTTTCTACTTCCCATTTGACACCAATTTCCCAATTTATTTAAATGAAGTCAATATGTTATTTTTGTGCTCCTGCAGCACTGTGTCAGTCTCACAATCCTCACTTAAAAAAGCTTATGACACCATAAAACGCGGCTCGAGGCACATGAGGCTTGTCTAATGTAGACTAAATAATTATAGCTGTTGTATGCAGATTAATGCCGCCCTTGCAGTAAAAGTTTCAGATATTATTCTACATACACTAGATAGACATTGTTCAGTAAATACAGTAATCATCAAATCAAGGAGCAACATGCAGCGCTCAAATCTAAAGCTGTTGAGGGTTGTTTGACTTCTACCGTATCGCCTGCAGAGGGAATAGTTTGAGTTTGACACATTAGAAAAGAAATGTCACAATCTAAGAAGCAGAGGCCAAGATATCTGTGTTTGATGATGATATCCCTATTCTATCAAATCTCAGATCAAATGTAGACGACAAACTACCAACGGCTATTTTGAAATACATTAATCGCATTCTATCAAATGTTTCAATGCTCCTGTAGTGTGATAAATGGACCTATTAAGTGCTAATTAGGCATGGATTAAGGTGATGGAAAGCAGTGACAGAGTGAAGGATCTACTTCCACTGTGAGGAGGCACAGGGGGCATGACTAATAATGTTTTTAGCCCTTATGTCTCGCTCGTGACTGACAGTTTTGATATCCTCCAGTGTTCATCATCAATAGAGATGTTTCCCAACACCCCAGAGGTAATTTCTCCAAAGACTGACAAATGAATTACACTCTGAAAGGGCCACATAACAGTGTAACAAAATACCTAAATAGCTTGGTTGTTTTTCTGAATTTCAAATTGAATACTGAGCAGGCGGCTGGAGCCTTATTTGTATTGGAGGCCAAAGACAAGTCTCAGAGTGACAAACTGAGGCACTGGTGGAAACTTTATTGTGGTTTTCTGTGGCTGCGATGTGGGGGTTTTCACTTCCTAGTTTTCTTTTTTCGACAACAAAGGGTATTTTCAGCCACACGAACAGTCATGACATTTATTACGACATGACATTTATGGTGCCTTATGGTGCACCTATTGCCATTATCTGGTGCTAGCATGGCTGTAGACTGTTTTTCATAGGCTATTATGCACGTAGCCTGCATTATTATCTCTACTCTATTGGTGTTTTACTGCACCATGTACTACTACCATCAACTCATAAAAGAGTGTAAATAACAAGTATAAAAGACGGAAACTAAATATCGAATGGAACATTATGTTTGACCTTTTCCCTTCAAATTTAGTTTTGTTCTGACGAGATGACTCTGAACTCTTTTGCAGCGTGGCAAAATGATATTTCCTGTAGTACCTGTGCCCAATGAGCCTATTTAGAAATGTTTCTGCTGCTGCAGCTGTGCAGTGTGGTGAAGTCGCGCTCCCTTCAATGAGTCCGCCTGCAGAAATTCATTATCTTGAAAGCAAGCGTGGCAAAGACCACATGGGCAGGTGGTATTGGTAATTTCACATTTCTCCTGTGCCCTGTGAGTGAAGATGCCACTTTGTATTACCTCTCTGTAGTGGAAGAGCAGATTGGCGTGGCCTGTCAGTACGTCTGAAACGAGTCGGTGTTGATAGCCAGCTGATTAGAGGAGGAGCTCTAAAATGCACTGCAGTAATCTATCTTCGCTTTCTAACTGCAACTCAGATTGGAAGTCGCTGCCAGGCCGGCAAATCCTTTTCTGATTGGGTTTCATAAGTAATGGTATAACCGCTGTTGTCAAGGTTGCGACAACGGTCACAAACACAGCGAGTTGTTTTGTTGAGCTTGTGAAATGACTCTCCGTTTGTTACAACACACTGAAATCCCAACAGAGGGAACCCATTTGGAAGCATGTTGAGTGACGAGGGCCATATAGATCTTATCGGCCAGCACATTGAGAGCCATATAACAGGGGGTCGTTGTACGTGAGCCAGCAACGAGACTCTACTAGTGCTTTGCAGGTGTACTGGAGAGCGCACAGTGACACAGATGTTGTGGTGTTTAAAAGTGTGTTTAATATGAAGTGCTGAAGATGAATCTCTAACATCTGCAGCCGCATGCCATCATTATCTGAAGCTGCATCACAGGAGGCTAAGCGCCTTCTCTAATACGGATATCTTTCAGAATTCCCAGTTTGTAGTCCACTCAAATGTGTGTAAGCAGTGCAAGAATTTTCACGTAGCTTCACCTGATACACACAGAAATGTTCTGCAAGTCCTCTGAAAACATAACCTAAGCAGAAGAAGACAAAAAGAAACCCCGCTCAAATGTGTGATGAACTGCCTCTCCAGATCCCCCGTAGACCTGTTTTGATCTTGCTATATTTGGCTCTGCGACGACGATGGATCTCGCAACACAAGATGTTATCATAGATTTTCACAGTTATCTTGAAAGCGGTTTCCTGAACAGCATGACAACACATTTGTGTACCTCAGGTGCACATTGGAGAGCCATGTGTGTACACAGTTTATCACAGGTGGGGATTTATTTGCCGTCTTTCACCATCACTCAGTCAACGCACACAAACGCACACTGTGCCCGCTCTCCTGCTGGCGCAGAGTGGGTACCAAACACTTTGCCAGCAGGGACACTTCTCCTTTCCATTGTTTGTGCTGGAGCAGCAGAGTGATTGTGCTAATCAGGTGCGGTTATAACTGCTGAGGAGGCGTCAAAGAGATTTGAGGAAAGAATATTGTCTTCATTTTGTTTTACACAGACATCAATACAAAGCCTTTGCGTTGCAGTGTGTGTCGTAATGTTTTTATCAATGTTTATTACTGATGATGCGATAAATTTTAATATTCTGTGGACTGCATGTTCCTCTGTTTGCAGCTGATGTATATTGTAGATGCAAAACAAGGATTTGGAAATGAATGAATGAATGCTTGTGAAACACTGAAATGTTAGCTCAGACCAGTCATTACACTGGTAAGTTAATTTATGGGTAGGTGTTGTGTGTCTGCCCATGTATATAGTGAATTAAAAAAATCCCAGAAAAGGATCAGACATGTCAGTGATAAGGAAGTAGGATGGGGTAAAAATAAATAATAGAATTGGAGAAGAACACCACAGTATGTAGGTCTGTACGTATGTCTAGCAATACTCAGCCAATCTAAACCTGGCCTCAAGCAGTGGTGATGGAGAATGGCAAGTACGGTTTCTCATTAGCGAGGTGTCTTTTCCACCCTGGGTATGTAAATAAGGAAAACTGCGGAGAGAAAAGAAAATAATAATAATAATCGGAAGCTGAAATTAAAATGTGTTTTCTCAGTATCATATCTCTGTTTGCCAGTGGTGTAATATTGCAGACCATAAATTAAATACATTTGAGGCTGGCCAAGGGCAATCTCACGCGGGTCCTAGTATAGGATTTAATTTTTCTTTTCTTTTTTTAAGATGCTTTTATTGGAGGGTGAGAGAGAGAGAGAAGGGACGATATGCAGCAAAGGGCCGCAGGTCGGATTCGAACCCGGGCTGCGTCGGTGGTGACTCAAAACATATTTCAGGGGGTAAAAAGCAGAATAAATTACGGTTTGAATGAATGACATTCAAGGACAAGGTATTTATTTATTTTCTAAGCAAGCTCACCTTGATATAGTATATGTTGTGCTGGTAAACACACAGTTACACTTTGAAATCCATTATAACATGTTGGTTAAGAATGATATTTTGAGTCCATGTTTTACTTTGAGCTGACCTCATCTGTGCAGCCAGGTCTCAGTTCATGTCACAAGGTCATTCGTTCTGAGCTGATCAATGAGAACCATCTTTGAAAAGGAGAAGCAGCAGTTGCCGTTATAACTAAATGGTAAACTGACTTATAATAGCGCCTTTCTACCTTACCGGACCAAGCGCTTTAACATTTGCCTCTCATTCACCCATACACACACATTCATACACCGATGATTGCCATACCTTGGAGTTCAGTGTCTAGTCTCAAGGATGCGGACAGGAGGAGCCGGGGATCAAACACAAAACCTTGTGAAAGGAAGACTTGCTCTACCTTCTGAGCCACAGCTGCCTCTAACCCCATAAGACAAGCGATGATGTGTTGAATAACATTTATAGTAATTGGATGTTGAGGTTCTGCAGAGGATGAATCAAGCAAGAAGGTCTGACATGAGTGCTATTAATTATAGTGTCGGGATCTGTTTTTATGTTAAAAAATAAATAAATAAAAGAGCTCTTACTGGCAGATTAATGCATTAATATAAATTACACTTAATTAAACACGGGACAACTGTGGATCTGCTCTATGGGGGGGCTCAATTACTTTTAAATCACTCCCGATTTACTATATAGTGCCCTATACAGTATGTGTAGCCCTCCATTTTATTTTAGTTTCTATAGAGCCCTCAAATATTTCAACAAAATAAATAGTGTCTATGGCATGTACACGACATTTGGTCAGATTTGTACCACTCTATACGATATTTATGTGTTGCATACTGGGAGACTCTTAGTCTTGTTACATAGTGTCTCATCTTGTTTTTAATCAACATAATTGATTTGTTTGTCCAGTCCTTTTTTTTTTTTGCAGTATCAAAATTGCTTCCAGCAAAGACTTCAAAGGCCAACTGCTGTCATCAACCTTAATTACCTCCGCCAAGGAGGTAATGTTTCTGTATCAGTTTGTTCGCCTGAAGTCTGCAGGATTACGTGAAAAACCACTTGCCCGATTTTCATGAAATGTGTTGAAAGGGTGAAGCTTGCATGGGCCAAGGAAGTGCCCATTAGATTTTGGAGCGGGTCCAAATCCTGTGCATTATTTGTCACTTATGTAAACAGCCTTAGCGGACGTCTGCGCTCTGAGTGCCTTTCTAGTTGAACGTGTGTTTAGGTTCCACAGTGAGGACAGAAGAAAAACCCTGCTGTACTCTTAATTTAAAAGAATCAACCACTAAGAGTTGTTCTTGTGACACAAGTAATCATTGACTAAGATTGTGATGACAGTGAATAGTTTTACCTTTTTATTTGTCAAGTTCAAATGACCTACGGCTAATTTGACTTTATCCTGATTGAGGTCTTCATGCAAATCTGCTCTTAATTATCAAAGTCATTTGTCAGGAATAGATCCAGTTAAGAGTTGTGATGTCTGTTCTCTCTGCCTTCAGAGTTATTAAAAAGGTCATATTTTCCAGTCATATGGCCAAATGACATTTCCCAATTGATTTTTATGGCTACAGTCAACACTGAAGAGTTAAGCCATTATTCTGAATGCCACATTTGTCGGGCATGGAAGTTATAATGACTTATATTATATGGACTTTGCGCTTTACAGAGCCCAGGACATTACCCTGCACAGATACATCTTGTACTGTTAATCGATAACTGATTTATTTTGCATCTCAAACAAGGACAGAATGTCAGCAGATGTTTACTTGACAAAAAACACTCATCACATTAAAATCCCTGTACTGTTGTGATTGCAGAGGACACGTTCTAAGCTTATGTAATGAAACACATCTGTGAGCATTGTTAATGACGGAGAGCAAGAGGCCTAGGGGACTCGTTGCTTAGATTCTTGTTGCTTTTTAACCCAAAGTTTGCTTGAAGTTTGTCGAATTAGCGTTACAGGGGTGACCTGAAATGCCAATGTTGAAAAGTAATAGACTGACATGAGAAAGTTAGCTCCTTTTGAAACACTTTGTACCACCTGTGGGTGCATGGCATCATCTCAGGGACAACAGCATGTTCTCTGCTGTCACATGTGCAGAGCAATGCCATTGTATTCTCTCTCTGGACTGCAAAGCCTTGACTGCATCATACATCTCTTAACTTCAGAGGGAAGGAGGAGGATTAGGTTTTATCTAATGAGTGACATGACAATTATTCCTCCCTCCCACCTTCATGATGTGGTTACTTGCCGTAAACACCACCAACCAACAGCTTTCTCCGACATCTTAAATCAAGGCCTAATCACTTTGTTCAGCATCGGACAGACATGATTGATGTACAGTCCACCTTCCTCGTCACCTGGGGCCGGGATTACACTTGATCTGAATAATTCATCCAACTCGTTTGTAATCGTCGTCACTTTAGCTTTGAGGCTCTGGATGCTGTTAAATTGGAAAACCTCGAGTTACTGGCCACTCATTTCTTCCCTCTGACACGCAGACAGCTGTGATTACAATTAGAGGTAATTGCTTCTCTTTAAAATGGATGTGGGAGGCTGTCGATATTGACCAGCAGGCGTTTCATCAGGGCGACATCACAGTCAGTCAGTGAGGTGACCGGTGTATTAGCAACACACCACATCAAAACTGTCTAAATCCTGTTTTATAAAAACGCTGCTGTTTGCAGTTTGCTGCAGGTCTGTGAGATGCTTAGCTGTCATTCTGTTTGCAATGCTGACGAGGGGAATGAAATTCACCAAGGGGAAACTTAGTGACTTAATACTTCACCCGCTGAACCTTGCCAGACAAAATTCTTGTTGTTTAATCGTCCGTGTTGCGATTCTGACATCAATTCAAGCAGTTCTGTCGTAGCTATTCAGGAGCGGTTGATTTAGAGCACTTCTTATAATGTGTCGCTTCCAATAATGAGTTGTTGTTAGGAGGGAAATAAGTACATTTGCAGTGATCGAAACAGTAATTCTGCAACAAGAATTTCTCCACAAATGTAACCCTATTCTTCTTGACTCATTTGGATGGATATTAATCACCCCTGAAGCAGCTGTTTACTGTTATTGATCACCAGTGTGACATTGTATAATGTCCTGTGGCTATGATGTGACTTTCTGCTTGAATAGGTGGAGAGCCATTTGGGATGAAGTATAATTAATATGTTGATGATCGCATATTTTATCCCACGACCCACGTTTCTGCTGAGAATAATCAATGGCTTTACCAGAGGGGTCATATATTACAGGACAATCAATGCATTTGTACCCTGAATCAGTTTCAATGTCACATACTGTAGAGGGATAGCTTGACAAACATGCAAACCACCGTGAATTGAATGGCTTCTAAAGCAGAAGAAGATTCCTTCTGTCTCTTACCTTTAACCACATGATTAGCTTTCCTTCTCTTCCCTTTAGAAACAGGACTTGAGATCACACGACTAACAGCCGTGTGATCTCAAGTCCCCTGGGCGATGACGGCTAACACTAGCTAGCTCCTAATGCGTCATTCACTTAACAGATGAAACGGTGTCCAGCCAAACATCCTGGCACGGCTGTAGTCAGTATAAATCACAGGTTGACAGAGAGAGAAGTCATCTGTATTCTCAACTGCCTTTTTTAAAAGCATCACCCAATATGCAATTTAATACACAGACACTGGAGCACCTATAACTTTGCCAAAGAGATAGAAATATGTCATCAACATTTACAGGAAGTTTTCTGGAGTCTGTCAAATACAATCTCAGGATATGGGAGAATTCTTATGCCGAGGATAAACCTCTTTCCATTTCTTGTGGATGGAACAAAAAAGCTGGAACACACAGAATGCTTTATTTTTATTTTGTATACAGTATATGGCAGGAACAGGTTGAAAAATGGGTGTCACAACCCACAGACCAACACCCCATCACATCAGTAATGCCACGGTGACATGTACAGAAGAGTGCTGCTTAGCACCAAGGTCAGGCCTCAGCCTTGAGTCACCTCTGCAGACCCCCCAGCTAACACTTATAATTCTTCTGCCAGGAGCCATGATTTAAGACCAAACTGTCACTGCGGTTTAGAAAGGTGCCAGGAATAGTTATGACCGCGGTACATTCTGACCCAACGTCTGTAGTGTCGGGTGCCTCAGAAGGTGCAAACATTCACACAACAAAATTGTGTTCTAACGAAACTAAACTAAACTAATTTGTGTGTGAGTGCACACGCATGTTTGCACGGCCTTTTTTGTGACCTACATGTCTGAGGATGTCTACGAAGATAAATTAGCAACCTTGTAACCCTGACAGCAGCCAGTCATCATCCGTTAGTGTGAAGCTCATCCCTCCGTACGTCCGTGGATCTCATGAAATATTCTACTGAAAGTCCCCCTGAGCATCGAGCAGTTATTCAAAGGGTTATGGTCAGGAACAATGAAAAGCCCACTGAAGAAAATGACCGGCATAAATGAGTCCTGCCTCACAAAAACTAACCTGTAATCTGATGACTAACAAATGCATTATTATATTAGCATTATCCATTATCAGCCATGACCATCTCTCTTTGGTCACTTGGGAGCTGCACGATAAAGCTGTTAACACAACACTGACGTATTATCACCTTTTAATTTGGTTGTGTTTGTGTCGGGGCTGTGTATCGGTAAGAAGCTGGCGATTCGATATGTATCATGATAAAGGGGTCACCGCTGGTAGAAAGGCGGTATATTGCCATAACAACACTGTGGCATAAAAATGGAACCGCGTTTGCATTTTTCACAGTCGCTGTAACATCCAACATCTGAACCCCTATTTTGTGTCCACTTGAATGAATGGAAGTTCAATATTGGCTCTACTTTTAGCTCCGTTTTGGTCTCCTCCAAGTTTTAAGAAACATATCTGTCACTTTAGCAACTAAATGCTCCATATGTCCTCTAGCTAGTCGCTAGCTTTGTTTGTTTGCTGTTTGGTGATGGACAGTCGGTTTATCAGAGACTTTTCTTTGGTAGAATTTAGGGGAACTGCAGAGTCTGTGATAATATCTGTGTGTGTGTGTGTGTCTATATGAGCCACCCCTTTCACCCACCTGTAGTAATGTGATGCAATTGTAATCTAATGATATTGCCGCTTGAACAATGTTTTAATTGAGGCATACAGATGCAGGAGGAATACCCAACTGAAAAAATATTGGCAGTAAATATTCTGCACATATGCTCAAAATGTTGCCTGATAGGACAACAATCTGGACTCATGTTTCTCACAATACATAGTTTGCCCTTGCAAAAACTTACAGGAGAAAAGCATTAAAAATATTTCCTTTTTCAACTTAATTATAGATTTAAACCTTGTTTCTATCTTTCTATAACAAAGTCACATTTGAGGTTTATCTATGTTGGTCTGAATGTATTGACAGGCTCTAATTTGTCACCCAATCACTGATATATGAGTGTGATCAATGGTTGCCTTCAGCTCCAGGAGCTTCTTAACAAACTGAGTGCACCTGAATAAAAATGGAAGGCTCTACATCAATAGCTGCTATTGATTTATTGTTTTTCCTTTCCCTTTATGGGTGCATATTCTCTCCACTCTAATAACCTCCCCCTCAAGCGCACACACACGCACACACACGCACACACACACACACACACACACACACACACACACACACACACACACACACACACACTTTACTTAGGCAGGAGCCACCATGCTGAGTCATTTGACATGGCAATCTTTCCTGAAGTCTATTAGTGCTGCCAAGTCGACAATGTCAAATAGGGGAAGAAGAAGTTCCTGGAGTGTTGCACTCATTTAATCATATTATAAACAGTTTCCCATTTAGCTATTTTTGCTTGTTGCTGAAGAGTCCATTTGTTTTCACTTAACTGTATTGTAGAAAGTGAAGGTGTAAAATGTACTCAACTCTTTGGATAAAACAAGCACGTGGGCTTCTTACCAATTTACAAAGCATAAATTCAAAAAGCATACCGTGATGTTTTGCATTTCTTTCTTCACATTTGAATTAAGACATGTAACAGTACTGTATTCATAGTTCCCTAAGGGTCTATTAAAAGCTCTTTTTTTATTGTAGCTTATGGCTTTTGTTAGGCAGCCCTGACTTTTCTCCACTGCTATACAAAATGATGTCACACAGACTGTACCCAGAATAAAGTGGCTTAAATTAAGCAACTGCCATAGTTATTGTTTGTTTAAAAAAGTGAGGGTCTCTGTAGCATATATTGTATATTTTATATTTTAGTATATTTTAGCATTTTTAGTATATATTTATTTATATTTATATTTATATTTATATATATATATATATATATATATATATATATATATATATATATATACACATATTTATTTTTATTTATATTTATATTTATATATATATATATATATATATATATATATATATAAATTTAGAATCAGCTAAATGAACTGTAATGTAATATCAGCCGGAGAGACGTCTGTCCTCTCTCCACTACAGTTGAACTACATAGTATAGCTTGTGGGGCTCAAAGTGCCAGAAAATACATTGAAAAATATGTAATTTTGGAGTGAACTGTCCCTTTAAGGGACCCCTATCAAAAATGCTATTTTGTTATGAGTTTATGTATAAAAAAAGGATATTGAACACTTTATATTGTTAACATATTTTTTATATCTTAAATGTTAATGTCAATTTGAGCCTCAAAAATCCAGTATCAGTCTGTCTTTTTGTAAAAAGTAGGAACAAGACTTTCACAAAGTTACATTATTCTACACAGTGTGGTGCATTTTGTCAAGGGCAGTGGAAAAGCACAGTGCATGCAGCCAGCACACTTATTCACACTTATTCTTGACGCTTCATTCCTATTCTGTCTCCCAACTTATTTGTTCTGGAGAATCAATTTGAACCAGCTGTCTTCATTTTCCAGCAGGCCTCCTGAAATGAGAATAAATAAACATATTCAAAGTGACAACCTGCTTGCCTGTCTCGCAATGCACCGGCTATGCTTGGATTGAACTGGAGACTGGCAAATGAGACTGGTGCTCAAACAGCAGAGGCCCCTGATTGGATGACAGATTGGAACTGAACCTTGTCTTTTTTGTTTTTTCTCTCTTCTTGCTCTGAAGCTGTTTCTTAACTTCCCAACCTGATGCCACAGAGTTTCCCCGTCCAACACTATTTTATATTCAAATAGAATAAAACCTTCAGCAGTGATTAATAGGTCATCATTAGAGGAGCATACAATTCATGGATATTTACATAAACATTAAGATAATCTAATGTTTCATTCAAACCCATTTAGCCTCATCCTGTTTGTCCTCTACAACATACTAGTAAAAATAGCTTGACCTTGGCATGTGTCACTCAGTTTAGTGTTTCTGAAGGTAATCTATGTATTGATCTCGGTGCTACTTGATGAATGTTGTAAGCCTATACATGGCTGTTGAAGGTCAATAATGACATTCGACTGAATGACTCCTTAATGGTGCAGACTTTACAATTTTTCATTTATCTACTGATTCATTTGTTGAAACTGGAACAAGATTGATCATGTTATTGTCGTTTCTGTGCCGTGTGATGGCAGCTGTGAGCTGAATCACAGAATGAGGTTTCATGTGTCTCTAAACAAGAGAAATAAATCCAGGAAGTTGTCATCTTAAGACTATCTCGCTGAGAAGGACACAGGAAGATAATTGTTGTTATTGATCTAATTCCACAACTACATATTGTTTAACTTATATTAGACTCACTATAAGAAATGTTTTGTGGAAGAGGAATAATGACTCCCAGGCTCCCTGAACATAACATTTCAATTTAATTCCCAGGAGTTCGCTGGGACAAAGGAATTGTTTCCCCGGGTGTTAGCTCCCAGTTTTGTCTTTATTATTTGTTGACAGCCTCAAAAGAAAAGTATTACTGTTCTCACTTCAATGCCACTAAGTTGTTAAATGGCCGACGGGTGGCAATTTCCCAAACAAATGATGTGATATCATCCTTCCCCTGAATTAGGTAATAACACCATTTGAATTAAATTACCTGAATTGAATTAGATTGCTACCCAGAGGATGATATAGCTTTTACTGTTGTTGAATGAAAATTGTTCCGCGGAGCAAAAGCAAAGCCTGCTGAGCTGTAAATAATCCCGGAGAGCACACTCATAAAATACGCTGCTACTGCGGTATTAAAGAAATTAAATTGAGCAGACTGCCCGGTACACTTTCAAGCAATATTTCGCTGAGACAGAACATGTAAAATATACAATTTACTGTAGTACTTGTACTAATTAGAGTTGATGGGGAATTATGTTATTGATATCACAACTTTATTCTAACAGTTTTGGTAAACCTAAATTACAGTCATTGTGGAATTATGTTCTATGGTCTTTCTTTTTGACTATCAAACAATGGGAAGCCTTTTTCATAAGAGACGTCTGGCTAGCAAAGCTATCGAGCAATTAAATGAGTTTTTGCTGTGTTCAGACTCAGCCCTACAATAATGGCTTCTTTAGAACTGATATTTCATCAGAGACACCACATTTTTATTACTGCAAAGGTCATTTGATAACAGTCTGCGTGGTTAAATAGGATCCCTTCACCTCTCGGTAGACGGTGTGATTATGAGAGGCGATTGCTTCATCATCGTTTGATACAAGTACAACGAAGAAGAGTAACTAAATTCAGCACTTTTATTGCACAGCTGAGCCACCCGTCCCCCATGGTTATCAGAGTGTGCTAAAAGGATTGGCTACAGTCAGAATTCACTCTTATTCCCATTTTGCGGCTATTTTTAGGGAACAGGGTCACTGGAGCGTAAATGTATTGTTCCCTTGGTGGCTGCAATGTTGTTATCAGTGCCTTTTCTAGCCTGGAAAAGTTCTATTTGTATATGTATGTAAAATAAGAGGGCATGTGACACTTGAACATATATTTAGCTTCATTAAAATTACAAACATGTAGTTATAAAACAGCATTTTATTGATATCGTGATATGAGACTAGATATCGTCTTGGGTTTTTGATAACGTTTTGTCTTTTCCTGGTTTTAAAGGCTGCATTACAGTAAAGTGATTATAAATATATAAAGACATTTACGGTTTTTCACCATCACACATTTTGGTCACACACTGACAACTGAGTTCTGTTTCGACAGCACCGTGTCCAATAATATAAAAAAAAAGAAAAGAAAATCTTATTTCTGTATGCAGCACTTAAATTGGTTTGGCTTATTTGAAGCTATTGTACTGCACTTTGAATGATTTCCCCTATTTGAAGCTAATGTACTTGCAAGTTTCTTGCTGTTCGGAGTTGTATCCTCATGATTGTTTGCACTTTGGAGAAAAGCGTAAGCTAAATGTAAAGTAATGTCCTTAGTGGACCTTGAAATAAGATTTTTTCATTTCATTTTTTGTCAAACTTGTGTTGCCAAGGTCAAGAAAGATCCCTTCCAGATAAGTTTTAGGACGTATACATAATCAGCTTTTTAATGTCTGATACAGCTATTACACAAAAAAAGTTAAATTAGCAAGTTAAAAACAAATATTCTATACTTCACTGAAAAGTCCATTCTCAGTGTATGTACTGTGTCCTGGAGGCTTCCAGTTTCCACATCACGTGTGTGTCCGTTGCATACTGGAGCAGGATTTGTTCTAAACTAGGAATCATGAACTAAGGAATCGTACTCGTACATAAATGTCAAGGTAAGCACAGATGAACTTTCCCGCTCTGAAGATGGGTGTGGAAACGGCTTTCTAGTTTCAAACTCTGCACATGCATAACTTAGCGCAGTGAAGCTCAAACATCCTTTAAAGTGACAATAAGCAGAACACATTTCAAAGTGGATGTTGGACTTTGCACCGAGAGCTCCCAAATCTTTGATCTTTCAAATAGGCCGATGTTCTTTATTCTTGTCCTTTTTATTTTTAGGGCCATGCAGGGCCATACATATCTGTAAGAACTGCTGTGTGTCTGTAGTTTCTGTGCCAAGAGGCTTACAACTTTCAGCCTCCTTTTTCATATTTCAATACCTGTTGTTATAATAAGAAGACAAAGGGATTACTTGAAGTACGTTCATACTTGTAGGTGTGACAAATGTCTTCTCTTCTGGATGTTGGAGGGTAGGAGGTGGACAAAACAAAACAAGCAGTTGTTTTCCCTTGATGGTAATTATGCTCCTTGCATGATCAGTCACAGTGAGTTGATGACCGAACCCTCGCAAACCCCACACAATTATGGAGGTTGATTGAAGTACCCACGTCCTCGGGGATCCAATTATTAATTATCGTCTGTCTGGAAAACTTGGAAGGGTTCAGATTTCATAGTTTCCAGTGACCTCGCAGGCTGATTGGCGGCTGGCTGACGGCGGCGGCTGTTGGTGGTGCGTTAAGTGTGGCCGGTGTGTTTCATGCCAGTTGGTGTGTTCAGGGTAGAGACTTGTCACAGGCACTGACAGAGCTTCTCACCTGTGCCGACACACTGAATAACTATTATTCATAGCTGTCTCGCTCTCACAGTCACACTCGGCGTGCAGAGACGCTGTGAGTTTAGGTCGTATTCACTTAGTGCTGGGCTTAAGTCAAATAAATACCAAATATTGTGCTATAGAGTACAAGTACAGATTATGTGCATTTATGGAAACAGAGACCCCGTTAATTAGCACTTTGTTTGAAAGTGATCATCATCTTTTCTAAAGACTAATTACACCTCACTGTATCGCAGCAGACCTTAATATCAGCTCATCACATTTAGGAAGAGAGGCTGTACTGACGTTTTCATGGTAATATAATTGTTTTCGCTATTATTAATTGGATACTGAAAGACATGATAATGATTTCTATAACAATTTAAATCAAAGATACCATTTTCTTTTGTTCCTATTAATAGTGGTGTGGACCAAGATCTCTCCCGCACCTGGACCAAGTCATTTTAATTAACTAAATGTAACCAAACCTTAATCCTAGAGGTGGCAGTCGGTTGAGTTGGACGCAGTGATGAGCTATTAAAGTAGCAATGCACCAATACATTAGTAAAATATGACAGCAATCCCAAATAAATGATGCAGGCTTTCAAATGACTGCATTAAACATGTTTGTACGACGTTAATAATACACACAGTGCATGTACAATGTTCATGTTTAAACAGAATTGTATTTGTGTACGATCGAAGCATCATTTGTGTTTTCCAGCTACACAATCTGCCGTGGCGGACACGATGGATGCGTGTTGCCGAGGTGAGTCATAATCACACTGGTTAATTATGAAGATACCTTTTGACTTGGTCAACACAGACATTTGAAGAAGAACATTTTTGCTGACTTGTTTCGTTCCTCTCTGTCACTTGTGTATACAAGTTAATGATGGAGCCAGATGTTCATTTGAAAGTTCCACTGAGTTGCACCACAGAGCAGCAGCTATAGTGATGATTACCATCTGTTGAGGACCAGTATGTCGACTTTTAGAAACAAATCCATATGGTGTTGCAATAGCAAATGTCAATATTAAAACTGGCCATCCACTTTGACCAAATGTCTTTTGGGGGGAAATGGAAAACTAAAAATGTATTAATATTACCAGAAGAAGAGGAAAACACCTTCATATTGTAAACTGATTTGACACTGAATGTAAAATATTGCAGTAATACTAATTCTGTGCTTTCTGTGACTTTCTGAAATCTCACCTGCACACCTGGTTCTGAGGAAACAAGCAAGACAAGGTGGAATCAATGTCACACTAAAGGTATTTGTGGAACGAGGGCACAGTCTGTAATCCACTGTTGATAATATTTTGTTCTCTTGGGTCTTTGCAACAACATTGCAGACTTTTTCTTTTACAAAATTTGCTTCATCCATCAAATAATGTGAGTTTGGGTTAGATGGGACAGGTTGTGTCACTGCGATAGCAAAAGCTGTTCTGCAGTATCTGCTGCGACTTTCAATGTAGTGGCAGCATTCATAATGTCGGATGCTTCTCAACTCCTCCATGCGTGCTTCAAACCACCAATAATCATGATAATACAAGGTTTTAAAGTTTTGTTAGAGAAGGGGAAAGGCTTTACTGGTCTGAGAGATCGGTCACGACACCTCAAACAGACACCGGCCCCTTCCTTGCTATAATAATGGATGTGCTCGCACTAATAATGGGCTCCAGTTACTTTCTAGTCTTGTGGCTGTCATGTAACGCAGTCCCGTCTTTGATCTCTACTCAGTGTTTGCACTGGACGCTCTAATTGGCCTGTGATTGGCTCCGGCTTTGATCATGTTCTGCAGACACACTAGCTACTTATTTCTCAAAGAAGAAGAAGAAGAAGAAAAAAGTAACAATCCTCATCAGTGTCACATATTTTATCATAAGTGCATGTGTACCTTTTGGATGATCATATTCATTGTGAAAGAAAGAAGTTAAACAGAATAGGTAGGCACTCTTCAAAGTCACAATGAATTATGATTTCCCCCCCCCCCCCCCTTAATCAAACAAAGGCTTTATTGGGCCTGTTGAAACAATGCATTGTCTTGGAGTGGTTCATAAACTATAAAAAGTTTACAGGTTGGCAAACTTTGGAGCACTTGTAAGTCATCCTCCATCACTCCCCTGTTACAGTGGGTGTGAAGTAGGCAGGAAGCAGATACACCTCTGGTCTGTCTGTCTGTCTGTCTGTCTGTCTGTGAGAGAGAGAGAGAGAGAGAGAGAGAGAGAGAGAGAGAGAGAGAGAGAGAGAGAGAGAGAGAGAGAGAGAGAGAGAGAGCCTCTCTTGGGAAGTAGACAGGGTCAGCAGATCATAGCGGTCTTTGTCCTTTTGTCAGATTCAGTGCCCACTTTTCTTTAGAAAACATAAGGATGAGCTTGTTTTGTGTTTGCGAGCACACTGGCTCAGGTAGAGGTGGAGAGCCAAGTTCAAGCACAGACTCTGACAGAAGAAAAATATTTTTCAGGTGAAAAATACTTTTATGGACCCATCCCCACAGCCTACTGTAAACCTTGTCTTCAGAAAATGATTTAATCTCAATTCATCTCCTTTTGATGTTTAAAAATCAGCCAATGTTTTGATATAAATCAAACGGTGACTGGGAAATGTATCTTTTGTAATAAAAAGCAAGGCCCTGTGATAAAACGCATCTGTTGGCTTCAAAGCAGAGGGAGCGGCTGGTGAATAAAAAATGCCGGCTATTTATTTATTTATTTCAATATTTGTTTGTTCAATCATTTATCAAACAGAAGCATGTTTTGTATCTAAAAATCCAGCGTTTGTCACATTATTTTTTAGTTAAGGTGTTTGTAAATGTAAAAGTACATTGTCACACTTTGATAGTGAAATACAGGAAATACTGATTATAATACTGATTGTAATACTGAGTGTAATACTGAGTGTAAAGCACAGCAGGAGACAGAAGACAAGACAGGAGGAACAATGGAGTGTAAAGCACAGCAGGGGACACAAGGTGAACTGCTCTTTCTAAGAGCAGTCTCTCAGTCTAGGGAATTAGCACAGCTGATAGCGGAGTCTAGTGAATTAGCACGTCTGGGACCTGAGTTGATTATTACATCTGTGTTTGCTGTAAACCCCCATGTTGTAGAACAAAGGACAACTGACCTGGAAGCTCTTCATGGCTTCCTGTCCTTTGAATGGGTATAAATACGGAGGCTGGGAGAGTTGCTTCTCTGAGCAGCACAGCAGACTTTACAAACCTGTATATGTGTGTGAGTTTTTTGATCATCCATTGTATGAAATAAAAACTCGGCTTCTTCTTATAAGAACATTAATCAAGCCCTTTTATTTGATTTGAATCCTGACTTCGTGGCGTTATTAAGAATATTTTTTCTAACACACTTGCACTGCTTCTGGCTTTCACTTAACTTTGCCCGAAATGTTAAAAATATATAACTAAAGCCTCTGGGAAAGCAGACGGGGTCAGCAGATAATAGCGGTCTTTGTACTATTGTCAGATTCAGTGCCCACTTTTCTTTAGAAAACATAAGGATGAGCTTGCTTTGTGTTTGTGTGTAGCACACTGGATCAGGTAGAGGTGGAGAGCCAAGTTCAAGCACAGACTCTGACTGATAAGAAAAATATTTTTCAGATAAAAGATTTTTTATGGACCCATCCCCACAGCCTACTGTAAACTGTATCTTCTGAACATTAGTCCAATATATATGTGGTCTTCCCTACAGCTCATTTCTGTGCATTTATTTCCTTTTCTGCACAGGATATGTAGTGTGAGTGACATTTAGCCTGAAAGAAGAAGCCTTGTCTGGGACATGCATACTGTACATGTACACACACACACACACTCTTGCATTATGTACGTCACTTATTTGACTATAGATGAAGGTTATTGGATCTGGTACCCAGTAATGCCCAATATAAATCCTTTGTCATCTTTATAGATTGGTCTAAATGGCAATCATCATTGACAAAGGAAGCAACTTCCAACCTATAAAATTAACCTTAAAATTGATTTTTATATGAAACTGGTATCAAGCAACCATTGAAACTTTTAACTCTGCGGAAAGGAAACTGGAAATGTAGGTTTACTTTTGTCTTGTGCAATATTCTCCCCAAATGTGTAACTATCTTTCGTAAGCAGTTTTCCATTGCTACAATTTGAACTTTGCAAGACATATTAAAACTGCTTTGATGTTTTATGCAAGATGCAAGTCAAGGAGTCAAACTGAGAACTGACTGCAGATTGCTGCAAACTTACCATTGAAGTTAGACGACCGTCCCTTAGGATAGTGCACTTTGAAGTTGTAGAATGAGTCGGAACGTGGTCATTTACACAGTAGTATTGTACCTATTATTATAAATTTGCGAGTTTGGGTAATAATAGCGAAGGAAATCCATAAAATCTTGAAGACGTGGTGTTGCAGAGTCTTACAGCTTCTACTGTATCTGCTGTCAATGCATTAGTCTTGAAGTGATTTAGTCTCAATGATGCGAGTTCAGTATGATACACACTGCCCTGATTCAAGAGACCATGTCTGGACCCAGGGGCCACCTCTCGGTCTGTAAAGTGAAGTGAAGCCAATGCGGAAGTGTTTTGAACCTGCATTCTTCCTAATAGCCAGCAGGGGGCGACTCCACCAGTTGCATAAACAAGTCCGGTTATGTAGAGGTCTATGAGAAAATCACCCTACAGTATTTTTCACTTGATTTATTTCCTCAGTAAACATTTTCCTTAAGAATTAATGTTCTCAATCATCTTCAATACAGCATGATGTTCATTTTGTAAATGATGGTCCCATTTAGAGTAAATTTGACGATAAAGCGGGGTATTAGTTATGGTTTGGCTACCTTTTTGATTGACAGGTCAGAACACACATGGTGTTGTCCGGTGTGGGTGCTCTTCGTGTGTTCATCTTACAACTTGAAACCTTTCCTAGGCTTTTTTTAAGTTCATGAAAATGAATTGTAACATTCGGTTGTACTGAGCTCCACCCGCTAGTGTCACATAAATATGAGGTTTATATGAGGAAAAGAGACACGCTAAAACGTAAGTTTGTTTTAGTTTAAATAATTATGCAGAAGTGTACATTTCTAAAGCTCCTAGTTCAAAATGTCAAGTAGAAAATGGCTGTTTTTCTATCTCCAGCACAGCATGCTACAGTATAATACCCTGAGAGCAGTGTTTGGTCAGTCAACTCAAACTATGTACAGAATCACTCATAAACACCCACTGAGACCAATAGATAGATCAAAACCAGAAAATAAGCCCCAGCATGTTTATCAGAGAGGCTCTTAAGATCACTGCCCTTTCAAAGCAGCTTTAGTTTGCCCCCAGTGGGCAATCTCAGAAATAAAACCCGCCTGTTTGAGCGTTAAAGCTTTGTGGGCAAACAGTAAAATCAACAGCAGCACTGAATGTAGTTCCCCCCTCCACAATGGGGATTATGGTAAGATAAAGCTGCAATAACACACATTGTTGTTGATGTTGTGGGGGTGGATGCAATATAAGACAGACTTTGTAATGTATCAGGATGAAGCTGAATGATACAGAGTGTCTTCCGCTATAGGGCTTTACTTATAAACTTGGGATGATTCCCTAATTAATTGACTGACATTGACCAGACTATCTTTGTTACTCCAACAAAGATAGTCTGGTCAATGACAGTCAATTCACTTGGGAATCATCCTGTTCGGATTACGTCGTGTCTGTATATGTGAAGCAAATATACTGCTCTACTGTAAAATGCAAATAGATCAACGGACAACTTTAGACAGAAAAACAATCCAAACTTTCAAACCATTAAACAAAAACAGTGGTCAATGTTGCAGTGTTGTAGAATTACTTTTGGAATTATTTATAACAGTCTGTATTTTTACTTTTGTATTTATAATGTACAGCCTTTATCACTTATTATCTGTCTGTCTGTGTGTCTGTCTATAATGCTAGCATACAAATATGCACGATATTGTGCTAATAGAGGCTACAGCTGCGTGATGATGATTCACGTAACGTTTGATTTTGTTCTCGTTTCCGTCCGTTCCAATTTGCTGCATTAAACTTGCACTGAAGATTTTTTCTTGTATTGCTTTGTAGTCGTTTAGACATACTGTTCTTAAAATATAATATTGAGTAGAAATATCATCCATGAGACGAACCTTTAAATGTTCTTGAATCTTAAACTAAAATAGTATGATAGTAGTTAATGTGTAGATTTGACTGTAGCAATATGTTAGGCGGGTTGTACAACTGTATAAGTCTCCACATTGAGTTCCACTCAAGCAATCATTCATTTAAAATCTGCTCTCTTCTTTAAGTTTCCATATTCACTTGTACAGTGACATAGCTTTGTCTGCCACATTGTTACGCTCATTCAAATTGTACGACAACAAATATAAGGAGCAGATTGAAATTATAGCTGTTCACTGACGAGAGCCAATTTCCTCTGCACTTAACTTGTCTAAGAGACCCTGCTAGACCGATGTTCCATTCTTCACTTCAATTCTTCACATGTTATGCAACTCAAATCTCTTTGACAAAGCATAAGGAACCAAGTCAGCGCTTCAAGATGAATTAAATCCGAGAGTTTGAGATGCATGTTTTCTGGCAGGATACATAAGAGGTACCAATTTATAATGTCATGCTTAATATTTTAGATATTTTAGTGGCCTTATTGGAAATCTGTTACATCCGTTGTGGATACAGACGGAGCATTGTTAATTCATGCAGAGTCTATGAGGGACATCTACCACTTAGAACCAAAACCCATGAAGCTGCCGGTTCAGATGATGAAAGTTTATTATCCAGCCGTTTTGACACATTTGTGACTTTAGAAGATAAGTCTGGAAGTCACTATTAGACATCTCCTCACAAAAGCAAACCTTGCAGCACACTGTTGCAATAGAACAGTTGCAGCCTCAAACTAAGAGCCTAAAATTCATCTCACATCACATGGCAGTTGAACTTTTTAGTATTGGTAAGATAAGAAAAACACATTAATATTCTGACCTGACTGCAGCTCATATTAATGTCAGTTAAATGTTTGACTTGATTCAGCGTGCAGTCATTGAGTGTACTCATAATGATCTCTATGAAACCCCTGTTAGAAGGCCCTTTCTAAATTATTCAGCTTTAAATGAGGTTTTTGATTATCTTTTGATATGAATGCTCAGAATTATTTATCAAAAATACTTTGAACTGTGTTCAGTCTATCTATGAAAAGCTAAAGCGGCAAAGCACACAATGCTTAAAACATGTGGATTGATTATGTAGGTTATTATAAATATTTACAGAACCAGAAACTGTTCATCACAGATGAGACCGTACGATGCTCATGTTTCCCTGGCACACTTTACAGACGTTGTTATGGGATGCAATTCCACTCTCCGTTGTAGAAGGTGTTAAACAAATCAGAGTGAATATCCCCACTGTGTTGGAATTCATCAGAATATATCCAGACAAAGAGGTGTTGTTATGAGCTATGATTTCGATTTCTCCAGTGCCTCCAACACCATTCAGCACAAGCTTCTGGGGGACAAGCTGGAGCGCTCGGGGGTGGACCATCACCTCACCAACCGTCCACAGGACGTGAGGACGAAGGAGTGTCATTCGGACATGATTGTCTGCAGCACGGGGGTCCACCTAGGGCAGGGGTGGTGCACTTGCACTTGCGGTGATGAAAAATAATCTTGAGCGTCATTACATTACGAAACATGCCATAGGAAAATGGCCCTTGATAGGAAAAAGGTTCCCCACCCCTGCCCTAGGGTAACCTCTACCCTGCAGACTTCACTCGTAACACAGCAAACTGTTACTTGCAATGGGGGACGACGAGGGAGAACAGAGAAGACCCCCCCCCCCCACACACACACACACACACCAGTAAACGGACATTGAGGTTGTGATAACTTACAAGCACCTGGGTGTTAACCTGAACAATGAACTGGACTGGTCAGACAATTATGTAGCACTCTACAAGGAAGGACAGAGCAGACCTTGTGGTGGCATCAGAAGAAGGCCAGCTCTGTCCTGGGGAGCCCTCTCGGCACTGCGGAGATGGTGGGAGACAGGAGAATGATGGACAAGCTGTCATCCCCTTTGGACAACATGTCCCACCCCCTCCAGGACACTTTGTCAGCACTGTGCAGCTCGTTCAGCGACAGGCTGCTTCACCCGCGGTGTCTGACGGAGAGATACCGCAGGTCCTTTCTCCCTGCAGCGGTCAGACTGTACAATCACCACGGCCCCTGCTAGAGCTCCACAGACACTGCACTGTTGTGCAATCACACTGCTCATGTGCAACATACACTTTTATATTTATTATTGTTATTACTACCATGGTTGTTTACTCATTTTATATTATTATATGTGTGTTTGCCTCTTTTATTTAATATGTTAGCCTACTTATTTTACTTTGTCTTTTATCTGCACTGTCCCTTTGCTGTTGCAACATAAATGTCCCCGCTGTGGGAGGAATAAAGGATTTCTGATTCTATCATAAATAAAGACTAACCCTGGTCTTCACACACAGACCCTCTGTCATTTCAGTTTCAGGGCGAGAGATGATGAGCTTCAATAACCCAGATTTTCGTCCTGATTGCATCAGGCTGATTGCTCAATAGCGCACAGACACTCTGTTATTAGTGCAGTTAGGCCAAAAGTAATTATGTAGTCAACCAAAGAGACTCTAAATTTCAAGCAGACAGGAATTGGCTTGTATTACTGTGATGCAGGTGTTTATGTTCCTACTGTGGTTTGGTACAAAAACAGCATCCATAAGTTTAAAGTTCAAGAATGCAAATGGTGTAGAGCATAGATTCAACCAAAACCAGTCTTATCTGCGTTTACTTAAACTTTAAATGGATTCTTTAGATCAAAAATGATGTTGCATTTCCATCAAATGTTGGTTAGGATTAGATTTTCTTTTTTCTTAGAGTTCTACACAGGCCTAAATATTTCCAACCTACATAATTAGAGAACTGACCCAAGACCAGAGCTAGCCTTGTTAGCTCCTCCGGCTAATGCAACCCACTGCTACTGTACATCTTGTTCCAACTGGGCATTGCATTTCTATGCAACGTGACATACATGAGCGCTGGTGAGCGGCACAGTCGGAGAGAGAAAGAGAAAGATCTTAATAAAATACATCTGAAAGAAGTAAACCGGAAACCTTGCGCACCTAAATGACCCGAAACCAAATTGCAGATTAAGTCAGGAATAGAAATAAGGAATTGCAATGAATTCACTGTTTCAAACATGCTAGTTAGAAAACAATAATACCAAAAACAAATTCCTTTTAGGGATTGTAGTAAAGAGCTCCTCTCTCCCTTCCGTCACTTTTAAAATAGAAAATGTGTACCGAATATATCGAGTAGGACTGGAGGAGAAGTACTGTGAGTGATGTGTGATTTCCCGCTACAAGTCATGTCTCATCCTCCTATCAGTGACTTGAATCTGGACGTACCTGTTGCACTTTGTCGCTCAAGGAAACACTGAGGGGGTGACATTATACAGCACTGTCAGATGAGCACCCGAAGCTCTCCACAAGCAGTTCTGACAGAGAGATGATTTGGGATTAGAGTAGAGGAGGAGTAGAGGAAACGGGTTTCCCGACAATTATATGTACCTGATTTAGATGCCGTGGAAATGCACAAAGCAAAGCCTGAAGGCAGACAAAAGCCTCGATGCTTGGTCGTACTTCAAGGCAGGATTTGTTGGCAAAACTGTCAACTTTCAGAAATCCTAAAAACAATCTAGCGACTCACCATTACTTGTCTTTTTATTGTCTTCCTACTTTAAGCCCTCGCTTGCATTTGAGTGAGTAATAGGACTTCTTTCTAACCACTGTATAATCTAAGGAAGCCAATGCATTTCTGTAGGTGATGTCCCCTTTACATGACTGGTTTAATATGATCCTTTAACTAATTTAACTTATTGTAAAACACTTTGACTTGGTGGATAATTCCTGCAACACACTGATGCTGAAATGCTTCACACTTATACAAACGGCGTGACTTGTATTCAGCCTGCTGTAAGTTCTCAGTGTGTTTGCCCTGTGAATACTGGCCTCTGCTTTGTCGCTGTGTTCTGCATGTTTAGGAATAAACACATAGCTGCTGTGCACTGTGTATTTTTTCACTTCTGCACAATAACTAATTATCCTTTTGAAGATAAATATAGATCACTGTTGATGTAACGGATTAATTGGATTCCAAGGCAACTGCACTCCTCCTACGCAGACATGCCTGGTTAATTGAACTCCATCTCTATGTGCCCTTTTGCACTTCTCCCCTGACCCATTCCCCGCCTTGCGTAGGTTAATTGAGCCACACGGAGCGATGGCTCTTCTCACATCTGCACGTAAAGGGGCCGTATTTCATGTCACATGGCAACTTTATAAGAGCAATCGTGTCACAGGTAGATGAACCCTGGTTTTTATAGAGCCTTGTAATTGTGGGTTAGTCAACCAATGAAGCGACAATCTTTAGCCTCTCACTCGCTCATTCGTTTTCATTTATGAAGCATTCCCTCAGGGTTTTTAGAAAGCCACTTCAATTAATAATCTTTTCTGTAAAACACTTGAGTGGAGATGGAGTGATCACACAACGCTTTTTCTAGCCTCTGAAGTGGAAGCAGAGAACAATGAAATGAAACCTAAACATTATGCTCTACTCTCACATTTCTTTGAATATTTAAATGGATTATTTCTCACCTATAAAACACAACATTTAAATAAATGTTCACTTATCGTATCTGGATATTGACCGCATGGTTTCTTGTTTTTAAGTGTATAATGCAGCTCCATTTGTAAGAGTGTAAGTTACAGTTTCACCAGCTATTCTCCGTTGAATCAATCAGAACCACTTATCAGTCTATTAATGCTGATAGATAGATACTTTATTCATCCCGAGGGAAATTTAGGATAAAACGAGGACATCATTTAAATTCCACCAGGGACCATTTAAACTTCCCTGCACCACAGACACAATGCATGCCCTGCACAATCAGCCTGACTCTTACAAATGACATACAGCTGTTCATGGAAAGGGAACTACTGACGCTCAGGTTGCAGTGAGGAACAGTTTTACACGTGGCATTTCAAACTAAAGTATTTGTTTTGTATAACTATACATATATAGTGTATATATAGTATTTAGTCTATACAATGACACACCACACGTATAAGATTAAAGCAATCATTTATAAGAAGGCAAAGGGTTAATGTCTTGTCACCACAGAATGATCAAAGGGAAGGCGGATTGCACAGAAAGAATATGAAATGAGACCTAGGACAAGCAACTACCGTTCATAGAGGGCAGGAGGGTCTGATTAGAGGGTTAGTATTGGTCGTCTTGACACATCAAAGCTGAATGAGATTTTAACGCCTTTAGCTAATAGTATACCTAACACATAAAGAAACTGCTGGACATTAAAGTGCTTCATCAAAATCCATTCTGTATTCTGTTTGTACTTTGAGGTTTCATTGAGTTTTAACATTTCTAAGTAGAAACATTTGTCTTTCACTTGATGGGCGTCGTCAGTCATTAAGTATCCAACGCACCACCATGTGTTCCTGTCCTCTCCGGCTACTTAAAGGTCATTTTCATTTCTGGGTGTAAGTCAGCCTTTAGGTAAAAATAAATTATATTAATGATATCGGCATCTCGTGTCTTATCAGTATTTAAATCAAATCCATGCTTTTTGTTGTTGTCATGTACTCAGATGTATTACTTTGCCGCCGGAAGCAGTAAAGTTTAGCATTTTCTCTTTCAGAATCCTTCAGGAGCTATTTTTAGAGTAAACTGAAATGACTCTGCCTTTAGTTGAAGTAGTGCCATTAGAGCAGCAAAACAAATGTGCCGACACATCTTGGCAAAGCAAAGGAGGAAGCTCGTTTCTGCCGCGCCTTTTGTTCATTACTGAAAACGGTCACTCTTGGCTTGTGTAGCACACCGTGCCACCAGCCAGACGTGCTGGATTTATTTATGCACAGTCGAGTGCTTTCATTCCAGGTTTAATGACTAAGTGTGGCCTTTTCTTCCTGCACGGTGCTTTAGGTATCCATTACAAAGAGCCTACAGTATAAAGATGGTGGGAATATCTTGTGGAGAATAGATAAAGCTCTTGTCAGGTGTAATGAATGGGATGAGTACAGCAAGCCACACATTTATCTCTGCTGTATGTTGTGACGCTCGAGCAGTAAGGACTCCATAAGGTGAAGGACTGTGTGCTCATCAATAATATTGGGATAATAAGTAACAGAAAAAACATTGGGACATATTTGAGATATCTTATTAGGAAAAACAACAGCATCAGTTGTTTCAACACATGCTGAAAATATGGAATTATTACTTTTGTCCGTTGGGAGCATAAGAGGAAGTAGTGTGATGTAAAACCGCAGAGGAAGGAGGTTGGGAGTTTTGGATCAGTTGAACTTTGAGAGATCGCTTTTTGAAGAATAGTTTGACATTTTGAGAAATAAACTTATTTGCTTTTTGGCGGAGAGTTAGGCTCCAGTTGCATTTATTTAGGAATTTTAAGACTCGCATAAAAGTTCAAATATTCTCAAGAATCCTTGGGCAATACACTGAACCCCAAAGTTGCTCCCGATGTGCAGGGACAGTCCCTTGAATGGCGGCTCCGGCCCCAATCAGTGTGTGAGTATGTGTGTTCATGGATGAATGAAAGGCCAATTTTAAAAGCATTTTGTCGTTGAAGGAAGAAAAACGCTTTAAGTGCACACCATTTACCATTCGCTATAAGGCAGATGGTAGAGCACATTTAACCCTACACCACAGTCTGTGTCCCTGCTCCACAGTGCTCCTGTTAAGGTCCAAGTGAAATGGTCACTGTTACGCTCAGATTCCACTTTTCTTCCTTCCGGCTCACAGGAGATGAAATAACCTCCCAACTGCTGTCACTTACACCCTGTTAAAGCATGAAAACACATCTTCTTCAGCGAGCTCTTCACCTCCTTCTGATCCTCTTCCTTTTTCTTCCCACTCGTGTATGAACTTGCACCTGTCGTACGAGTTTTTCCTATAGACCAAATGTCAATAATCAACAGAATGAGATTCAAAAGAACAAAATTCCTCAGTTTGAGAGTGAAGTACAAAGTATAAATTGGGATTCAGTTCTGCAAACACATGACTTTAAATAATGATAATAAATAAATAATAACTCAATTGATACTTAATGCCTATTGTCTATTAGTGGAAGATCTGGCAGCAAACTTTAAACCACAGAGCTGTCAGAAACCTCACTAAAAGACTAATTAATTATCATCTCACGATTGATCAAGGTAGAATTCAACAAATACTGAAATCAATGACATTTTTATATCTAAATATATATTTGGGTTAGACACTGATTTGTATTATTAAGTCCTGATACTCTGATTAGGCCCAAACCACTTATGATAAGTGTATCTATCAATACTGGTCAAATTTCCTCAATTTTAACCCCAATTTTTAAGTCTAGAAAACCATGCTGATGCATGATTAACCTTCATTGTTTTTGACTTTTAAGATCTTGTTTACCCATAACGACCGGCAAACTATAAATCCACGCCATGATTGCAAACATTCATACAGTATGTATTGCTAACTAAACATGTATTAAAAGGGTCTTAAAATATTATGCATATAAAGTAATGTATTTCCCTAAAGAATGATCATTACTATAGGAGTCTTGCAATATAATTAAGCATAGTTCTAGGTCTAATTTGTCTAGTTTCACTTCTCTGTGGTTCATTGTAGCACAGAGTGACTCAACAGTCGCCCTTTCCCAAAGAGATTTGTCTGTTTAACAATGCAAACATGCAGTCTCCCCATGAGAGCCACTGTAGCACGAACACAATATGTCCTCTGGCCTGTTGTGTTTAGGAAACGATAACCACAAAATATTTGAATGGGAAGAGAAAACAAAATGTTTCTGCTGCCACAATGAGCTACGTTTTTCTTTTTTTTCTTTAAACATTTGGCAGTGCTTTTACATGGAATTAAGTGACAGAAGGAATCAAGTTGCCAAAAAACAGACTAAACGTTTTTATTTTAGAATTCCTGCCGAATGATAATCAAAGAGACGTTTTTCTCTTTTGTGTTATGCGCTTTGTCATGAAGTGAAATGCCCCAGTGACCTTTTCTACAATCTGTATTTTTCGCCAAAAGGGAAATTGGACTGCAGTAAAGACTGTAATCCTTGGAAAAGGTCAATACCATATCCATGAACAGAGTAGTGTCTATATGTCCCCCAACATTTACTTTATCTTTCTTATGGAGAATGGCTAGTTGGCTCACCTTTTCTTACTGGAGTACAGAGTAGTGGAGATAAAGATTATGAGCAAGACTAGATTGAGTCCCGCTCAATGCTCGCTCACACATTGAAGTATTATCAACTCACTTTTTAAATTATGATCCTGAGTTATTTTGTGTGCTCAGTTTAAGAAAATATCACATACTAAGTAAAAAAAACATTTTATTTAGTTATTTTTAATTATTTTAATTATACAAAAAATGCGTGAAGATATCTTAAAACTGTATCAAAAGAGTTATGTTTGTAATTTATCAAATGTACTGTTAAAAACGCAGCCAGAGCATCAGTTTTTGATTAAGATGGATCTTCCCATGCCTCTAGTTTTTTGAAAATGTGTGTATTAAATTTACATACGTTGTGTTTTGAATTGGTAAAACGGTAACTCTACATATGACTCAGCTGTTTGCTATAATGCCATGCTTCCAAATAGTGGATTTCATGAGTAGTTAAAGCCAGATTGATAAATGGTGAACAGGAAGTGGCTCACAGTGGCTCGTGACTGCTGCTTGCTGCTTTTGTCGGTGTAGAGATCTTCACTGCTCTCATGGTTGAGTCATTAGGATGTGCAAAGTGTAGCGAGGGTAGTAGTGTGACTCTCCTGATTCTGTGGGATGTTTTCCCTTCACTTGCACATTACAGATAAAATATCCCTGCTTCACTGTATCAATCACATCCCTCTGTGGCAGCTTGAGTAATACAGTGAATATTCAACTGTCAGGAACATGTGAATTTGATGGCTGTATGATTCACAGCGAAAGGCAGTGCACTTGAACACAGATATATAATATTATATATTACAACACTGACACAGAAAAATGTGCTATGTCATGAGCTGCAGTCGTAATATATGTCTCAGTACAGCTGGATGAACATGTGGACAATATTAATTCACAATAACTCAAGCAAGTTTACTTATTTCATCATCTACTCTTGCATGAAGCACTTAACAATAAATAAGAACATTTAAAGTGGATTACCTTCTTTTTGATTGATTTATGATCATTTTCCATGCAAGTAGTGCAACAAAATGATCATATCGACATACATACATCTTTCTTATCAGCGACTTACAATTAGTGGAAACAGCCATGAGGATACAAACTCAGAACAGCACGTACATTAGCTTCAGATAAGCCAAACCAACAGCCACAAACAGAAATGAGAAAAACTCAATTTAAAATATGATTTAAAGATGTGAAGACTTTCTGCTGACCTCATATCAATGGGGAGCTTGTTCTACCATTTAGGAGCCAGGATCGCAAACAGGCGGGCTTTTGTAGTAGTATAGTAATGTTAGTAATGTCCCAAATGTTCACGACGTTAGCTATGTAGCCAAAATGGAAAATGCTATATATTCACAAAGATATGCAATATGTGAGCAAAACTAACATTGTAGTTATTTTCTCACAAAGCAGTTGTAAGGAATGTTTGTGGCAGTTTATTGACCGCTTCAAAAGAATACAAATAAAAAACTAAGCATCACCATCCTAATTTTTATTTTATTTCCTTAGTTCAAAAGTTCCAAAATGAAATGAAGCTAATGCATCTTTTTCATTTGTTTCGCTGTTTGCTTTTGTCCTAAATCTGCAGCACTATCCCGCCTTAAAGTTGAAGCCATTTTGACTATGAAATCTATAACACGGTTAGGGTGAACATCCTCTGTCTGCCGACTAATTTGTTTTTTTCATGGCTATTTAAAGATAATACAATCAGTGGGGCGAGCGGTGCAGTTTGAAAAGGTCTGACGAAAGTACAATGTGGCAGAGCAGAGTCCAATTGATAGAGGTATTTCTATGCTTGTTCCTCTTTTTCTGGAAGAAAAGCAGCACTGTTATTGCACCGAATGTGTAATTATGTCGCCCTTAATTGAAATATTTTGCTACATTTTAACAGTCTTTGCCCTCATGAGGACAGACGGCTGTGACTGTCTAGGATGAGTTTGGGCTTTAATATACCAGGTGCAGGGACAGACGTTGAGGGATGTACCACCCAGATTCCCCAGAGTTCACAGTTCAATACTGACTGTCAAACGTAACCCGGGCTTAAATCCAAAACTCTTCAATGAGGCAAGAATTACATTTATAGCGCACATATTTCAACAAATCTACGAGGAACATTCAAATGTGCAGGATGCAAATGCCTTACATCAACTTGTATGCTAAAATACAAGGTGACATTTTCTCCACCTTTTGAAGGGAGTCATAAGGGCGTCTCTAGAGTATGACATGAATGATTAGTATTTGTGGTGTCGCAGCCTCATTAAACCATAACAGGAACGTGTCTCTGACATCAGACACTATCTGCTGATCTGATCTGCGGAGGAAATAAAACATTTATTACCCTCTGGAGTAATAGGCGTGCTTTAAACTTTCCTCCAAAATGTCCCAAATCTGCCTTTTCTATAGCAATATTTATGCCCTGTTTTATAATTCTGTACTTAGCTGTTAGTCATTCTTTGCCAATATGATGAGATGGTGTTTGTCGATTACCGCTTCTGACGCAAATGAGGTAATAAAAACTCAAAGTGATTCAATGCGATTGTATCACAAAGCTCAAAGGTGCACTTTGTGTCAGCAGTGGTTTTGTATTTACTATGTGCTGAATCCATACAGAGATGATAAACTCTTATAATATATATAAAAAAAAGGACACATGCTTCATTAAAGTGACTAATACTAGATCAAAAAGTGTCTGACCAAACAAATAAATTACAGCATTAGGCTTTGTTGGTATGATTGAAACAATATGTGAAAATGGACTGAAAATATGTGTCTGTCTCTCTGGTTGTCTTTCAGAGCCTGATGATGTGGTGGAAGCTTCCACTGGGACCAGCAGCTCTGTCGGTCGCTCTGTCGGTCATCAAACATTTCCCACTTCATTTGTCCAGCAGCTTTAGTAACTAGTTCATTTTCAGATTAAGATTTAACATAAACAAGCGCAACTTCGCAATAGCTGCGACCACGTACGCGCCTGCATTGACAAGTATATGCATTCTCACAAACACTTGGAGCCAAATTTTAGGGTGCTAGGGCGAAAACGGAGGCTGCAATAGGGTGGGGACATTTTTGTCAGTCCGACAGAGCGAGCTATACAGCTGCTGGTTGCACCTAAAAAGTGAGTGTCCAGGTGCTTTTTGTCACCTTTCAGATGTCTCAAAAATGTCAAATGATCTAATATTTCACAAAAAGAAACATGGAATAGAGAATGGTCCAAAAAGTGAATGTACATTTGTGTAGCAGAACTTTCTTTTTCTTTTTCTTTGCCAGCATGAATAGTTTTACATTACTTTAAATACATTTAGCTGATTTATTTAAGAGGATGTTGAATGCTGGCCTTGCACTTGTAATGTACAGTAGTACTTTTACATCAATATATTCGTAGTGTTACTTAGGTAAAGGATCTGAATACTTGTTCCATCGGTGGCAGCTTCCAGCCAAAAGCTTCAGTATCGTGACTCTGCATCGCCCTCCCACTAAAAAGGATCTAACGTGGCCGCTGCCTGATTCAAGTTTAATCAATAGAGTTGCTTGAGTAAGACAGTTTCCAGCAACAGGGCTTGAATAACAAGAGGCAGTTCCACTCACTATTCACACGTACAACTTTAAAAAAATAAAGTTATAATCTCCAGTGAGACGAGTGAACTTTAAAAGGTATCGAGGTCTTTGGAATCAGCCGTTCCTTGTTTTCAAGTCTCATCTGCCTCACTCTTAACACAGGCCATGCCGACATGCAAGAACTGTTAAAAGAAAGGTTCACAAAGCAGAACAGCTGCTCTATCTCAAGACAAAATACAGGAGTGTGCATATTCCTGGATTTGCATTGATAAATGCCAAGAAGCTATCTTCAGGTGATAGTTTATGGTTGGCTGAGACTGAGGCCAAGTTAGCTGATTGCAATAGATCCCGATGTTGTTTAATAAGTTTGCTGAATTACCTCATGTCACCCGCTCCTTTATCTTACGCACTCTCCCACATCCTCTCGCTCTACTCACTCCAATATGTGCTGAAATCAAAACTCAATTGAACGAAAGCTCTCCGTTCTAGTTATAAGCTCGCTGCAAGGAAGTGTTATTATGCTTTTGTTTCAAGCAAAGGGAAAGCTTCATTTTCAAAAATTAGTGAGCCAAAAATATTAAATAAGAGATGTAATATAGGCCGGAGGTAAAAAAAAAAACTTGATTTGCAATACTTTAAGAATGTAACACAGTTCCATCTGCAATGACTTTACCTTACCTTACTTTAGTGGAAGTTAATCTGATTTAGTAATGGATTTTAATTTTCATCCATAAATATACAACAAACACTACAAATGTAAGCATTTAAAAGAAAAAGAAGCCCCGTTATATTTTTCTTTAATAGGAAGCTACTGTTAGCAGCCAGTTAACTTAGCTTAGCAAAAAGGGGGAAACAGTTAGCATGGCTCTGTCCAAAGTAAAATGGATCTAACAGCTCCTCTAAAACTCGCTCATTAACACTTTATCTTGTTTGTTTAATCCAAGACTCCAAGACTCCAGTAAAGGGCTTTTTACATTTTGTTTTTTGTACGCTAAACTAAGCTAACTGGCTGCTGTAGCTTCTTAATGAATGAAGATCTCCTCATCCTACTCTAAGTAAGAAAGCCAATAAGCATATTTTCCAAAAGGTCAAACTTTTGCTTTACCCAGATAACATTTACCCTCAGCAAAATTAACCATTGTTGACCATCGTTGATTGTTACATTTCAGGTATTTTGTTAAAGTACTGTAACCAGCTGTCGCTAAAATCAGGTGGATTTGAGCTGAAGGCCAAAAGCAATTCTTAGTGATTGATCTGTTTTTTTTTAATTTACAGTATGCAGAACCTTTACATAATTAACTTTAGATAGGAGATATAGATCCTGGGAAGTAGAGTGTGAACGCAATGGTTACTGTCACAAGACGTGTGAACTGACGAGAAGAATGAGGCGGATCCCATCACATCGTCGTGCCCTAGTTGCTTGAACACAAACCAAACTGTGCTTCAGTGTCTCAAAGGATTTTGACAAAGCAGCATAATTGGAAATCAAAATGTCCTACAACACGGGACGTGCAGATCAACAGAATGAAAGAAAAATGAAAGCCCCTAATAGATTGAAAAGAACTAGGAGAAGTAAAAGAGGACTGAATATTAGAGAGCATCCCTTTGAACTCAAATGAATTGCACGTCTCAGTCTAAGTGTAAATAAATGTCACAAACTGACATTTAAGTTGCCAATATGAACTGAGTCAGAAAGGTTGAATTAGGTGGAGCATTAATTGAAACAGGGAATAATTGAATGTTTATATCCACAGGCTGGTAATTTCTCACTTCTCGGGAGTCTGTTGCTCTGATGACTCTATTATTAGATTGATGTTTTTCTCAGCGTAAACTGCAGTGGTTCAGTAAAGGGTTGAAGAAAAGAGCGTAAAATTAGCTCATTCCCCTTTTTAGAAGATGATTTCTTTAGACATTTTAAGCGAGTGTGTTGTGTTGCAGTTCCGTGTCCTTTTCGTCAGCCTTTTGCCCCAGTTTTAAAAAGTTACAATACGTGTTTTAGCCTTTGACTGTGTTTTCTGTACTGTAACTCTAATGTCCTGTGTGCAGACTCAGCACAGTACTTTGACAGAATTATTAAAACCCAAATATCCCAACAATCGAAAATCAATATTATACTTACTTCAGTATTGGAGAGAAAAAGCAACAAAGCAAACAAAGTACTCGTAGATTCAGTGCCATCACCAGAGAATTTATTTATGAAGGCTAATTGGCTCCAAAACCAATTTGAAAAACAACACAGGAAACCAACACAGGAAATCAACACAGGGAACTGAAATGGGAAAATGTGACCAATCACCACAAAAAGTAATGTGTTCAGAACTTTTCAGCACATTTTAGTTTCAGTAGTTATACACAGACCTTAAGAAAACACTTATTTCTAAGCTTCTACCAGAGTAGTGGGAAACTTTAAAACTACCACTTTATTACAATGGCCACGATCACTGCTGTCTGTAGTGTCCTACATACATACATGTAATCTAGTCTGCTATATGATCCAACAACATTTAACAATATGAACTGCTGATATGAAAATGTTTCTGCCGCTTTACTTCTACAATTACCTCCACCTTTAGTTAAAACACCAGAAGTGATGCATGTTTTTGGCAGGAGTTACACTGGGTTGATGTATCTTGTCTTTCTGGGTTACTTCTATTCAATTCTATAATTAAAGTCAACTTTAACAACATGAGACACTGTTGCCACCAAGTGGTCAGAAAAGAAAGTGCCCAACATTTGAGAGATGCTAGTTAATTAAAAGAAATGTGGAGGAGATGGAAGAGCCTGCCCGTCGAAATCTCTCTTGAAGACTATATTTTATGCTGGTCATGCAAAGTGACCGTTTTCAAGAACAGAATGATCGAAAACAAGGACTGAATTAGAAAAAAAAGGATCTAATCCCAGGCTTCGAAGAGAAACACAACGTTAGACTTTGCTCTGTGTAAATCCCTGCATCAGTTGCACACTGAAACTAAGGTCATTCGTCAGTCAGCAGATCTCAGCGTGCTGTAGTACAATCAGATTTATAGCTCTCAATTGATGCACTTCTACCATCTGCTTTCAAAGCTTCACCGTACAACACAGCTGGTAAATAAAATATTCTAAAGATGAAATTCAATTTAAAGCCCTTTAGTTTAGTTAAACCTAAAGATGCTGTCATGTTACTTATTTAGCTATGAATATCTATTGCTGTATAGAGAGATCATTTCAATTTACAAATTGCTATACCGTAGATAGTTTAAATGTGTCAGGGTTGTAACTAACCAAACTGTTATTATAAATAAATCTGCCAATATTTTCTCAATTAGTCATCTGTTCCATAAAATGTCAAATATAATGTATTGTTTCTGATTATTTCTTTCTGTCCACTGACGATTGTGTTAAACGTTGAGCCCCCCGATGACCCCTTCGCTGAAGCGTTTCCATGGTTTTAGAGTATGATGGACAGCTGACATCGGGGTGAGGTCTGAAGGTCGTCCTCACTGTTCCTCCCCCCTGTGTACCACGCTCACACTAATCACATCCTTAGCCTTGACAGATCATCCATCTTTCTCATCCCATGCTGTATTGGGTCTCTTCTCTTCCTCGCCCTCGGAGAAGAGGTCGACAAATGGAAACTGCGTCACACGTCTCTGTTAGTTACCGGGTGAACTTGTGGCTGTTTTGAGGAACACGTCAGCTTCAGGGATTATTTCCTGCATTTGGAGCGAAGCAGACCCAACCTGTTTTATCAGCCAAACTTAGAAGAAGAGCTGCAACAGGTCTATGCATTCAAATTATTCTCCCACATTGTTATTATCATCAAATTGGCACTGGATGCGGTCACTCGTTGAAAATCTTAATACAGGAAATAACTCATTTAAAGTTAGGATGGAGTTTTAAAACCTACTTCTTAACAGCTGAACCTGATAAGGAAAACATCTTGTCCTAATCAGAAGATGTTAAAGGCTCCTAACTATTAGTGACTGGGTATAATTAAAGATGCAGATTGCAGAGCGACGGGCCTCTCTAATCAGTACTAACAGACTGCTGGCTCAAATTCAACATCTGCTTTACTGACTCGCCTAATATCTCACCTAGACTGCAAAGTCCCCGATTGACGTGATATCCTCAAATGATCGTCCTCATTGCTCCCAACATGTCCTCGTGGTGTTCCCTCGCTTGTGCCAGGCCCACATTATAATGTCTGATGTGCAGTTAAAGATATTTCCTCTCTGGCTGAAGGATAGTGTTCCCTGGAGTCACATTCACAACGAGAACATTGCGATCAGTTGCGTCAGTGACTCATTTTGTCTCTGTAGGTTAATTTCAGATCCTGGTAAATATTATTACCGGAAGTAATCCTTTTGTGTGTGCTGTTCCCAAGATGCATGTCACACATCTTGAAGGAGGCACATACTGTATTTGCACATAGTTAGTTTGCCAGGAAGAGATAACATTCACTGGCTACAGACGCAGAACATATTACAGATACAGATTTGCACGTCACTTTGACATTTGTGGTTCCCAGATGATGTAACTTTGGTAATCTCCTGACTTTTCCTGACGTAGAATGAAGGATCATTTCTTAAAACTTTGTAGATTCCTTCAAGTTTTCATCAACTGTCAACGTGGTAATTGTTTTACCTAAAACAGCCTCAGCATGTTAACATCGTAACTGTGAGCGCGTTAGCAATCAGCTCTAGGGATGCAACCAACGACTATTTTCATTCTTGATTAATCTGTTGATTATTCCAGAAAGATTTAATAATTATTTGGTCCATAAAATGTCAGAAAGTAGTGACCAATGTCCATCCCAGTTTCTCAGAGTCCAAGCTTTAAATGTCTTGAGATATTCACTTTAATATGTTATAAAATGCTGAAAAACAGGAAATCTCCACATTCAAGAAGCTGAAAACTGCATTTTCTTTTTGTATGAAAAGTTACTTAAACAATTAATTGATTATCAAAATAGTTGGTGATTATTCACCTAATCGTTGCGGCTCTCGCTGTGCAGCCTCACAGAGCTGCTAGCATGGCTGAAGACTCTTAGTTTTGTAGTTAGTTGCTTCTGATCTTTCACTGTCAGGTTTTTTACCACTGTAGTTTAATCATCTCTCAGTTTAATGTCTTTAAATAGATGGTGAGGTTGTAAATATATGAACTACTATCATCTGAGCACCGATGATATAGACAGTGAAATGTTCAAGTTAATATTCTCTCTTGAATTAATAATCAAAATCAGATCAAAGAAATGATAATGTCATTATCAATCAGTCCATCACAGTTGACTAACTACGTGTCAGCATCAGGTCAGTTATCAACACCACCTGCAATTAAGATCATCATTAAAATGAAGAGTTCAGGCAGAGGTAGTTGACATTGAACTGATGTGTGAAACTTGATTTTGTCAGCAGGTACAAACTGCTCTGTAGCGAGAGAGAGAGCCATGAATCAGCAGTAGCTGCTGCCAAAATGACTGACAAAGTCACTCAATAACCCGGCGATAGCAGCTGAAGGTTGACACTTATGTCACATCAGATAAATGTTGAGTGTGAACAGCCATGGAGAAAGTCGTCATTTTATTTATGTAAACCAAGCGGCAACCTCCGTAAACCTCTTAAACCTGCAGTCCTTCTAATGGCCAACAGGGGGCGACTCCACTGGTTACAAAAAGAAGTCAGATTGTATAGAAGTCTATGAGAAAATGACCCCACTTCTCACTTGACTTATTACCTCAGTAAACATTTACCTGACGAGTTTACGGTTTAAATCTTTAGTTTTCTTCAATACAGCATGATTTTTATTTTCAAGTTATGGCTCTAATTTAGAGTAAAATAGACGATAAAGCAGGGTATGCTTTAGGGCGGGGCTCCCTTGCTATTGACAGGTCGCTACCACTGCGTTGTCCGGCTTGCGTGTTCTCTGTGTTTCCATCTTACAACTTTAACCCTTTCACAGTGTTTTCACTTCATGAAAGTTTTGGTCGCCTAAAAATATCTTTTATCAGCGTTGGGTTGTACATCGCTCCACCCTCTCGTCCTCTAGTTGTAGATGGTGACAGACAAAAAACAAGATGGCGACAGCCAAAATGCCAACTCGAGGCTTCAAAACCATAATCCACATAACCAATGTGTGACGTCACGGTGACTATTCCCACTTCTTCTTCAGTCTATGATTTATGCCCAGAACATTCTGCCATTGACACTCTGATTTGCTAAATAATAAAATGAAAAGCCTTACAAATCAAACACTTTCTTTCAAAGGTCACAGTGCATGCCACCTTCGCCATATGAGGCAACTATTCTCACACTTATACACACATTTGTATTTGTTTTTACAGTTAAAGAACTCAAAATGAGTTAACACATATGCAGCAGCGATGTCCCCTGTCACCAAACATTCACACTTTCTGCACTCACTGCACTCATTCATGTGTCGCTTTAATATCTCAGCAGTGGTGATATACCGTACAGTCAGAGACATAAGAGCAGCGGACCCGTTCCTCTCTTCCTGCACTTTAAATCATTTCTGACAGTTTCATGATTAGAGAGGACATCAGCTCAGGCACACCCTTTCCTGACAAACGTGTCTGCAGCCTCTCCCTCCTTATAACCGTATTCCGCTCACATCAGTTGTGCACCAGCACATGCAGTTTAGGCCTGTTGTAAAAGGGTTAAGCAATGCAAAACAAAAATAAACAAATAAATAGGAGCATCTTAACCATAAGAGATTGTACTAATGACTGTTATTTTCAGAATTTGGTTCACTCGTAGGCCTTACCTGGCCTGTCTGTTTGAGTTGTGAGGAGCATACATCAGACTGCAAGCTGTGGATGTTCCCTGTTCCCATTACAGTGAATCAGCAGCGTATGAAACAATCCCATCTGCTGCACCGCCTGCACTTTTGTTTTTATTTTTACACACACTTCTGCCCCTGTAATGTGGATTCATTTTGCTGTGTATTGATTGTGTATGAGAGAGGGGGTTGTTGGTTGGCAGTTGCATCTCAGGAGAGAAAGTGTTTTAAGTTTAAATAGATCTCTCGCTCAAAAATCACTCGAATGAAAAATGATACCTGAAAATCAGCAAGTGTTGCCAGCACAGGGATTAAAATAAAAAATAGCCTAAAATGACTCGGCACAAACCGGTGTTCATGGATGGTCGCCTGGCTCAGAATCAAATCTTCACTGTCACCTAGCGACACCGCTCAGAGTTTAATTGGAGAGGCTAGATGGAGCAGCCTGGAGTTGGATGGTAATCTCATTTAGTGCACTCGCGGTTGTGTCGGTATCATTTCATGAATAAATATTTTATGTATCCCCAGTCAATGACATAGAAATATTGGAGGGTTTCAGCTGCTATTGAAATGCTTATTGTCAGAGTTTTGAGTTTTACTCTTCAAACAAATGCCCCGTTTGTTCCATGATATCTATGTGATGTACATTATATTTTTGTACAACCAATGTCATATGTTTTTGAGTGATTATAACTTTAATGAGCATTTTAAACATACTGCATACTTCAAATTGAATTCACTCTGTTTGTAAGCCTTATTGACTTTATAAATGTCTCGCTGCTCCTCCGAGAAAACGTTTCCATTCCTCAAAGAGTACAGAGGGACTAATTACACAAATGATCTCTTTGGCTCATTAGCTTCTGATTGTAGCACTATAAGGCACTCTCCACCAATGGTTGAAATTATGCCGTCGAAATGTCCTTCATACGGGGTGATGAATCAAAATTCAATCAAAATTAATTCAGTTTATATAGTTTATCAGCATTTGTTTCAAATGATGTCTACATTAAATGTCCACCAAAAGAAAGTGTTTTGCTTTATATTACTCCCCTTTAACATATTCCAAAATGATTTTTGTAAAGCCAACAACAAAGCTCTCTATGTTAACTACTCATTTATAGAAAATGTAATGGAAAAAAAGATTAAACAAATGCAATTCAACAAATCTGTGTTTTTTAATTATTACTCTTTGAGTTTTTGCTGCATTAAAGCACCATAGATAATAGATCATTATATTGTGTTAATCCATTTTAATGAAGCGGATGAGTGAAAAATGATTCCATCTTGTCAGGCTTCAAGCGACGTTCTGCGTGTTGCAAACACCAGTAGTGTCAGTTGATTACTTTGAGCAATCCGTGTCAGGAAACAACGGTCTGCAGCCAAACCAGCACCTCTGAGGGGCTATACTTCGGCACAGTGCTCTTTGAGCTAAATGCTAACATCTGCATGCTAAACATGCTCGCAGTGATTTTGCTAACATGCTGGTCATTAATTCTGCACATATTACGTCATGCACCAAAGTTTAGACCTGATGACGGAGCTAGAGAATATGTGTAGTTGTTGAGAACTTCTGACAGAATGCTATTTGAGTTTGGTTTGCTTGTGGCATTTAACACAAATATTGCATAATATAACAGGTTATTACCAAGACATTTGTCGAACATATTATTGCTCACTGCAGGATAAACCCCAGTAATTTAGATGTAGGAGATTGTGTGGCTTGATCCGTGTCGTTCTGAGAGCAGATGTGAGAGTTTAGCCCTCAAATTATGAGTGATGTGTTGCCTTCAAGACTACAGCGCACTAATCCATCCTCTCGGCCTTCTGACCGTTCTCAGAAGCTGAATCCGCTCAATCCAAACTTGCCATCTTTAATTTAATTTAATTAGAAATACAGAAACGCTGACTGACTATTTATTGTAAAGCATACAATATTCAACACACAAATGCAAAACATGTTTGTGCCTCAACAGGAACTCACTCAAGCGTTTCAACTCTGTGTCTGAGATATTTTCAGATCATGTGTTACCACTCTACCCTCTATCCTGACAAACTGCATCATTGAAATAAAAATCCTGGCTACAAATCAACTTCTTAAAACTGAACTGTAAGAAATCTGAAATCATCATGATTGGACCAGAAACACTTACCAAATCCATGACCACATCACCCCCGTCCTTTACAAGCTCCACTGGCTCCCCATCCCCCAGAGAATCCAGTACAAGATCCTCCTCACGACCTACAAAGCCCGCCTTCTCCTTCGCTGCTCCCACCCTCTGGAACGCTCTACCTCAAACCATCAGAGACTCCTCCTCACTCACCACATTCAAAACTTCTCTTAAGACTCACCTGTTCAACATGGCCTTCAAACACTGACCCTCTCTTCTGCTTATCCTCCTTTTTGTTTATCTTTGTGTCACCCACTCTGTAAAGCGTCTTTGAGTTACAAGAAAAGCGATATAAAAGTCTAATGTATTATTATTATTATTATTATTACCAGGCTGTCTAAAATGTCAACATTTTCTTCGGCAGTGTATACTGAAATCCAATAGCACCGTTTATTTTCACCACAGCAGGCTCAGCTAGCTGACGACCAACATTATGCATTATTATACCATGGTCTTGGGGATTACTCCATTCTGATTGGCTGCAGTGTGTTCATTAAATCCTGATAATGGACACCTATTCATTAGCTCCAGTGAAACTGTCTGTTTACGATCTAAATCATCTATCTGCATCTAAAATAAGTAACCGCTGCGAGAAGTACACAGCCCCTCTGAACTTACTGATACGTTGTATCACATAAGCAATCATTGCAGTGGACAGCACACATGGTTCCTATCATCAGGTGAAAATCTTGATACTGATTTGGGGACAATGACATGGCTGGATAGCTAGCTTGTCAAATTATATTTGCTGTCTGTCAGCTGTGCGTAATGTTTTTGACTTTGAATATTGCTGGCATAAAGTTAGCTTTCTGGCTCATAGCTGAGCCAAAGGGTTTCTTTGAGCCGTGCAGATTAACAGTATCTCCCGTTGCCAAGTCGTATCTGAGGTTCGTCCTTTTTACTGGAGTAGTGAACTTTTGCTTATGGGATAGTCCAACCCTTAGGTGTTACAGGGAAACTGAATTGTGGCTTGTGAAAACTTAAAGCATGAAAATATAAATTAATGGTCTTTGACAAATGACCATGGTGTAAGTGTGATAATGCCCTTCGAGGTGTCCATAATCAGGAATTAATTCCTGAAAATGAAGTCACCTCTGGTCATCAGCTGCTTGAATAACATCTACATTCAAATCTTCTAAGCATTTTCGTTGGTTAATAAATGACTTGTCACAATAGAACAAAAGGTCATCCACTTCCACATCCACAAAGCTTTTCAGGATATTAATCTTGAAACAGGTGCTGGACAGACATTCATCAGCAATGTGTCAATACTACAAACAATACCTCTCTTTAGTAGACGATCATGCACATATAAGTTTTACAGATGCTGGAAGAAGATGGTCAATACTGGAAAGTTGAAAACCTCTTGTTGTAGAACATTCAAAAACTTTTGAAACAAGTCAAACAGGGAAATAATAACTGAGATTACAGCTTGTTGACCCCCACATTTCATCACCCTTTTAAATCCACATTTGGGCTTCATCTCAAACATCCAGCATGCCTCTTTATGAGAGCTCATAGCTCAATATTTATGTGAGCTCCATCAGAGTTTCCCAAGATAATTTCCCTTAAACTAAAAAAAGTCCCAAGAAATTCCATGAATACTAATGCTGCGTTCTCGCGCTTCGTAAGCCTCCACTAATGCCCTTTCTGGAATATTCCTTGCCTTTGATAGGATTAGAGTTGTGTGTTTAGCAGGATAAAACGAATGAAGCACTTAAAGTGCAAAGGCTGCATTTATGGGCCAGCCTTTACCAGAATTTAAAAGGCGGAAATATCAATTGAGGCTAGAGATCGATTTTAGCACTTCCCCTGATAATTTAAATGACAGAGAGGGAAATTACATAAATCAGTCATGGAGAATGACTTTGTTATGGTGGCAATATTAATCATTTTTAGGTCAAACATGACTTTTAGTGCAGCACAAGTTTTAACACAGACTTGGCTTTGGAAGTGTGATTTTTTTTTTCTTATATATAAAAGGCTGATTCATCAGGATACGATGTAATATATTCATTTATGTTCTAAAGTTAAGGCCCTTTAACAGGACGAAAGATATATATATATACTTAATGATGCTGTGCTATGCACTTACTTATTCCAGCCATTAGCGATGAGTCCAGAAGACATTCCCCAGTCCCATATAAAATATATATCTATTATAGATATGTATACAGATATATATATATACATTTATACTATATATATCTACATATCTTGCAGATAGCTGACCTTTGAATACCTTTGAATAACCTTTGAAGGATCTGTGATGGTGCAATTCCTAGGAATCATATATCTATCTAGATACAGACAGACATATGATTTCTAGGAATTGCACCATCACAGCTCTTTTGAAGATTATTTAAATCAGCTATCTGCAAGAAAGCAAGACGACAATAGTATAAAAATAAAGAAATGTTCATGTTCACTGAATGGCTGCACATTTCTAAGCCGCTCTTTTTGTTCCTTAAGAAGCTTAGAGCAATAAACCCATCCACATGTCATTACCACTTTTGCCTAGTAAGAAAATACTGTTGTTAGCCCCACTTGCTTATTTTGGGCAGTAGTGCTGCCTCTTCCCTGCAGCACTTTGCACTAATGAAAAGGTGTTATGTTAGCTCAGACGAGATGATGGATTGAAAGAACACAACCTCTTGAAAGATCTCTGGCAGGTCTCTGAATAGGGGGAGACAGCCTCTGCTAGTCCGAGGAGAAGAGGCGAGTCTCTGCCAGAAAACAAAAGGCCCAGAGATGTGATTGATGCCGCTGAACCACAATCGCCAGGCAAAACTCAATCTGGATAAACCGCTTGTTGTCTGGCTGGAAGCTCCAATATCAACAATTTTCTGATTGAATCTGGACAAGTGAACACGATAATATCTCGGTATCATTTGCAGAGTGTTTCGTTGTTTTCCAAGGTGCATAAACGTCAGGGAAATTATATTTTGGTTTAGAATTATATTGTTTTTGTTATATAAACGAATCTCAGGACAAATGTAATGACACATCACATTCAATAATGTTTGGAACAATATGGTATGACTGCAACAATCCTTGATCCTTTGTTATGGGAGTCAACTCTCCCCTCTCCTAAAGCACCCTAATTAGTTTTCCAGTGCTGTAACCCACTGGCTGACTCACTGAAATCCCAGTGAAAGTTTGGATTTGGCTGCCTCGCTGCTGAACATTGGCTCATTCACTCCCCCTCCTGACACAACTTGCCAGAAAAGAGTTATTTTCCCTCCCGCAAAACTTTACAAATCAATGGAGAGTGCAAATTATTCACTATCAACCTTGACCAGCTGTTAAAAATGAAGCAGTGGGGGATGAATGCGGAGGCAAGAAAGCAGAGTTTGGTTTAACACACTATATAGAAATGTACTTCTTCTTCATGAACATGAATGACACATTTCTTTTTGAGAATCAGGAAGGCAACACCTCTAACACTGTATTAGAGAAATTATTTTTATTGATTGAATATTATTTGTGATGAATAACAATAGACGAGCAGCAGGGACAAATGGCCAGAGAACACTACGTATGTGTATTTGTTCAGTGAGAGTAAGAACAACGTGCAAATAAAATAAAACTGTATAATTTCTGTAATGATTTTTATTGGTGAAAAAACCGGGAGAGCACAATTGTTCTGTATTTTTTTTAATTTTCAGCAATATTGATTAAAACCTAAGAAAACAAAATAGGAGAACAAGACAAAAACAGTAATGTACCAGAAACAAATATACAATGTACCCTCCTTTTAAATAATGATATGAAACTGTATTCTTGCTCATGGCAAACAACAACGCAACACATACAGTCGGTGAGTGTGATAGCACGGCTTTGTTTGTGGCAATAATGTAATAACAGCTCAACAAGTTTGCATAAATAACATATTTCTGTGTGGCTCATATATTGCTTGATTATAAAGTGACGCTACATTCAAAGGATTTAGGAAGTGAGAAGTGTTTTCCAGCTGATTTCAATCCTTAACTCTGAGCATGCCGTGTGCTGAACGTTGCCATGGCGACCTAGCAAGGTTAAAAGAGAGCCACCATCGTAACATAGACAACTCAGGCTTGAAGATAAACATACATCGCAAACCCACTGATCTCACTTCGTAGTACAGCCCCGCCGGTGAAGTGTGGATATCAGCGACTATTATAAGCAGGAGCAGCTCTTACACTAAGCTTAAAAAATAAGATGTAACACAACAAGTTAGATTTTATTTGTGAGTTTAGAGGTGCTGGTAGGCATTTGTTTGCTGTTTCCCAATATTTCCAGTGTTTCAATGTTTTCATCTAACTCTTGAAAGAGAGAAAATTGGTGTATTTCCCAAAAATGTTGAACTCTTCCTACTAGGCCTATGAATTGAAAGGACGTAGTGTATTCTATGTAAAAGACTTTTAACACAGCCTTTGAAAGTAAAAGCTTCCAAAGCTGTGTCATTTAATGGTCATCACTCAGAGACATGTAAGACTAGAATCTAAAGACTTTAAACGAGCTGTGCTAAATGTGTCACAGACTGATAAGAAGGCCATCACATTAATCCTGATTTAACATACATGTTCAATATAATTCAGCTCCATGCATCCCTGTTTGCAGCTGAAACCACTGAGCGCTCACCCATGATTCATGCCAGTGTAGCGTCTGGCAGCGCGCCACATTAATCGCCAGTGTAATGGGGAGACAGGCCTATTGACCAGTAGTCCAATAGGACAGAGGGGCAGGACATACAAATCAAAGCTGTCCAGCCTCATATTGACCAGACTGTCCGCAAGAAGCCAGATTCATTTTGCTGGGTGACGGGGGAAGGAGACGGGGGCTGAGTGAGGAAGTCACAGGGATTTGATTCAGCTCAGTCCTGCACAAAATAATGCTTGAATATGTATTTAAAGGGCAAGACTCCAATTGGTAGTTTAATCCTTACGTAATCCCCCCACAGTAAACCCGAATTCAGTGTCTAGATATAAGTATATATATATATATATATATATATATATATATATATATATATATATATATATATATATATATATATATACATACATACATAGGGTGTATGTTCAGTGGTGCAGCAGACATGATGAGTGATGAAGGTGTCTGGAGTGTTGACCTGTTCTTCTGTCTTGCTTGTCACTCTCCATTACGGGCTGCCCAGTAGTGAAGAAACATGTTATGTAGAGGGCAGAGTTTACACATTGGTAATGCTCAAAGCATCAGGAGACCTTCCCGAGAGTTGTACATCAGATTATTGCACTTGTTTTGTGCATCAAGTATGCTGTACACTGATGCCCATTAAATCTTCCCCTCAGACCGCTGTGTGACAGGAACAAGTAGAGAGCTTCCTTATTACTGAATTGATCTTACAGTTGAAGCTCCATTCTTCATCTGTTTTTTTGTGATATGCTTTATTGGCAGATGATACATCAGAAATAAATGAACCTCATTCACAGGGGCAGACCTCTCCTCTATAAGCAGTTGTATTTTTCAAATGTTATCACTTCAATAAAGCAGGGAGTGTTGTTGTTTAGTGTCTCTACGGTTCATTGTGGAAATCAAAGACGCAAAGCAGAGAGTTTATTATGAGAGATTATGAAAGTGTTCATTGATAATGATGGGGACTACTTTGTCATTTATTTACCAGCCCAGTTGTTTAAGTACAGGAGTGGGCAGTGACTGTCCCCTTGTGGGCAGAGCAGTGAACATCTTATTAGTGTGTCAAAAAGATGCCATGTCACAGGTTCCCAGTGCTGAACCACAACGTGTCTCACTTTACAAAAGATCAACTACAACGTGAAAGGTGAAATATTATTAATGGTAAAATGTCATCAGTCCGTTTCTCAAAGTCTAAAGTGATGCATTTAAATCTCTTGTTTTTTTCAGTCCAAAACCCAAAGATATTCAGTTTACTATTATATAAAACAGAAAGAAGCACATTTGAAAAGCTGAAAACAACATTTTCTGCTATTTTTTACTTCCGTTAACGATTAATTGATTTATCTAATCGACTAATCGTTGCGGCTCTAATTTTTAGTCAAACTTGTAAAACTGTAAATATTTTGCAAAGTGTTTAAATATACATTATTTGGCTGCAATGGGCCAAAATGCAACTGAGTTAATGGTTATGAAGCAAAAAAGTCCACTTGACACTGACAGTGAGCACAAGTACAGGACCAGTATTATTTAAAAGTTTACCTGGCAACAGCTGCAGTAATCCTCCCCACACAGATACCTTCTCATCTTCATGACGAGGCTGAATAACGTTTACTGTCTCTTTATAAACCACCTTCTCTTTGGTAAAGGTTGTGAATGTAGGAGCTTGTGATGCGGACGCACGCGCAGCCTGTTATCGACCGGAGGACTTAGATTATTGACAACATGTCACGCGACTGTGATGCAGACGACACGCAGGAGCAACCGGGGCGACACCAAAACATCAGTAAGCCTTTAACATATTTTACCGTGCGTTGTTTGTTTCCTCTACCAAATGAAAAGGCATATTACGCGTTTCCTGTCAGGGCATATCACAGCGTTTCTTTTATTTATTTCACGCTATCGTTGCTATTTAATGTTGGCCTGTAGCGATGACAGTGGTGTAGGATGTGCGACAGACTCACATCACTATTTATTTACTGCGTCTTTACTATCGCTTTTACCTTACAGGCTATAGTGACCATATGGATTCCCTTATCTGAGCCTGTGTTGTGGGAAGATTATTGAATAAGTAGGTTACAGCAGGCGATCTAATGATCTATAGCAGGTCTGATTGTGGATAGTCTATTCAGTGTCAGTGCATCTATACAGACTTCAGCGTCTAATTTATGGGAAGTGTTGATTTGATTGATTAATAAATAGATAGAGGTTTCTAAAGGCACAGTAGTGCACATGTAGCACAATAAACCACCATACTGTATATGGTAACAGCATAAACAACAGTACAGCATTCAGTGCACAGCAAGGACAGATACGAAAGAGTCACTTACTCATCTCTAGGGGAGAGTAATTCATGCCTTTTGGGTATCAGGCAGAGCCAAGCTTTAATCATAATGGGCCAGAGTCGTCAAATAAGTTGACTTCAGAAAATGTTGTTAAAAGACACAAAATGATGCATTTCCATCACTTGTGTAGTCTCCCTCCCTCTCTTCCTTTCTCACAGGTGAATAGTTGGTGTTGATGAGTGATCGCTTCAGACGGAAGACGGTGCCTTCAGATGCTCATGGAGAACTGTAAACAAGATTACACAGAAGGGACCACTCAACCTACTCTTTGAAGGATAAAAGTCTGGTCTTATGAAGACACTCAGTCTTTCCCACAGCTGTGTGCTGTGCTGTAAGTATTATGTTATATGAGAACATGTACAGTATTTATTTTAGGCCTTCCACTAAAAAATATTTTCATATCTGCTAATTATTTTCTAGATTAATTACTTATCTTCTATAAAATGCCGATCACAATTCCCCAAAGCCCAAGGAGAGGGCTTCAAAACTGGCAGGCACTGAGACAGCAGCTGTAAAACAGTTCAATACAAATGGTGTTTCATTTTGTTCTGTATCTGAGATCCATCCCCCAAAACTGAATAAGCGTATTTTGAACTGGGTTTTGATTGACCCGAAACATAACATACGTCACTATGTAGGATAACACACGGTACATTTTTTGACTTGCATATAAAGTTCAGTTGTTTTGCTTGAAAAATATATATATTTGCACTTGCATATCCCATATATAAAATGTTAAATATTTAAAAACACAAGGGTTCATCGATTGTCTTCATTTGACTAACTAGTAGAACCATCTAATTGTTTGAGTTCAAATAGTATTTATATCATTTAGCAATGAATGTTATATAAAGATAAAAAACAAACAGTCTTTGAATCATCATGGGTCTTTTATGTCGGGAGGGGGAAAGTTTCAGTTCACTCTGTCAGCTTCCTACGATGACATTGAAATCCAGTGTAAATCTGTCTCTGGGTTTTCTATCCCCGCTCTGAAGAAAGGTCCAGCTGGGAGGTGAGGGTGCTGAGGCAGAGCTATGGGCTGCGGGGGGAGCAGGACTGATGCTCTGGAGCCTCGATACCTGGAGAGCTGGACCAAGGAGACGGAGTCGACGTGGCTGACCAGCACAGACACTGACATCCCCCTGTCGTCCATCCAGAGCATCCCCTCTGACAACTCTGAGGCTGGCTTCACTTCTGAGAAAACAATCAGCCCTGGTAAGAAGAATGAATTACAGCTGAGTGGATGGCTACATAAATACTTAATTAACCAGGAACAGGCAGTAATTTAACTGCTAATCAAATGAATAATACATTTATGGTTGTATGAATTAGTGCTTAATCAGGTTCCCACTGCATGCGGTATATTTGCAATTCCAATCTTGTGTTTTCTCGTTGACATTCATCATTGTTCATCACTGGATTATCAATGAGTTGGCTGCTTTACACTCTTAACATCCAAGTGAAGTGTGACACCTATGTGTTAGTCTATCTGCGTTTCTCTGTGGGAACAATCCTCCTGACTATTTATAAACCTTTTTACTTTTAGGATTCAGTTAGTCACCACAGACAGCTCAGAAACATCCCATTCTACCGTTCTTCTTCTTATTGTGCTCTAAATTGCGCCTGCGTTTCCTTTGAAGCCAGGAGGAAATTAATCAGTTAATGGACATAATGGGCCACAACAAAAGCCACTGTGCTGAGACAGGACGCTGAGACAGGACGCTGAGACAGGACTTGGCTCTCCTGGCAGCAGATCCAGCTGTTGGTGAATGCAGGCCGAGGAGCCTTGATGTAATTGTGAAGATAAATTCAGTTAAGGTCCACTCTGTGGAGATATAACCCATCCAGAATTGGCAGAGTGAATCGGCAGCTGGCAACCAGAAAGATTGTTTCAAACAGTGGTGCCACAATAATGTAACATACATGTGCATCTGTAATATATGGGGATGTTTTTTGTACAGGACTGTCAGCGCCAACCTGTGACTAATGCTGTTTCATCTACAAATAACCCACTGCTACACTACATGAGTCATAAACAGTGTGATGTCATAACAGTTACACTGGCAGGGCTGGACTCACAGATACGTTTGTTATGTAAGCTGAACGAGTGCATTACACATTTATAATTAACAATCATCCTCTTTATTGTAGAGATCCAGTAAGAATGAATCAGATTGTTATTATTTACTGCATGTCTTCAGCCGTTTATATGTTTGCTTTTCTGCTAAAATATGTGTTGTTATCTGATTGTAACGAGGATGTCGTTTGGATGTCCCTACTCTTCATACACCTATGAATGACGAACAGGAAAGTACATGTTGAGGGTTTTGAAACAAGCTTCCACAGAGCTGAAGTTTTGTTTTGTTCCAGTTCCAGATTTCTTCGAGGACGGCCTCCCTCTTCCTGCGCAGGCTTACCTAAAGGTCTGCTCAGCCGTGTCTGAAGCCAGTCTGAGCGACGTGAAACCCAGCAGCCCCCCTGCAATACTGGGCTCTCCACCCAAGGAGGCGGTGTTACTGTCCTCTGGCACCACAGTGCAGCGCAGAAGTGTTCTGCACACTGAAGAGATTGTAAGACTCTTCCCCAATTTACAATATATCAAAGCACCTTTTCTTTTCGATTCATTTGTCGAGTACAAGTAATGTCTTGTGGTAGAACTATTATAGTTAAGGTGTGAAGAATCGAACCAGTATCTTTGTTTTTTTTATTTTCCTGCTGAAAATAAGAGAAATAATTGATAAGTAGATTTACAGAAAAGTAAACAGCAACTATGACAGTCAAATAATTATTTTACTAATTTTTTTATGCAAACATTTTCTGGTTCCAGCTTCTCAAATGGTAGAATTGTGATTGAGAATATAATGTGCAGATTGATCGATAATAACAATAGCGTTAGCTGCAGAGTAACATCGTCGTTATTTTTGGCGAGTACCTCACTTAATTAAAAAACATTACGTAGCGAAAATGCCACAATCTCAACAAACTTCTCAGCAAACTCAGTACTGTATTTATATTTATATAACATCCCATCTTTCATTCATTCACCAGACTAAATGGCAGGACAATCGGATGTCAACCAAGCAGGTGACCATCACAGTGACGCAGAGCATCCATCAGGTGGACAAGAACGGGAAGGTGAAGAAGTCGCTCACCACCTACGAGGTTATGAAACCCGTGGAAAGCCTCAAACAGGTGGTCACAGAAAACACTTGAGTGCAGAGGAGACTGGAAGAAGCCAAAGAGAAAGGCACGGAGATCACTGTGAAACACGTGAACTGATGAAAGCACACGAGGGATGAGACTCTAAAGTGAAACACTTGCGATTGTCATTATGAAAACGTGGCTTATTTTCTTGAAAAGGTTTAACTAGGCTGTAATTAATATGGTAAGATGTTCTTCTATGGTGCCTGTTACAACAATGTCTTATTGTACCGTCTTAAAGACGACGTACAACGGTAGGTTAGGCAGAGAAAATACAAAACATGACATTTTACAGTGCAGTATCAGACCAAAACATAAATGAAGAATTCAGAGTATATCACAGAAGACAGGAAATTATATTTATTATAATTATTTGGCATTTTGAATTGATCAAGAATCTAAAAAGCCTTCTCACCCCTACTTCAAGACGCTTTGGGGATAAATGTGATTTATTATTATTTTCCATTATTGAATATTCACAAACTTTGTATATAGTTTTGTTATTTGACATTGATACACAACATGTAGATGCTGCTGTGCTACAATCTGTATGGCTCAGGAAACTGAAACTGATTGTGATGATTGCACTATTTACAGTGAAGCCTGGACAGGAGTTTGTGAAGACAACGTAAAACATTGTCTTTCTACGTCGTGTCGTTTTGCACTAAACAGTGTTACACTTTCTTATTTAGTCATTTGTGTTTTCTAATGACAATAAATTAAACAAAAACATTTATGGTCCTTCTTTTATATATATATATATATATATTTCTTTTTTTATATTATATAATATATATATATATAAAATATATAAAAAAAGAAATATATATATATATATATATTTCTTTTTTTATATTATATATATATATATATATATATATATATATATATATATATATATATATATATATATATATATATATATATATATGAATCACAAGCTGTATATATTTCCACGTTCAAGGAATTTACTGACAAACATTGGATAAACACAGTACACATTATATTTAGCATGTAGGATTGAATCTCCTCTGGCAGCTCGCATTTTTGTGAGCAGAGTTTCTAAGTAGTCTTTGGGGAACGAGGTCAGCTTTGCGTTGAGAGAGTGTGGATCTGTTTTTGATGGTCGTAATGCATTTGTTCTGATCGGAACAATGGCTCCTCCTTCTCCATCCACTCCTCCACACAGAAGTCTGGGAAGAAGAAACGGATTTCTCTTTCTGCCGACTCAACAGAATCTGGAGAGAATGGATTGAAAATATGACAATTTTAAAGACCTGGTCAGCAGTGTGTGATGTGACGGCCCATGTGATAATGCATGGCCTATCATACAGTATGAAGCCCTGAGGAGTCTCGTACCCTTTTTCCCACCAAAATAAGGATGGACAGTATATGCAGGGTTTTTTTAAACACAGAAGAAACCTAAAAAAAAAAAGCCGATATACAGTACCAGTCAAAAGTTTGGACACACCTTCTCGTGTGTCCAAACCTTTGACTGGTACTGTACTCCTTTCCCAAGTATATGCCTTTCTGTTTTTTTTCTAGTGTCACGTTTGACAGCATCGACAAGGCAGAAAGCAGGGTTAGCAAACAGTAGAAAGCAGTTACACTGGTTATTTCATTGTTCTTTTGTTTTGACTCATAAAGACAGTTTTGATGAGGGGGTCGCGTTTCAATGAAGCGTATTATCATGATTAGCGAGTTAAATTACCGTTTCTGATAATAGAGTCAGGTGGCTTTAAGGAGAGGGTATTAATTGTATGTTTTGTAGGTTGATAAATTATAATAAAGTTCCTGTTGATTTTATTAAGTAGACCTCAACGCACGTCACCGGAAAAGGGGTGTAAATTAGCGCGTCGGCCCAGATCTCATGTTTACATCTCCGCCAATCAGAGCTTGAGCCGATAAATACCATGACAACAGCAGAGTCATTTGTCCCGGGAATGAATGCTGATTGTAATCTTTCCCACTGACGACAAAAGCCAGATATTAGTGGGGCTTTGTTCGCATGACACTCAACATTCTTCCTACCTGAGCCGTGAGTTGTGTTTCGTGTGTCTGTGAGTCCAAACTGGGCTCTGATAGAAGCAGGCGAGGTGTATCTGGCTCTGAAAACTTTGGTGGGCCCCATCAGTTCTCTCCAGTGACGTATGGCGTCCTCTCTGGCCAAAAGGTACGCTCTCATCGGACCGCTGCGGGTAAAGAATTCAACAGCAGTTTGAATTGTCAAATATTACGCCAGGTAAGCTTATTACAAAACCATACGCTGCTCTGTGTGGCTGTAACACACATTTGATTTTAAACACTGGATGCTTTCCCTGCTTCAACAGAGAGCCCAAAATTGACACCTCATACAAATCCAATCTATCCACTCCAGAACCTCGTGGGGAGAGCGCACGGCCATGAATACATATTGGTTTCTCAGTTTTGGCTAAACAATGCCGAGTGGAGCCGTTTGGAAGTCGAATGGCGGATGTTATGAGGAGGCTTCTTAATGTCTCCAATAACAGGAGACAACGTGTTTACAAGCAGCTTTTGCAATCCAGAGGGGCCCATGTGGAGCTATTGTGAGCGGACTACATGGTAATTGTCAGACAATCGCTCCTGGACTGTCGTCCGCTGATAATTGAAACTCCTATTGAGAAGTTTCAGAAAATGATTCATTGGTGACTTGCTGAGTATAAAAGTGGAGCACCAGAAGCTGACGTGTGCTTTGTCTGTCAGCCCTGTGGGTGATGCGGTACGGAAATGTCTCCATTATTCCACTTCAAACACATCAGACAACATTTATCAAAAGTAATTCATTCAATGGTTTAAATGTACATGTATGAAGGCTCACCTTGACATGAATTCAACAAGTCTTTGGTAGAAGAATCGCCCTAAGAAGCAAACAAAAGAGCTTTAACAGTTTTCAACTCTAAATAGCTTTAAAAACTATTTAACTGTGTTAAACTGTTCGTCACGCTCCGGGTTTAGTGAAATAAATGTTTTAGTTAGCTTTGTTTTGACCTCTCAGTGTGTGGAGCGCCATACATTAAAGGATGAATCACGCGTTTTAAACTACATACAGTGGTGCAATAACACAGTTTATTATTAATAATCTAAATCTGCACAGTAACTAAAGCTGTCATATAAATGTACAATATTTACCTCTGAAATGTAGTAGAGTAGAAGTATAAAGTAAATACTTGAAATGCTTAAGTACAGTACTTGAGTCAATGCACTGTTCCACCACTGCCTACATACAGTACCTGCTGGCTCAAATCTTTGCTCAGATGGAATCACTACAGCAGCACTTTGTGCATTGAAATAAATGTGAAAGCAGATGAGTTTCGTCCGCACCTGAATGTTCAGCGTAAAACCTCTCAGAGTCCTGTCGCCTCCACGCAAGATCTTTGCATCGAACAATCACAAAGTTGTTGTCCAGGATTCTCTGATGAAGAGCCTGAAAGACAAAAAAAGTAGTTTTTTACTTTTATGTGCCATACTGTAGCTGATGACGATCAATAAACTACATCTAAATACGTTTTGATCAAAACTACATATCGGGTATGGTGTGCAGATTTCTTTCAAAAAAAGAGTAGAAGAAAAAAAAAGAACACAATAAATTAAGACTGACAACAAGTGGTGCACTTTCTGGGGCTTTAAAAGGGGAAATTTGACTGATATTTTATGATCGACACCGCTTTCATGACTTAGAGGTCACGGGGCTTGTGACTAGCCTCTTCCAAAGTCTAAATCTCATGGAAAAACTAAACCAGGCACATAGAAAAACCTCAACGTGTTAATCATTTACATGATATATATCAGTCAAATTGTGGAATTCTTTACTTTTTTTATTTTATTGTATTGATCAAAAAATTGGACAGTTGTGCATATTTTTTGTTTTGTCGAAGAAAACAAAAAAAGGATGTTACAGAGTTTTGGCATGAACATCTATTTGTATTTATTTTGAGAAGGAGGAAGCCAATATAACATGCAGAGGCCAACATGTTTATCTGTATCACTGCTCGCTCTGGAAGACTCAAATAAAATAAAATAAAATAAAATGTATTTGTATAGCTCAATATCACAAATTATACATTTGTCTCAGTGTGCTTTACAGACTGTACAGATTACAAGGTTACTCACGAGACAGTAGTTCGTTAAAGTTAAAGATATGGATAAAATATATCAAGTAGTAGTATAAGTGAATAAGTTTGGAGACAGTCTAAAGAAGTTAAAGTAACACTCACCTCCAACATCACAGGATGAGCGACAGCATCTGGTTTGATGACCGCCAGGGTGAGCTGCAGCACTTTGGATAGGCGACGAGCTGATAGTAACATTATCTGCAGAGAAGTCAGAAACCATAATTAATCATATAAGTTAGTGTGTCTACAATTAGTTTAGCTAATGTAGTGTTAGCTAACGGTTGATACGCAGCTTCAAACCAAAATGTAGTGTTATTAACATAATCATCATAATAACATATTTTGTTAGTTAAGCTGCTGCTGCTGATGAACGTCAACAAAAACTAAACTGTTCAAGTTCATACATGTTCCTCGCGCATTAGCTCCAGATAATGTTTACCCACCTCTGTTCCAAAACTGTCAGTTTGAAGAGGAGATCAAAGCAACGGGTGCCGCCATATTGTCGCAAATACAAACTCGTTACTTTAAAATTAAGTTTCCACTCAATGGCTGTAAGTGCAGATATTTGTTATGTTGTTTATGTTTCTACGTACTGTAATATTAACTTGATTTAAACGTTTATATGCAAATATTCGCTGAATGACTCCTCGCCACCGGTTAGTCCGCTCGTTAATACCGTCCCCAGAAACTAAACCAGCACACCATGTTCCCACTGCGGAGGTGGCACCAAACTCATTATAAACCATTATGAGTTAATATTCAGTTAATAACTGTAAAGAGTGAAATTAAAATTAAACTCAGTTAGAAGAATTAACCAGCAGTATTTTTTAACTTGAGCTTGTATGAATGGAAGAACCTGTTTATGTTGTGCATATAACTTTATGTTCTTAATTAACTTTATGTTTATCATGATCCATGGCCCAGCTTAAATCCTTTAGGACATACTCTCTTTACTGTAAACTATAAAAAGATGGACCTTGCACAATGGCACTGCCCCAAAGTAGATTCCTTCCATATGCTTGAATTTAAAGTTAAATAAGTCTCTCTCCGCTGCACTGACCTGACACCCACCTCTGCCATGTCACTGTTCACCAAATAAAAAAAAGCAGAAATTCCTTTATCCCCGGTCAAAAAGACTGATGATTGTGGTTATTTGTTTGTCTTATCCCTGTTAGATAATAATACATTACATTACATTATTACATTGGTGACCATGCCTTGATCGAGGGTGCTCCATGTGTTTGTTCCGCATCCATTTTAGAGTTTAAGTTAGCTTTAGGACAGAGATCAAATAAAAACAAATCATAATCACAACACTCAACATGCTCAAATGTTTTTTAATGATCCTTTTATCAAATAAAATAGCCTTCTTTTGCCATTTTATATCCCATTGAATCAGCCTTTGAATAAAAACAATATGAAAGTCGAAATATGATTCTTGGAAGAAAAAACAATTAATGCAATTGTTGCTTTCTAATATCCTCTTTAAATATAAAATACAACCAAATTAAAGAATCACAGAGCTTCTGAGATGACCCTTCCGATGCAAGCAGGGTGTCTTGACAAAACTGTAAGTGTAGTGAAGTGTAAATGTACATTATGGTTGGACCATTGATGAATAGATGCCCACTCGTAGCTGACAGTCTCTGGGGAGAGACAGCTACAAGCAGGGAATGTCATCAATGTGGGAGATCAGACATACAGTGTGAGTTACAAACACGGAGCATATTCCAGCAATGCAAAATGGCCCCACCCTTGAAAAGAGGTTGTGAGTGTGTGTGGGGTTTGACATTCAGACAGAGAAAGAATAGGAGGGAAGAAAAGGGGGATGGATGTCCCACATAGGTTTCTCCCACCTGTCCATGTCATGTGACTTGGGGTGATACCACAGCTGTTACCGCCCATGAGGGGGATGGAGAGGGCGAGAGGAGGTGTTTGGTGGGTGAGGGGTTGAATGGATATAGCATAAAAAACCTATGTACCTATATGCAAACTTTTAACTGAATTATTATTATACACTGTTCAATTATTATTAGGGGTGGAAGTATTCAGATCCTTTATTTAATGTCAACGTTCCACAATGTGATAATATAAATACAAGAAAGGGTTTGCAGCTAAAATCCTACTTGTGTAGAAGAACAGAAGTATTATCATCAAGCTTAATTATTAATAAAATAATCAAGTACTCGTTTGGTAGAAAATCGACCCTTGTGATTTACAATGAATAACATATCCATACAGATGCATCCATTTATAAGTATCATGTTACCGCTGGTCGAGGGTTAGTTTTAAGGACTTTAAGGACTTCTCTCTTATCGTAGCTTTTTTTGTGAAATATTAAATAATTTAAACAGTTTATTATTATTATTATTATTCTTTTTATTATTATTGTTTTAAAAAAATGATTCTCTTTTTTTGCGTGATAAATTGATTACAGAGCAAGTGAAGACAAGTACAGGGACACATAAACAGTCGAAAGACAAAATATTTTTTATGTCATTTGAATAAGAACATGAGAAGTCTAGCGGGTAAATGTACATAAAAAAGAGCTCCAACCAGACTCCAACCAACCAAAAGGTTTTGAGCCACTGTTTTAATCTACAATACTTTGTATTAAGATTTGAATGTGACATTTTAATTTACCATTATGTGGATCTCTACCTCCTTCCCTCTTAAAAGAGCTGAAGTAGTTTCCTCTGTTAGGGACTCATATGCCACACATATTGGGACTAAAGCTCTCTGAAGGTAAACATATTCAGGAACTTTACATTAATTTCTGCCTTCCTTCTCTTTATATCTAATATACATTAAGGATGAGGGAGTTGTTTTAACAGGATGAACAGGTTTAAGGATGGAACAGAGAGCACCGTTGATCACGGCTGACTCTTTCTTCAAACATCCTCAGCTGATTCAGTTGATCCCCGCGCTCTCTGCCTGCCATGAACCCCATCTCTTGTTTTATGTCACTGCTGCTGCTGCTGCTGCTGCCGCTGCTGCTGCTGTTGCCGCTGCCTCTCCTGCAGTTGTCGTTCCCTTTTGGTGGGAGTCGGGCAGCTGACTGACGACCCCCACACGCGCTTGGGTGTCCACAGGCTGCCCCACATTCATTCATCCAGCAGGAGCCATGGAAAAAAGATCATGTGGAAATATGTTCTGTATCGTACAAGGGAGAACATTTACACAAAGCAAAAAACTATTGAGGATAGAAAAGAGTTGGAGTTATAAGATATAAAACTATATTTGTTGATAATGTATAAGAAGATTTTTCTCACAAACTGGCCTACAGTAAGTCACAAAAAAGGGCATAATAATATTAACTTAAAGGAATACTTCACCCCCAACAAGACAGTTTCTATATCCATTACTCTTTAATTAATCATGTTGTACCTTGAATTATTTGGATTATACTTCACAAACTCATGAGGGTTTGTAAATGTATATTTTAATATAGTTTTGCTGTTGTTAAACGCAGCCCACCTTTACTTTAATTCAGCAAGACTTTTCTCTGTTTTTTGATTCCTTGTTCCGCCATTGAAACATGCGAGAAATACAAAGTTTTCTTCACAAATTCAAATGAACACAGGGTGAGTTATTGATAGACAAATGATCATTATGCGGGTGAAGTATTCCTTAATATAATGTGTTAGTCTGAGAAGAGCAATCATAACTGCAGCGTGTGGATGAGTGAAGTGTGAAGACGTGTGCATTACTGAATATTACTGTATTACGTTACTGTTTACACTGTATATCTGGTAACACTTCATTTTACTGCTTCCAAAGTTTCCTACAACTAGACTAATATGTCACAAATTCATAAGCAGTTGGAAAATTAGTATTCAGTTGTTCTAATTGTTTTAATAGATCAAGGACATTCCTCTGGAAGTCCACAACTTCTCATACAGTCAACACACCTAACACAACTTTGAAGTGTCAAATCAAAGTTTCTAAGAAATGAGCATGAAGTTACAGGCCCTTAAGTTAAGCATTTTCACATATTCCTATAGCTTATATGATTTTAGACGTGACATTTTTGAGACATTTAGATATTCAGTTCACCATATGACTTACAGCTTGCATGCCTCTTTTTGTAGATGTATGTTGTTATGCTCCACTATTAACATACAGATAACAGTTTGAGATGCATTCTGTCTTTGTTTGCACTGAGAAGTCAATTAGTACGTCTTGTTTATACTTTTAATACTGCAGGCTGAGTCATTTAAATGATAGCGTCAAACTTCTTTGTCCATCTACCAGTGTTTTAAATAAAATGTTCATTTGTCAGAATGTCATTGCAATTAAGGGCTCTATGAATAAACATGATTCATCGTGACATTTGAAACATCCTCTCTCTCTCGCATACATTTTATACAGAGGCTTACCCAATTTGTGAGAAAATACCACGCTGTGGTTTGACCTGTATACTGCGGTGTACACTGATCCACCACATTGCAGCTCACCTGTCACCCGGTCACTCAGAGGCCTCCTGACTATTACAACAAGGCCATTTTAAGGGGGACGCAGGCCCCTGTGTGACACCCAGAACCCTTTTATGTCCTTAATTGTTTGGTTGGTGAGAACAGTCAGGGATGTGTTTCCTGTCATAACACCTTTTGGGGCTTTAGTAACAGATCAGAGCGTTGGTTTAGGGTGCTTAGGTTGCCATATTTCAAGAAATATATATATGAATTAAGCTTAAATGTAATGAAGGGGGGGCAACCTTTTGTTCAACTACATGGCTAATCGTGCTGCGCAATGTATTGTTACCTTTATTGTCATTGCGGTGCAATATTGCACTCAGGGATCTTTTGAGTTAGTAATTCAGAAGTAATCTTGTTATTGCGATATTCAGAAATGTTATCGTGTATATTTTCCTCATATCATGCAGCCCTAATTGCCAATGTGGAAATTCTGTATAGATTGTTACAAAACAGCCAAATAGATGTTCTCAATGATACGATCTGCACTTTATCATTAGTGTAAGTAGTTTTTACAGTCCTTCAATCTCAAATCTAAGGACCTCAAAGCATCTAAAGTCTTTGTGAATTATGGGAGTGAGTTGCCTTCACCTCTCCATCACCTGTTCTCTCTTTTAGCCTAAATGCCAGTGACCTTTGACCTTTCTGCTCCACTGCTTCACAACACGGGACCAGGCTCACGGCAACAGCTGTGTCAACCTCAGCCCTGGCAACTGGTGTGCCCAGGGAAGGACAGAGAGTGGCATTAATGTCAGACACGTAATGACTCAGCATCATGGCACCGTCTTTGTTCGGATCAAGCAGTTCACTTTTACATGTCGGTTTCTCATCGAAGCATTGTTATCATTGAACTGTTTTAGCTGTTTACTTTATTATGTATTCCCCCCCCCCTTACATGCTGCATACTTTTGCTCTTACACATTATACAACCTAAAGTATCTTTCAAACACTTTTTAAAAATGTAATTCATTGTTCAAACCTACTTTTCAAAAACTTTGACGCAGTATTTGCGACGGTAAACAAAGTCTTCCATTCAATATTGTACGTAAAAGTATAAAAGTATTAAAAAATGAAAAGTACAAAATGTAGTCATTCTGCTCAACAGCCCATTTCAGCCCAATAACATGTTATATTATTGGATTATAATTGTTGATGCATTAATGTGTTCATCACTTTAATGTTGCAGCTGGTAAAGGTGGAGCCTTTATATGCTACCAGGTATGTTGTGAATTTCACTAAGAGACAAATAAAGTTTATCTTACCCTATAATAATAAATTAAAAAAGATTGTATTTTGTATTATTAATCTGGATCTAGTAAATAAAGCTGTCAGATGTATGTAGTGGAATAAAAAGTTCAATATTTGCCTGTGAATTGTAGTGGACACGTACCTCAAAACTGTACATAAGTATAGTACTTGAGTAAATGTACTTATTTACTATAAACCACTGAGTATTTGTGAACATAACCTCACTCTCTAACATCTCAAAAAATATGTTTAAGCCATACTTTTACTGACCGATCTAACATCAATCACACGGGAGACGTTCTGCAATAGATGATTTCAAATTTAAAGTGATCTGTAAGGTTAAGTCTCCACCTCCCACAAGGAGTTTCCTCCAAAGAACAGAGGTTAATCTGCGAGGTTGTCCCATCCTGTGCATGTGCAGGACCTGATCTGGTGTCAGCTGCCAGTTTATTTATACCAATAGAAATCCATGCTATCCACTGTTGAAGAAACTGCTCTGGGGTTAGTCAGTCCAACTCCTACCTGCTGTCCCGAGGGAAATAATTTCCTCCTGCCAAGAAAAGTGTGTTGTGACCTCTCCAGAATCAGTGGGACATCGGGGTAGCTGGGTATGGCAGAGGGAACAAAGTGATTAGCAAACGGGGGCCCCGGTATGTGAACATGGGTTAAAAATAACCTCACTGACCCAATTTGTCGATGACATGCAACACTGATGCTGAGTCCCTGTGCTGTCTACTTCCCATTTAGGCTTAATTGTTCTTAAAAATGAACTTTTAAAGCAGTGCAACACTAACGTTAAATCCCATTCATACATTAGATGAGACTGTTCAGTGAGAGTTCTCATGGGATTCATTAGATCCACAAATGATCGCCTGATCATGATGATTGGACCTCAAATAAATTAACCAGAAGAGGGGTTGACAGATGAAAGACGAGATCTTTTGCATGATGCGTGACACATGATGAAAGAGAAGCAGATGATTAGATGAGAGACTTTGGCTGAACTGTTTGTCGGCCGATGAGCCAGTACGTGACAGTGATCAGCTGTCCCGTACAGAGAAACAGCAGGATTATTATTTGTGTCTTAACCATTGTGTCCGGTGTGAGCGACCAAGAATTCACTCAACAAACAAAAGTCATCGGATATTCCTAGCACTCCAGATATATCTGGCAGGGCCTTAGCGCATAGCTGACATTAGTGGAAATGTTGCATTTGTGATACACCCTGGCTTTGGGCCATGGGAAATATTAAACAACTGTCGAATTTAGACAACATCCTGTTGCGGAGAAAAACGGGAGCTACAAAGATGCGATGGGGTGGCTATTTGTGGACGGCGAGTGCCTTGAAAGTAGCGAGAGTTTTAGGTTTCAATATAAGCCCCACTCTCTGAGCTGGAGCTTTCTGTGAATGAGGCCCGGGTTCCTATCACACCCAACCCCAGCGCTGATTTTAGAACACAGGTGTTGACCTTAGTGGAGCGGCTTGTGCTTGCAGCAGAGGAAAATGAACCCCTGAGCTCGGCCTGTTTGCCTCTACAGTACTGGTAATCACTGTATGGCCACACAGATGCTTTCAAACAGTCATATAAGGACCTACAGATTATATATGATCACTTAGAAGATAATTAGCAAGTATGATGAAAAGAAAAGCGGATACTTGAGTCTGAATGGTTCATGATGGCCGAGGAGAAATTGTTGCACTATAATTGGTAACTTACTCGTTTAGTTTGTACATGATCATTATTTTTTTAACAATTCCTTTGATTTCTCCCTCTCCACAAATACATTATATATACATTCAGTGTTGTCTTGCAAGTGTCATGGCGGCAGGATGGTCACCTTGTGGCCAACGGAGAATTTATTGCTTGTTTTTATGGTGCCACAAGAGCATCCATATAACTTATTCACACTCCTCACATATCATTGGCTGTGCTTCATTAACGGAGGTTTATGTTACACTTTATCAAAGGATTCCCCACACTCGGTGGACTGTTAAGCAGATTGATTTGTCTTGCGGCTGCCTCACACAGGTCGTCATGTCATCACAAAAACATTGTAAGAGATGTTTCCGTCCCTTTTTCCTACACTGAAAATAATACAATGAAACTAGAGTGAAGCGCAAACAACTAACTGGGATGAAACTCAACCTTGTCTTCAGCTGTGACTCGTGGCCTGCTGTAACTGCTGTTCTGACTGTACCCCCAAACCCCAATAAAACACGCCCATCGTGCAGTTGCTTCCTTGTTTCTCTGTATCCCTCTCTTTCTCCCTTTTTTCTTTTTTTTTTTTCTCCAAAAAGGAGCCATTGACATTCGGTGTAAAAATCAAATCGGGGTGAGGTGGGGGCTGAACAGAGGAACGGCAGGGGTGTAGGGTGTCTCGAGCCCAGTGCGAACAGCTGAGAGGTGTGATTTCACAGGCTGGCTCCCCCCTGTCAGGGCCCTGATTGGGCCCGACAGGAGGCGCAGGAGAGGCCCGGGCTTCTAAAGGACACCAACAGGTGGGAGGCCGCTTTGGAGGGGGGCGCTCCTGGCGGGATAGAAAAGGCCGGTCTGCAAGGCCTGTTGTGAGCACAATCCACCGGGTCAGATATGGAGAAGGATGGTTGATCGAGGAGAGGAGAGGAGAGGGGCAGGATGAAGTTGGGGAATGGTTCTCAGGGAGCAGAGGTAGAGTTTGAGATGAGTTTTGGCATCGAAGGGTGGAAAGGGCAGTTTTAGGAACAAGGAGTGTGGTCGGTCTGAGAGTTTTGTCTTTTTTAGTGGTCACAGTCTTCCTTTTTTATCTCTGCTTTTGGACGTTTTGTAGGTAGCTTTTTTGTATTGGTTAAAGTGAAAGGGTACTATTTGGTAATACAGTGGCGTTGAGTCAAAAGTCTTCCAGATTCAGACCTTGAAGACTTTTTAGTCCTTAGCTTCCATGATAGGCAGCACCATGTGAGCAAAATCAGGCGTCAAAGCAGTTGTTAGATGTTTTCTTTAAGTTTTTTACGATCGAGCCTGACACCTCTGTCAGGTGAGGGGAAGCTGAGGTGTGATACAGGAAAGAATCAGGAAATTGTCATCACAGTTTAATCAAAGTAGAAGGGCTACTTTCTAATGGCCATTTGGTTCAGATCTGGTTGACATAGCAGCGAGTAGATATATGAAGGAAGTCACCACCAGACAGTGTAGCAGAGGCTGGCTGAACCCAATGAAGCCTCAAGCTCTACTGAAGCTGCTCACACCAAGAGGAGACGCAACAGAATTATATAAAGGTGAGTACAAAATTATCCCTTTTAACATTGATTTCTTATTATTTCTGTTCATGAAAAAAGACATTATTACACAGCTCTTGCATGATGTTTAGGAAATAGCACAGATTTTGACATTTGTCTGCTGGAAGTCAGAATTTGCTTCACTCTCCAGAGTTATCTAAACACAAAAGAGTTCAGCATCATCACATTGGCGTTACCCATGCAATTATGTGTATTAAATGTATTTGGTATTATTAATCTTAAATGTAATACAAACAATGAAGTTAAAATTCCTCTTTCAGTATCTAAAGGTCCTACGTTTTGCTTGTACTAGAAGATAATAGTAGGAAGATGAACCTCAAATAAGATAACCTTAAACTTGAAACTTCTTTTAAAACCAAATTTTGAATTTCTAAGAAGTCTGTGGCGCAGATGATTGAACGTCACGTGTTTCTTTAACCCCGTCCTTCCTCGCTCACTCTGTCACAGTTAACCATTGTTAAGCCGGTTGTTCCTGCTACTCTGCAACTGTGACTGTATAAATGGGTGCTTTGTCTCAGAGGAGAATCCAGTTGTTGCCCCTTGTGAGGACATGCTTCCTTATATCCCCATATTAATTCACCACTTATGGAATGTAAGGAAGTGTGTGGTTTCAAGGGGACTTGAGCGCCAACCATACTGAGAAGAAGAGACACACTGATTCTTTTTTTTATGGTAGAAAGAAATGGAGCTTCATTTAGCACGTGTGTGCCTTTGTCTGTTTTATGAGATGGGAGGGGGATGTCAGGGTTCATGAGCATGTGTGGTGTGTGTGTGTGTGTGTGTGTGTGTGTGTGTGTGTGTGTGTGTGTGTGTGTGTGTGTGTGTGTGTGTGTGTGTGTGTGGCAGGACAACAGGTGAAAGGCCTTTTCCCTCTCCTTCAGCTCAGACACATGCACAGTTGGTATTACTCTCAGTGCCGATGATCAGCTCTCAGGGACTTCTTGAAAAATTCCTGTCCTGCTCCAATGGCTGACAGTCAAGGAGGATTGACAGACCACAGCTGTCACCCATTATAGCAACCGCACGACTCTCAAAAAAGAAGAGGGGAGGGGAGGGATGTGGAGCTGTCACTGAGTGAAGGTTTGCTCTTGTAGGCTGGATTTGGAAGTAAATGGGGCAATGTCACCGGCTGTCAGGTTTCCCAAACCTCTAAATAGGAACTATCTGCTTGGTAACATGGAGACACTTTCTGTAGCTATGCGGGATATGTCAGTAGTGGCTCAGTGATGATGTTCTTTTTCTTTCTCTGTGTTTCATCAGGTAAGGCTGAAGAGGACATGACGGCCTGACCACTCGCAGAAGATGTCCACCTTCTATTTCCTCTCTTTCTCCTCTTTCATTTCCTTCTGTTTCTACGTCCTCTACTCTTATCCTTCCCTCTCTCCTCTCCTCACCGCATGCACTCCTCCTGCTCTCACTCGCTCTGCCTCTTGCAGTCGAAGCAACACGCCTTGCTGTGGCTGGTCAAACGGAACCAAGTCAGGTGTTTCTGTGAGGTTTGGTCCCCTTCAACCAGCTACTGCGTCGTGAATTCAGTCAGCGTGGAATCAAAGACACAGTGGCGTTGTGGTGTGTGCTGTAAACTATGGAGGCGGTAGTCTATTGACAATGATATATCATTTATTTTCTTCAGTAGTTTGGTGTTGGTTGTCTCCTGCATGACAATGGATGTTTGAAAAAGCAAATAAAAGATTTCTGACAACATACAGTGGTGAATTACAATTTATTTTAAATGTCTAAAGTTTCAAAAATGATTACTAATTTTAAAATACAGATTCTTACAGATACAGAGTCAAATGTTCCTATACAAGCCCATTTTAAACACTTTTATACAATATACATAATACATACATAATACATTTATACATAATACATACAAAATTATAATAGTTATAGTGTATCCTATTGTGTATTCAAATAAGCAATACATGGTTTTATCAGCCACAACGGTGACTGTCGGTATTATTTTCACATTTTAGGTCTGTGTGTGTCTGTGTGTGTGTGTGTGTGTGTGTGTGTGTGTGTGTGTGTGTGTGTGTGTGCGCATCATCTACAGTTAAGGTCTGATGATGCACTACAAAAAGCAATACGTTGTTCAGCAAAAAATACCTTCACCAAAAAGTCTAACTTGACCTGTTTAAAGGGAAATGATACTCAATGATAATTGATAACTTTAATAATAATAATAATAATAATAATAATAATAATAATAATAATAATAATAATAATAATAATAATATAAATTATACCTCTTTTGAAGGATTATTTTGTAAGAAGCTGTAGTCTTTGTCTATTGTCCTTCAAAATATTAAAAAAGGCAGCAGAAACTAAATTGTGTGAATTGATAATGTGTAAATAGAACTGCTCAATATTGAACAGAGTGTTCGCTTAATTATTTTCCCAAATAAACAAAGAATACGAATAATCGTTGGTCTGATTATAAATGCAATGTGGTTAGAAAAATTAAGCCTTTTTTGAGATTGTGATAGAACAGGGGTATTCAACTAAATTCTAAGAGGTCCAGTTAGAGAACATTTCCGAGCAAAGGTCCGGAGCATCGTAATGTCTAACTTGAGTTATGAATTAATGTGATATATATTGTAGTAGCCTCGTAGCTGTATCAACGTCTGCACGTCATCAACAACTGACTGTCAAAATCTAATGAAGAAAGTACAATTCAAAAACATTTAGACAATATTTATTGTCACTTAACATTGAACTATACAGATATATATATAATACTGTAGATATGTATAATGTTCTTCTCGGGCTGCATTTAAAAATAAAAGTGAGAAAATAAATAAAATAGCTTTTGAAAGTGTGTAGCAGCAGCTTCAACTGTTTCACATCTTGATTTAACTCTCAACCAGTGTTAGAATAAATCTCAACACATTTTAACAATTGAACAGTTTAACCCAGACTAGCACATCCTGGGTTAAACTGTTCTCTGTGGCTGATGATGCTGACAGGTGGCCTATTTGCTTTATTTTGTCACAAATCAAAATCATATTGGGCTGGTTATTTTCTGTGCTCTCAGTTCAGACTTGAGAGGGTATGTTTGGTCAAAAACGCTGTGCTTTGTCTCATAGTGGCGTTTCACATCACCACTGTTAATGAGCACCACGGTCTCTGAGCATATGAGACGCTGGTGTTGTGCTCCCAGTGCATGATGAATGAGTCCATTCTGGGTTGAAAGCTCTGTTGACTTCTCTCTTCTTGGAGAGCACCATGAGTAGTTATTGTTCTCTCCCTGTCTGCCGCTCACTCGTCTCTTCGTCTGTGTTTCTCTCCCTTTCTTCGTCTTTTCTTCCTGTATCGCTAACTCGTCTAATCGCTTTCCATCTGTCACGCACCTCTCGCCTCTCATCTGTCTGTATTCAGAGTCGCAATGTTTGCAGCCTGGAATGCACATATTTGATTGGCTGAGTAGCATCACGTGAGATGGCTTAACTCGCATGCAATTGGTCTGTGAGTTTCCTGATCCGCTAAACCAGTGCCGTAAAAATGAAAAAAGCTGCGCCGGTTAAAATAGAAGCGCCCCGTCAAAATTGAAAATCCCTCAATAATTTATTTATTTTAGGCCCGGGTCCGGATAGGTCGGCGTCCTGGTCCAGAATCGGACCGCGGTCCGCCTGTTAGTGACCCCTATGATAGAGGAATCACAACAACTAAAGTTAGTAGTTTAATTCATGAAATCACATGAAATCACATGAAATCACATGAATACACACACACTACAAAAAGGTCATTATCACCATACAGTACGTGCATAGATCACACTCAAAATCTTGAATCTCATTTAACAGATGTTTTATCTTCTTTTATTTATTTGTGTAATTGTTTCTCGAGTCAAATTTCTGCCCAGTCTGACAGAGCACCCTGAGTCTCTACCAGAGGATTCAGAACCACCGACAGCCTCCATGATCCAACAATAACAATAATTATGTTTGGGGATGTTTTGTGTTTTGTGTGATAATATATCACAGGAATTGTGAAAGGCCAACAAAACTGGAAGCCTCCATTCAAATAAAGTGCCCTGTTACTATTAAAGTGCCTGCTGGTTTGCTACTTCACACCCATTTCCATCACCCATCTGTGAGTCTTTGAAAAAACTCAAGAAACTAAGTTGCAAAGAGTTCAGCAAATCCAAAAGTAAAGAACAGTCTTTAACATAGGTTATGATTCTGTGTTACTTTTCATACTGCATGTTATATCATTTATACGTTATATGTTAAAGTAGGTTAACTTTCAAAATGGTGGTCATAACAGAGAATTAATGCATATTTAGTAAGGACCCCTCAATTATAAATCTACAATATCACAATTTTTTGTATTAATTTAATCAAATTTAAATATATAGGTTGAAGGTATGCTTGTAGTTACAAAACAAGCAGCACAAGGATTCAATCAACAATCAGAATCAAAGGGATTCAGTGGAAATATACACAAATCATAATAATACATGTACTCTAGACAATTTACTCAAAGCAACCTGAATGTCATGCAGTTTAGTGAGATGTACTGATAATTAAATACAGATTATAAACTGTGTAGAACACAACTATGTATGATGAGTAAAATGAGCAGAATTCCTCTATGGATAAATTAGAAATAAATATTAAGTAAAACTGTAACAAGGTGGTCTGATCATTGAGCAGAAAGCTGTTATTAAAGTGTGCAGAATGCAGTCATCCCGGACTGAGATGGGATATTCATTAATACAACTAACAACTGCTTATCACAAAATAACTTATGATAAGAATTAATTAAAAGCTCATTAAATAATTTCCCTTTGGAAAAGAGGCGGCAGTATCATGTTTATCCACAAGGGGGCGATATAGGTTTCCCGGGCGGTAGTTTGTGCAGCAGCAGAGGAAGTTAAGCAGCAGCGTAAACATGGCTGACAGTGGAGTGACAGGTGAGTTCGTGAGTGTGTAACAGCTGGACTTTATAACTGTTCCCTGATATTTTCATTACCTGACTGTGGGTGCGGGGACAAAATGTCTTACACTTATAGTCTTTGTTTTGTGGTCTTTTGGTTTGGCTTGTAGCAAAGTTAATTCCCCTCTATGCGAGTGCTGCTAACGTTAGCATTTCAAGCAAGTCGGCGGTACCTTTGCGCGAGACCGAGTACTAACGGCAGACATCGTGATGCTATTGCATCATCTTTTTGATTAGTGTTTTTTAATGAACAGAACAACTAAAATGGCTGTTTTAAGTTGTCACTGTCTGCTGGTAATGGTAGCAAACCAGTTATGTGACTGGTGATGTTAGCATATTGCCAGAGCCAGCTAAGAGCATCACCAAAACAGAAGGACTGGCAGCTAAATGAAGGCTGGTCCTGTCATTACAGCTCGTTAGTGATAACACCAACAGAAGTGTGCGATAAACAGATGTAATAATATCATCATGCATTGGTTGTTTTACAGATGAACCTGTCACAAAAGATGGCATAGACCGAGCAAAGGTTAGTATTTTGTTGAATGTTGCCACAGTCTCATTTAAGGCTACATACTTGGCTTGATTGTAATGTTTTTTAGTTGACCCACTTCTTGACATGTTTGCTCCACAGACTGAAGGCAAAGAGCTGACCAAAGAAGAGAAGCAAAGGCTGCGGAAAGATAAGAAGAATCAGAGGAAAAACAAAGAGAAAAAAGATGACAAGGCTTCACAGGAAAGCAAAGAGAAGCCTGTCAGTGCAGCTGCTCCATCTCCCCAGCCTCCAGCACAACCCTCACAGAAAGGTGCACAATATGTAGACAGCGGCTTGTGGTTGAATGCATGGAAATGTGTCATATAAGGCACATTCGTATTAAATTGTCACTTGGCACATTGCTTTGCAGCTGACAGTGGATTACAGCTGTGATATTTGTCAAGAAAATGTTCTTTCTAACTGTGATCCATTACTGTAATTAATCTTCACCCTGACCCCGCTGCGTCTCCCTCAGCTCCTTCAGCAGTGACCACTCCTGCACAGGTTCCTGTGTCTGCCTCAGAAACTCAGCAAGCTAAGAGTAAAGCAGACTTGAAAGCTGAGAGGAGAGCTCGGCAAGAGGCTGAGAGGGCCTCCAAACAGGGCAAGAAGGGAGACGTGGGACCGCCGGCCTCCACAGGGAAACCTAAAGCTCTGCCTAGTGAGCTGCAGCCAGGTAATTTAGTAGCCAGGAGGTCAGCTTAAGGTCTATCTTAAATTATACATTATATACTGTGGAGAGAGTCACACTTTGTATGTGTTTCCAGTGGTGAAGAGGCTCCCAGAACATGTTCAAGTGGACAACCCGGACGTTTTAAAGAAACTGGCAAAGAAATTGGAGAGACAACAGGTTAGTTACTTTATGCTTCATCTCTAAAAACCTTGAATCATCAGCTTGCCTCGACATAATGAGCATACACTGCCAGTCACAACTTTTGTGTGTTAACATTTTTGGTTACATCTTGAGCATAATAACTATGAATAAATTCATTGTAAAAAATCTTTAAACGTAGAAAAAAGGAGGAACAGACAAAATGAATCAAGGCATGATGTTTATTATTTACTAATCTCATTTGAAATAACTAATTAGGAATTGCATGGATCTTGGTAGTTTTAATCAGACACCTGTTGCGAATAACAAACTATAAAATGTGTTTTGTTTGTTATTTATATGTGAGCGCTGCATATTTCTCTGGTCCCGATCAACAATACCAAGCATAACCCTAGGTTTTTGTTTTAATACTATTAATGAATATTATTCATTCTGGATTTCCTGCCGCCTCCTCTGATGACTGCGAAAGCTTCTAAATTGCTTTGTTGACAAGATCAATGGTTTCAGTGTCCACCTTCTCTCAGTGCTGTGGTCCGTCGTCAAGTGCATTATCGTGAGGCGGGATTCCACAATGGAGCCAGGTCTCTCTCAGCCTGAGTCTTTTCTCATCCATAGTTATCGCTTAGACTGCCAATTTGTGTTCTTTTGGGGACAGGGATTATGATGTCTATCTTTAGGCAGGATGGGATGATGGCTTGTGCTAGGGAAAGATTACAGATCTTAGTGAAGATGGTTTGGACAGCACATGGTTTAACTATTTTCTTTGGTACTTTGTCCGAACCAGCGGCCTTCTTCAGCTTCACTGAACTGAGCGTGGTCCACCTTCACAGTGCTTCTGATTGTAATGTATCACAAAGGCTAATAAGTAAGAATTGTCATTGGGATTTGACACTTGTTCCACCAATAGGTCATTAAAATACAAAAGTATTTGAGACACTGGACTGTTATCATGGGAAGAAAATGTCAGTTCATGATGGAGAAAAGGCAAGTACTGCAAGGAACAGAAAGTGAAAGACAAGTACAGGATGAGTTAAAGTGATCAAGAAGATCTATGCTATACCCAGTTACCTTTTGGTCTTTTCCAGTAAAATAAAAGTGATTTCTGCATTAACTTATAACTTTTCATTACCAATTGTCTAATCCTAGGGTATTTACAACAAGGACAGTTCCCTAAACGTCATCAACAGTCCTAGAACACACTGTTTACAAATGAAAAGTGTGTTGATCTTGTTTTGTACCTCGTTGCAACCCCACATAAGTCCTAACTGCATGTGATCGTACCTAACATTTCTTTCAGACACCAGGGTACAATGCTGCTACAAATGTCCAGGTCCGTCTTTCTTAGATGTAAATGTGTGGCATTGACATTTGTCTAGTTTTGTTTGCTAACCTCAGTAATTGAAAAGTGAATGATGCAAATTTCTTCTTTGGTCCATTGAAGGAGTCGCCGTGGCGTGTTAATTGTATGTCTTTTGCTGTGCAGGTTTATGGGTGTACTGCTCTGTTTGTGTTTGCAGTGTATTTACAACAAAATCATACATAATACAAATTAGTGTGTGTGTGTGAATATCTCAATTTTGACCTCCTAAATTGCTGGGGATTGACGACAACAGGGCTGTAATCTGCTTTATTCCAGATCCCACTCCGCTCAGACTATGGCTACAAAGTCAGCCTGTTTTCTCATCTCCACCAGTACAGTCGCAAAGCCCCTCTAACACAGCAACTCGGGTAAACTGACAAAATGCCATTTAGTACAGTCGGTTGTTTGTATTGTCTGAGTAAAGTTAGATTTAAATCATGCCAATAATTTGTCCTAATCTTTTATTCTTACTTTAAATCTCAACTGTTGACTGTTTGTGTGTTGCAGCATTCCCTCCACAGTGATTCATCCTGCTATTGTTCGCCTGGGTCTCCAGTATTCACAGGGCATTGTAGCAGGATCCAACGCTCGCTCTGTCGCCCTGCTGCATGCCTTCAAACAGGTACAGAGCACAGACGTTTTAGTCTTTTACCTACCATCCCATTGTCCTTCCTCTCCAATATTTAGAGCAACAACAACAAAAGCTTTCATTTGTTTGGTTCTGTTTGTAATCAAGTACAATGAAAATGCAAGATGGAGACATACTCCTCATAGCGTTAAATGTTGTTTCAATGTTACTGCTACAGGTTCCTTTTTATACAAAGTTAACTGAGCAATACAATCCAGTTTCCAGCTTTTCAAACAATGCAATTTATCTCTCGGCTGTTGTATTGCAGCTCGGCGTCACATTTTCTGCATCCAGTAATTCACTGCAATGTCTTCAGAAATTGCTTTCTCTAATGCAAGATTTACATAGCTATTTATTATTTTTTGTAATTTTTATTAATATAAATTTTATTGTGAACCAATTTAAAGTAAACAAACTAAAAGCAATGTTTTTTCCTCTGCTCCAGGTCATAAGGGACTACACTACGCCTCCAAATGAAGAGCTATCTAGAGACTTGGTCAACAAGCTGAAACCTTATATCAGGTACAAAACATTTATCTAATTGTATGCATCATGTATCATCAGTAGTTTAGTTTTACTTTGTCCTAATCAATATACGTTTTATTACTAACTGTTCTCCTAATTTGTCACTACATGAATTACATTTTACAGTTTAACACATACTTTTTCCTTTTTGTCTTATTTTTCTTGCAGTTTTTTGAATCAATGTCGCCCTCTGTCTGCCAGCATGGGTAATGCAATCAAATACATCAAGAAAGAGATCTCCAATATTTCCAGTCAATGCAAAGAAAAAGAGGTCATTGTCACACTTGTTTTTCTCACAATTTAGCCAAAGGTCATAAACTTAACGTGTTGTAGCGAACAAATACCATAGATACAATAGAGTTGTTACTGATTTACAGTTTCCATCTCTTCCACGTCTTTTTCTCTGTTCAGGCAAAGAGCAAGCTGCTGAGCTGTATCGATCGCTACATTGAGGAGAAGATCATCCTTGCTGCTAAAGCTATTGCCAAGTCCGCCATAGAAAAGATCAGTGATGGAGATGTCATCCTAGTTTATGGATGGTAAGCCTCTTAAAGTGACATGCAAGGGGGGGGAAATGTTTAATGTCATAACTGTGCGTGTGTTTTTAGTTTTTGAATCTGCAGTTTCCTGTTGCCAAGCATTGCAAAAACAAAAATGCAACGCTCATGTATCCAGACCTTAAATCCTACTTTTAAACAACTCTTTAACACTTTCTCTTCCTTTTTCTTGTCTTGTCTCGCCCATTTAACTCTCATCTTCTTCCACATTCTCCTCGAACAATACTTATTGCTATCTCTACTTCCATATTTCTCTGCCCAGCTCGTCGCTGGTCAACCACATCCTGTGCGAGGCCTTTGAGAAGAACAGGAAGTTCCGTGTGATCGTGGTGGACAGCAGGCCTCGACTGGAGGGCCGGGAGGCCCTGAGGCGTCTTGTCCAGAGAGGCATCAGCTGCACCTACGTCCTTATCTCGGCTGTATCGTACATTCTTCCAGAGGTACAAGGAGTAGCCAACGCACGTTAAATGTATCACTTTTTTTGTGTGTGTCATAATGATGCCTTGAATTTGGACCTCCATAGGTATCGAAGGTGTTCCTCGGTGCTCACGCTCTGCTGGCCAACGGTTACGTCATGTCTCGCGTGGGGACATCACAGATAGCTCTTGTGGCCAAAGCCTTTAACGTGCCTGTGCTGGTGTGTTGTGAGACCTACAAGTTTTGTGAGAGGGTGCAGACGGACTCCTTCGTATCCAATGAACTAGGTATGGACAAAGAGTCAGCGGCTTGTTGGATTTGTTACGTAACTAAATGTTTTGTTTGTTTTAAGTGACTTGCTTCTCTGTTCCCTTCACTTAAATTTAGTGGTGTAAATCACAAAGTTTATCACGATACGATATTATATCCATACATACCATATTTGCTGATATGATGCATATAAGCGATATCGTATGCCCATTTAACAAAATCAGTTCATATCTGCTAACAAAACATGGTTTGAAAATTGTTATTTCTGGGCTCTTCTAGAAGTTTTTAATGAAACGCAATCTATTCTTTTTATTAAAATAGATCTTCACAATAAAGTGCTTCATTTCTCGTGCTTAAGTGTAAATGTTTTTTTATCTCAAGAATTTCAAAATATGGGCGTATCTTTAAGATATTTATCTGTTTTCACTTTGCATCGATGAGATTGTATTGATGATTTATTAATCCAGATCAATGGATCTTTACACCCCTTCTTAAAATGCTACTTTAATACTCAGTTTGACGTCTGTATTGATCTTAATTACCTTCAAACATTAGTTTCTATTAAATAATTTATCTTCGTCTGTGCTTTCCAGATGACCCTGATGACCTCATTGTGACCCGTAAAGGGACGACCCAGCTTGAGCATTGGCAGGAAGTGCCCTCACTTGGCCTGCTTAACCTGGTGTATGACGTGACGCCGCCTGATTTCGTGGACTTGGTCATCACAGATCTGGGAATGATCCCGTGCACCTCGGTCCCCGTGGTGCTGAGAGTCAAAAACGTGGACCAGTGAAAGACCTCCTGCTCATATCAGTCAGAGCTCGGAGTTTGTGAGCTTGAATGCTTGCACACAACACAAAATACCGTGCTTTAAGCATGCAATAAATATATATCTGAAATGGCATACGCTTTTTAAACGGAGTCCATGTGTGTTTTTATAGTAGGATTGGATAATTACAGAGATTTGTTTCCCTTGTGGTGGGGAGGGTAGTTCTGTCTTTTGTTTTAATATTGGATATAGGAAGATGTTTTGATGGATCCATGTTGAGAACGGTTCCCTTACAACAGAACATTTAATTGCCAGTATTTAGAGCAGGACAATTCCACTGTGGTTCAAAACACGCACTCTGTCAACCACAGCATTTTAAACTAGCCAGAAATGGCTCCACAATTACAGTCGGAGCTGCAGTCGCCCGAAGAATTTATGAGCCACAAAATTCCTCTGCTTAGTTTTTAATGACCTGATCAATTGAACAGGATAAAGAGTGAAGCATAAACCACGATTTTGTTGGCAAAGGATCCCAGATTGTCATGTGCACAATGCCTGATGCTCGCATGCTTCAAATCTCATTGGCACACATTTTGAATTCAAGGGGAAAACGAACGTAGGAAGCAAATTTCTATCAACAGCTAACTGTCTTTTTCCTCCACCTGTAGCTATTATGCAGGAGTTATATTCAGTTATCTGGCTATTTATTGAACATACTAGGACTGCTTATGGCACTGTATGTCTTTGCTAATTAGGTGACATTTCCGGACAAGTGTATACAAATGAGCAAAAGCTTATATGTGCATAATTTAATTCAGGCAAAGCAATACATGTATTGTTGTGAATATTTTATTAGAATCCTGAATCTCATTGGGAAGAAGCATCAAAACTACTCGCCCATCAACATGAAGACATTTGACTGATGAACATATTGTAGAAGATGAAGTTAGTGTAACTCACCAGTAGGCACGCAACATTTTCCATCTTTGAATCGTAACATTCAAGATGTAACAGCAGAAAAGCAGGTGAGGACTAAATAACAGTGTAGTAGTTAAACTGACTTTAAAATACAACTTAATACAGAACAAAACTTAAAATTTAGATGCATATGGTTCATGGAGTGAACCTGACTTGGTTTTTGCTGTGAGTGAAGTAAATGTTCAACAGGCAGAAACAACAATTTGCCAATTTTTTTTTACAGATTTCCTCAAATGTGCTTAAGGACATGTAGTTCCAACGTGTAAACTCAGACACATTCAGTGCACGTTAGGCACAGCGAGCAAATACTTAAACACAGCCGGCTCATTAACATATCTTGTGTCAGTCAACTACGTTTGAAAAATATAATTAAAGTGGTAACAGTGGTATTTATTGCCAAAAATGTAAAACGATTAAAAAACTTAAAATGAACTTTCTCTCTAAAATTGCAGTGATGATGCAGTAAAAATAAAAGATCAGTTAAAAAAATGTACCTAAATAAAATAAAGCCGACACAAAAGTAAAATAAAACAGTCTAAAAAGAAGTCTGGGGTCACCGCAGACTGTGTCAGCATTGTCCCTTTCAGTTTCAGCTCAGTAGATCATTGCAGATAAAGAAGTCGAGTGCACTTCAGCCTCAGAGGGGTTTGGCCTTTCGTCTCTGGGTGACCCACAGCAGGAACGAGATCACAACTGTAGAAGCTCCAAGAGGTCCAAACACCTGGAGAGCTGGGAACTCCCCCTATTGACAATAAAAAAAAAAAAAAAACATACCTTCTTATAATCAAAAAGATTCACATGCACCAATGTTAAACTTCATAAAGGGATTGATTCGGATAAAGCTGCTTGCAGAACTGACCTCTCGAAGACACTTGTATCCTCGATAGCCGTCAGCACAGCTGCACTCGAAGAAGCTCGGGCCATAGGGGGCGCAGAGGGAGTTTTCCGGGCAGTTAATGGCTGAGGATTGTTAATTATTAAGATGGACAGTTGTCATGCGTTACCAGAAGGATACTGGAGTTTTACATTTGATGTGTAACAATGGAAGAGTATCAGTTGTAAACTTACACAGCTGTCCAGTCTGGTTGCACATATCTTTCTGTCCTTTACAAATACGATTTCCATCTTTGAGCTCCACCTTTTCCCAAGAAGCGTTGCCCCCTGGACAAACTATGTATTGTGGCAAAATCCTATGGACGCACAAAAATAGTGTTACATTTGTTTTAATCTTTATACTCATGAGCAGCTGTCTTAGTTTAGTTTCTGTAACAGAATACTTACATGTAATTTAACTCAATAAATCCTTGAAATGCTGTGTCGCTGATGTTGACAATGGGATTGAGTGAGAGGTCTCTGCAAAGCAAAAGTTTAAACGCTTAAGAATTGTATCAAGTCTCAAAACCCATCACCTATTTCAAAATAACCCCACAGAGTCACTAAGGAAGTGTTCAAGCATGGTCTTCTGTACACTATATTTTATAAAAAGTTATGAAACTGTAGTTACTGTACATACATCATTAAGGATGTTGATGCTCCCTGAAGATCCTCCACGTGAGTCAGTGAACAATTGGACAGATCCAACCTGACAAACAAAAAACTTTGTTGAGACATTAACAAAACAAACATCATTATTTAGTTTATCTTACTTTTAAAAGTTGCAACGGCGGCCGCATGTGTCGTCATTGGTATGAAACTGGGACAAAGGCTACAGCATTAGCACTGGCAGCTAGTTATTATTGACAGAATTTAGGTTTTGTTTTATTACGTCTGGACATTTATTTAGTTTATACATTTTGAGACAGAGTGCAGATCTACCTAAGCAAGCAATGCAGACAATAATGGTGTTAAATAAATGTTCATTTAAGTTCAGCAATTCTTTGTCTAATATGTTATTATTTTTATTAAATTGATTAATGTTATCAGATCCAAAAAAACAACCCTGCTCTTTTAATATGGGCTTCGGTATAGGCCATTGAAAAACCCATGTCGGTCTACCACTACTGGAACATTACATACACATTCTGGGAAGGTCTGTTTCTATGCAAATTCATAACTGAGCAGAAGAAAGGTTTTTTTTGCAAAATCAGAATACTGAAAAAGTTCTAATGATCTTCCTTTGGTTGCCAAATAAGGTTACACTGTCTGTACTATGATATTCATTACAAAAAAGTATATCAACAAAGATAAACAAATACTAACAAGTACAGCAAAGAATATATAAAAGATAAAATAACAGAAGGAAATAATGAAATAAATAACAAAAATAATCTAAAAGAAAATAAAGGGATACAATCATACACAGATTTACTTTGCTACTTTGCTGCCTTGTAACTTATCTATTTATACTGGTGTTCTTCACAGTATTTTTTTACTTTTACAACATGCCATTTATAACTTGATGTCATCTTTCCAACAGACCTTGAAGGCGACATAAAAATCCTACCCGATGATGTGTTCAGGGTCGCTTGTGTTGTCATTTTTCAAGCAGCAGCGTCCGTCTATCCGACCAGCGGATACGGAGCAAAACTGACCCACTGCGGTGCCATTTAGGATTGTACCGTTGCAGAGCTCACATACCTGCGATTATAAATCATTACGAGGGAAAAAAAGAGCAACAACATTCCCGGTCATCCTCTCTGGCACCTACAGCTAACTTACTGTACATCCAATAAAACACGCTGTTTTTTAATGATATGTGGATACCGGTAAAGACCACAGTTGTTACATTGCCAAACCCAAGTCTTACCTGCAGTTCAGTCAGTTGATAACTTCCGTAAAAACATAAATTAAAGATAAAAATAAGCACTACAGGTTTCAGCAGGCTGAACCCAGCTTTCATTTTCATGGTCTGAAGTCATATGATCCTACTGTAGCAGACATGTGACAGGAAGCTGGTCCAACACTTTATCCACAAATCTAACTTAATTTTGCGCTATAATTACGCATACACTCAATTTGGAGCATTTAAAAAAAACAATATTAAAGAATAAAAAAGCGGAACGTAAATACATACAGTTAGCATCTAGCTTGTTTATTTGAGCAGGATATTTTATAACACATCCAAACAATTATTTATGCAGCTCATCAAAAAGCCTTCGGTTTAATTTAGAGTTTTAATGAAAGCAATACATTCTTTACGTAAAACCTTCAAAGCATAAAGCATTCAAGCTTTATTTTCTCTTTAAAATATATATATTTTTGGAGTGCATCAAAGCCCACATGTCAACGTGATTTAACATTATCAGCCTTATATAATTACATTTTTAAAATTGTTGACAAAATGTAGACGCATTTTTTTCTGACTGTAATGAATTTTGACTGCGCTTTCACTGTCACTTTGAGTTGCACCAAATAAAGTGGCGACTTCAAGTTAGCCAATTTTATGAGATTCAAAATATAGAGAAAAACATTTTTGCGGCACATTTATAAAATAATAGTATACAATTATTAATTCAAGTGTAAAACGTGTGACGGAAATTATGCCAGTGTGGTCTTATTTCTTCCCCTTGAAGAGTGAACCACCCCCAGCTAAAAATGAGATGGTTTGGCCCAGAAGAATTGTTGCAATGCCTCTTGATGGGCCACTAGATACTGAACACAGAATGGCTTGACTGCCCTGGTACATCTGCTTTCTCTGCGTTTTCTATTACATTTTATCCATGAGTTTCCTCCGTCGCCGTATAGATTTTTCTTCAGCAAATGTAGGAGACAGGAAAAACAAGCTAAACCACAAAAAGTACAACTGTCTCCCCTCATATTTCGAAAGGTTTGCCAACGGCTCTGCGACGCTGTGGGGTTTGCAGGAAGCAACTGCACCTTTTATCCCGAAACTTCATCTGGTTACGCTAATGAATACAGTTACCTGCACACGTTGAAACTCAAATGTTACAGTAGGTGGTTTTAAGTTATCACGAATTATTCAAAAGTGAGTGAAAACTATATTTTAACGCCAACAGTGAAGGTGCAATTACTTAACACTTGCAACATGGCTGCTGCGGGAACGGCAGTGGGAAAAGTTTGACACTGACGTGGGAGAAGTTTTATGCGAATGCTAGTTGGTACATGAGTTGTTGGCCAGATAGTAAAGTCGTCAGCAGCCTCCTCCAGCCTGGCACCGCTTTCCCCGGACTTACAAACCAGTGGATAAACCGTGTGAGAGCCTCCTCCTCTTCTGTAGTCACCGCCGACAGTCACTGCAGTGGACTTTGTGGGGAAACTGTGGTGTCTTCTTCTTCTCCATCGTAAAGCTGCGGTGGCGTCAAAGGACTTGTCGTCAGGCAGCAGGCTGTGTTTCGAGCTAAAATGCATTTTTCCATACCCGAAACGGAGGTTCGTTCGGGAGAAAATGGATCAACCTATGTGGTGAGCATGATAATTTGTGTTTTTGTTTTACCCGCTTTCACTTAGCCTGTGTTAAACGCTGGCTTCAGCTGGCCCCAGGTCGGGCTAATGTCAATGCAGCACGAGTTCCTATGTTTACTGGCCTAAATGATTTGATAGCATGAACAGTGGTGCATCACCCTAGGCCAAACAACTGCCTAGTGCAGTGAAAGAAAATCAGCTATACCCTCAGTTAGACTTCAAAAATGCTCATTTGTACCACAAATGCAATTATTGTGTTTCACAAGGATACTATCGAGACACTTGGTTTAGAGAATTAAAACGTGAGGAAGTTGAGTAAAAGTATGTTTGACCTCCAATACACCCGGCCTCGATTTAATGCCAAAATTGCCATTGTGTTTGACAGCATGATCCACTTTTTGCGTTGTCAGACTTTGGCAAGTATGCTCTTTAGTGTTCAGAGAGGAACCTTCATTGAGGTTGGTCAATGACTGCTGTAGTGAAGCGTCATAGACCTCTGTCAGGATAGATTGTGCTAATGTCTAATATGTTCTTCTTTTATTGTGTTGCTTGATGCTTTAGACCAGTGGTTCTCAATCAAGGTTGCTTGTGGACAATTGAGGGGGTCCCCAGACAAATGGGGAATAGTTTATTTTCATTATTTAATTCACCATAGAAGTGAGTCATAGGGATTTATTCAACAGATGCTTTGAAACATCTGCAACATCTGATGTCCATGTGACATCACACTGGCTGTTCTCTGTCACACACACCTGTGAATGACTGTTTTCCATCTTGACTCCATGTGCTCCAAAGAGGGTAAAACATCTTGGAATAAGCTCATTAATATTGAACTTGTCAGTGCGTTCCTTGTCCCCCGCTGCCTCGAGAGGTACAAAATTAGCTTTGGACTTAGTTGTATAGCTTTTCTGTAATGGTAGTGCACACAGTATTATATAGGCAGTAATATGATTTTAGAGTTAATGTAGTTTATTTCCCATCCGTTCCGCAAATACCTTGCTATTGAAAATCAATAATAGGTTTCTAAGTTGAGCATTGTAGGTGTTATCTCTGGCTCGGGTCTACCTGGCTGAGCACATGTTTACTCTGTGCTGCAGTGCGAACTTTAAAGTCACTGGTTTTCACCTCTCAGCGGGCCGTCCTGTGACTGTCATTGTGACCTTCCTGTACCAGCCTACAGGAAGGGACTTTGCTTGATTATAATGCTGAGAGATGAGCTGTGTACATTGGAACCAGTAAGCTACAGAATCTGCAGGGTTTGCACATAGCCTTTTTAGAATAACAAGGGCTGCAGTTTTTTTTTTTTAGATCTGGTGCAAGCACATATCTTTTATTTGTGAGTGCTCTCACTTCCTCTTGTGTGATAGACTTATATCTTTCTCTCTTGTTCACATAGTTTTTAGTGTTTGGTTTACTAGTGTTTGTGGGTGTGTAAAGGAGAGATAGACTTTGGTGCTACTGTAGGTGATCATTTGATTTGCTTTGGATGAACAACAGGTCAGGACTTAGACGAACAAGTGGAAGTCCCGCTCAACAGCATGCCTGAGCAGACTGCGCCTGCCAGTGAGCAATATGTACAAACTCAGAGATGCAGATAGAATTCTTAAAATGTGTTAAAGTTTTATTTTTTTGCCTGAAGAAGATCCGAGTGGAATCAAATGTGCAGTATTTTAAAAAATAAATTGTTTGGTAAAGTATGCAGGAAAGGGCAATAGGTCATAGTGTTTTATTGTTGTCCCTGAGCTGAACTGCTTGCAATTCAGAAAACAAATGTAGGGTTATTTTTTTGTGTTCTCAAACAGAGCCAAGACATTCTGCATACTCATTCTTCCTTCCTGCCTGGATACTGCCTACATACACATCTTTCAGTTAATTTGTTGGCATTCCTCCAAATTCTTTAGCCTTCCTCGTCCCCTCTAGAAGTTTTGGTTTCTACTTTGTTTTTCTACTGATTGGTTTTGTAGGTCAGCAGCAGCATGTGCAACAGTGGTCAGGAGTCTCTAAGACTTTTCTTTGTTTCGACAGATGATCCACCATGTTGACTATAAATATTAATTGAAACAGAAGGGAAAGATTAAAGCACTTGACAGTTATTGCCTCGACATCCAAGCATATAGAGCATATTTCCTGTCCTCCCCGGCCAGAGCTGCACACTGGCCGGAGGCTTGTGGAAGCGGATTTCTTAGAAAATGAAAGAACAAATATTATTGTCAATAACAAAATAGCGGTCTTTAGAGTTGATGCAACTAGTCCAAACCATTTTAGAGTTGTTATGTTTTTGGCCAAACTGGTAATTGTGACAGAATTGTTAATTACTAAGTTTCTCACAAACGTCTAATAAATGATGAAGTGATGACATGGATGTGAACTGAAACTTGACTGGTTGGCGGAGGCATACAACTGAGGTGGTAATTCTAGTTTTTCATAAAAGAAATCCTTAAAACATCTGCGATTTGGGTACAAAAAGAAGGAAAGACGCTCAATCATCTTCATGTTTTAGAATGATTTTGTTAGGAAGTGATGGCATCCGCTGATTGTTTTCATTTAATTAATTGATTCTGTGGTGGAGAAGTGTCTGGGTCATATTTTATTTTAATAAATAAATAAAGGGAAAGTTAAACAGTCTTTTGGTACCTTGTGAAAAACACAACATTCTTTTACAATTCAAGTGCCGTTTTGTAAGCGAGCCTATATTTGGGCAAAATAATTTTCCTGAGGGCATAACTAAAGTACAACTTTGTTATTCTTGTGATTTAATATCATTCCCAACGCTTAATGAGGCATCCAACATAAGAAACAGATTCACTTTCTGAGATTGGCACTAAACGTGATGGCAAGCAGATATTTGTGCTGCTGATTCCAAATTGTGGTTTTTGCAGAGGCGTATTCAGTGATTTCTGTCAAAACAAACAAGAGGCGCCTCGGGGAAAAAGTATCGAAGATTCCCCATGTGATCTTTCCCTTGTGTCTGCATTATGCAGGGAGAAGCTGTTTTGATTGGAATTTTGCAAGTCCGTAGGGTTTGATTGAATCCAATTCACACTTTATTTATTTGGTCCTCCAAATGAAAATGAAGAGTGAGAAAACACTTGTTAGTGAGGTAAGATGAGATGCATGGAGATTGAGGTGTTGTGACACTTACTGTGTTTCCCAGGTTCAGGATGTTAACTGTTGTTGCTTCACCGTCTTTGTAGCAGTTGTGGTTTTATGTCTGTAATGACTTTACACCCTGGGACCTTTCGGTGTGATGCATTGTGAAGTATTCTATTAAATTAACCTTATATTCAAAGAAAGGTTGTTATTTGTTATATTTCTCTGAAGCATGTCAGACCATTCTTTATCCTCACATTTTAATTTGTCCCCACTCTTCCCCACAGGCCTACAACATCCACGTCAATGGCGTGCTGCACTGTCGGGTACGCTACAGTCAACTTCTTAGCCTCCATGAACAGGTAAGGCTTCAGCCATCACAACACACCCATTGCTGTTAATGCGCTTTAGACCAGAAGTGACTGGTCTGCTTGTGTGGTGCGCCAAACGCTGTTTAAATGCCACCACGTCCGCCCAGTGTGACCTTTCACTCATTTTTTTTGTGGCGTGCGGTCAATACTCCAGCCTCCCATCACTTTGAATCACGACCACGGTGGCTTGAAGTCTTGTGCTGTGATTCCTCCCAGAGTCCAAACTATTGCATGTAAATAGGCAGCATTGTGGAGGACGTTGGAGGGGGTGGGTGACATGGAAGGAATGTTCTTGGCCTTTCTTTCTTTTCACCTGCTTGGAAAAGCATCTTAATCTGAAAGAGAAATGTTGTTGGAAAGTGTTGAGTTGCCTGGTCTTAAGAATGTTTGTGTCTCTGCCTCAGTGAAGCTTTTCACAGAGCTGCCGCTGTTTGTTACAGCAGTTATAAGGCAATTAGTGTGTTCAGCATCTACTTGTTTTGTGTTTCTACTTGTGTTGTGGTTAAAAATGGACTTACTTGTGAAACTGCTTAACATAAATATTTTGGGAACAAATGATTACAGCGGGAGACGCATTGTCTATAAGAGATGGATTTCTAGCTGAATGCATGTGAGCTCGTTGTGCTGTAAAATGTCATGGCACATACTGGAACACATACTTATAGCAGTGCCCAGTCTCCTGTTTTCACACATTAATAAATAAGCAAGCAAGGGCCAAACTTTGCCATCTCCGTCCTGAAGTCTGTGTTATCTAGTCTGACAGTTGCCGTTGCCTGGCAACAGGGTGGGAGGAAGACACACTCGAGTCTTTAAGAACCAGCCCCAGAGGGCTTCCTGTGGCGTACGCATGACCCTGAAACACTGATTACCCAGTTATTGCTGAAAATGTTTAAATGTTAATCCTTCCTCTTGTTTTCTCTTCTACAACAATTTGTAACAAGTTCACACTTCTGCCAGAGGTTAAAACCAACAGTAAAAACAGGTAGAGTTTTACTTAAACTAAACTGTATGAGCGCAGATTTATTTCAGATTCTGATGCGTCTGTATCCTGTGCTTCGTCTCTGGCTACGAGAGCTGATTTGTATGTGTGACCAGTGCTGGTGATGTACTGAAAATACCAAAAGGGCAGTATGTCAAGATGAAAATCACCTCTCTTCCTCCTGCACCTACTGTGCAGCACCCCCATCACGCTATAAGTGCAGGACCAGAGGGTTTTAGTGCGAGCCTGTGAATTCTTAATGAGTGGATGTACAGTACAGTGTTGCCTGCAGTAACATATCGGTTCAAATGAAACCACATCTGATGTGTGATCTTTTTTGTTTAGAGCCGACTGTGAGGGCTTAGTTTAAGACTTCCACGGTTCAAAGCTACCAGCCCTGGAATGATAAAAAAATGGGAAGAAATGAGTCAAGAAGCTGGAAGACAAAGTATACTTGGAATGACTAGACATTCAGGGTTCCAGATGTGTGTCTGTGTGTGTTATGCACGGAAACTCTACCAGCTAGTCGTTGAAACAGGGCTTAAAATAAACCTGTGATTCATGTGAAACTGCATGAATGTACCTCTTAGAAAAAATGAATCCATGACTCTTTAATTTAAGAGACTGCTACTCTACTGAAGTTTATTGGTTTAGTCATATGTACTTGTATATCTGTTTTCACAGATGTTCTAAACTCTGACTGAGGTGCAGGTTGTCTAGCCTGCCATCCTGCCATCCTGCGTCCTCACCTTCACAACTTGTGTTTTGTACCAACAGATAAAGAAAGAATATGGCAGCAATGTGGTGCCTGCATTCCCTCCAAAGAAGATCTTCACTCTGACTCCTGCTGAGGTCGAACAGAGACGAGAACAGCTGGAGAAATACATGCAGGCTGGTAAGTCATTCATGCCGAAAGGACTTTTTTACAGATGGCTTGTATTGCATTTCACTTCATTTCTGGCTGAATTAAAATTCCAGCTACAATGTGGTTGTTTTTGTAAGTTTCTAATTGCGTGAAGCTTTGTAGCACAAACACAATTTATTTGAAATGGTTGCTCCTCCACAACATTTGAAAGAATCAGTTGGCTCTGTGTCTGTGGGGAGTCCAGCCATTCACTGGTCTCCTCTGACACTTGTTTCACTAAAGAGCTGATGATCTGAGCTCAGACTGAGCCTGGACACTGAGCCAAGAACTAGACAGAGTTATGCTGACACACCTGAGAAAAAAAAAATCCTTACTCAGGAATTCAGACCTGGTAGGGTTCTTAAAAGTGTTATGGGTTTGGATTCTCAGGTGATGTGCAACTTCTCGGGGGTTTTCAAGAATTGAAAACAGAATGCTACAAAGAATAATTATTATTTTTGTGGTGTTTACACCAGGAGGGAGAGTTTTTAAAGCTTCCTTTTAGTCTTAATCGGAGTTTTTCATATCCCAATTTGGGAGGTTTTCAGCATATTGTCCGAATTTTGTAAACGGGTCAAAGGGTGAACTTTCTGCATAAACACACACAAATAAGTGGAACTGGCAGCAATGCAGAGGGTTTGTTTTAATCCTCTCAAGCACCGGCCGTTACAGCAGAACAGGAAAGCGTTGTTCAAGTGTGTATTTGCTCATAGTCTGGGAGCATACGCACACAGGGTGTTCTTGGCTACAAGTTCACTTGGTTACATCATAGCTTTTAACATAGTTATGGAAAATGAACTGCCACAAACACAATCTGCTCTGACGCAGATGGCTCAGAACTTTGACATTTTGTCAAAGGGTTGGACTTATTTGTAAAAGGACAATAGTGTACAGGCTCACACACACACACACGGTCATATGGTAGTCGTACAGGGTTATCATACAGATAACGGAGGACTGCCTCAATAGTTGTTCATCTGGTCTTTTGTTTCCCAAATCTGGAGACTACACTATGATGAAATTGGCTTAGACTAATTTACAGTGAAACCTATGCCAGATAACAGCATAGTTAAGTTGTTATGCATGTTGAGCTAAATTGCCCTGATGAGTGTCTTGAAAGGTCAAACCCATTACACAAGAACACAATTAAATTGTGTGATAAGAGAAAGGAAACAAAAAAAAGAATTGGGAAATGGCTTCCCTTCAGAAGATTAATGTTTACACAACTTTCTGTGGAGGAGCCTTAACTCACTGCTGAGTTATCTATTCAAACCCTAACATATCTCTTGACTTCTGCTGCTCCTTCCATTTCACTCAACAGTGAGATATGACTCATTTAGTCTCATGCTGCTAATTTCTCTTGTTTTGTTTTTGTTATTACAGTGCGTCAGGATCCTTTGCTTGGAGCCAGTGAAATGTTCAACAGCTTCTTAAGGAAAGCACAGCAGGTTGGTAGTGTTTTTTTATTAATCTACCGTACCTTCGTTAGGCTGTTTGTTCTCTGTTGCGTCAACATGGTCAACAGGCCTAAGAGGGAGCAGGGCGTGCTCCTTGAACCAAAAGGCTGATGCAGTAATTTCTGCCTGACTAGTAATTGCTTTTGGTAATGTGGTAGAGTGAGGTAGTCTTACTGTGTGTCGCAGTTTGTGGCAGCATGTGCTCTTATCTTGGGTTGTGAAAACTCTACTTGTGAAGCAGTTGGTTCGATTTGTCAGATTCAGTTTGGCTTGCGTTCAGAAATGTTTGAAATGATTACGTCAGACACGCAAATGAGGGGAAGCATCGTGTGTGGGAGCTGGATCCTTTTGAGCCATTATATCATAAAAAAATAAAAAGTAAGCCACCTAATGAGTCATCCGACCAGATTTGCCAGAAAGCTTTTTCTGCAGTACTCAAAATGCAAGTAAATCTAAGTGGATGATGCTTTAAGAACACACATTCATGGTGTGACTGAGAGAAAGGGCTATTTCACACGAATAGTGTGGCAGGGAGGTATTCAGACCGGGTAGCGAGGTTGATTAGTCATCATTCAAGCCGTGACCTGCGTTGCCTAGGAGGGCTGTAAATCCAATAACCTTCATGGACAGATTCATCCGTCAGCAGCCACGTCACACACCCTTTCTGCGTCTCCTCCTCTGTCTCCTTAGAGTCAGTGTTTGAATCTCTGCCCCCCCCCCCAGCGCCTCATGTACAGCAGGTGCAGAATAGTAAATGAGTTACCACCCGGTGGTGTCGTTTCATCAGGCACCTTTTAGTGGCAGGGATGTACTTGGAAGACCCCCCGCTGAGGGAACAGGGACGATGAGAGATTATTTTGCAGAGGCTGTGAGAGACTGCCTGGGGACAGCAGGTTATCCAGCTTAATATTTCAGATTTCTTATTATCAGCTCAGAAGCTTTTATTTAGAGTCTTGAAATATTCCTAGGTTTTGGCAGTTTATTTTCCTTACTTGTTCATTGATTTTTGTGGGTTTTTGTTCCATCGTCTGCCTTGTTCAGTTAAGCAATGAACAGACGCACAAACACAGCAGTAACTAATGAATACAGTTCCCTTCATTTCTGTGTGAGCTGAGAGGAGTCAAATAAAGGGAGCTGCAATCAGTCAATTATTGAATTAGTTGATTGACAGAAAATTCAGTTGCAACAATTGTGACACTGGATTATCGTTTTGACTGGTCCCAGCTTCTCAATTTTGCTGATGTCCTTATTCTTGTATTATTGTTAATTTAATATATTTGGGATATATATATATATTTATTTTTTATATATGTATATTTTTTAATAAATATTTATATATATATTTATTTATTTATTTTTTATATATATATATATATATTTATATTTCTTTTTTTTTTTGACACTAGACAATCAATCTAAATAATCTGCAGAATAATGGTAACAATCAGATCATAAATTAGTTCCAGTTCCTGGGACTACTCTATGACTTCGTGATTATATAAGTAATATAAAATGTAATTGCACTTGGCTAAACACAAAAATCTCTCTCTCTCTATCTAGCTCTCTCTCTATCTCGCTATACATATCTATCTATTCTTATTTTTCACTTGAATGAACTTGCCACTACTGATTCCAATCTTAAATAAATGTAGCTGCACTCTTTATGGACACTGTAACCATAGAATGGGTAGCTCGTCTGTTTTGTTTTTATCTCCACTGGAATTTTGTCCAGCCCATATTTTTCTGACTTGGTGTGATTTTGTTGTTGACCGATAGGAATGAAAACACACAACTGACCCGTGAAGCTCTATGAAAGCCTGTTATGTTTTGTGTCGTTCCCACAGGAGACGCAGCAGATTCCCACAGAAGAAGTCGCTCTAGACATCTGCCTCTCCAACGGTCAGAAGGTCACAGTCAACATTCTCACTTCAGATCAGACGGAGGACGTCCTTGATGTAAGTGCTCTGTGCTCTGATTTAAAATCACATACAAACTCTTTTCAGCCAGAACTCCGCATGATATATAATTTGAAGAAATGTGTCATTCAATTTGATAATAAAAAAACAAAAACAAGTGTTAAAGGTGCAACATGAATGTTTTCAATTCAGTTCTAGAAACAGATGCTTGGATGCAGTTTGGATGTTTTGAGGCAGGTTTATATGAGGCACTTCTCCATAGTCAGTAAATTATCTACAGTTTGGAGAATCAGACCGGAGTTACCGCACAGAAGCTTATCAATGTACTGACTATGAATAAGTACCTCATGCAAAACTATCCATTTCAATATGAACTAGTAAGGTACATATACTAAATAATCCTCTCTAGTATATAGATGTACTATAACTAATAGTGCTTATTAACTCTGTGTGTACAAAAGTCTTATATAATAAGGCTAACATCATCTAAGATTTTAAACACTGTTATCAACCTTTGCAGTGTTTGTTTTGAGGCATTTGATCTCCGCTGTTCGTAACACTTCTGACAGACACCTGGGTATTCCTTCAGGCGAGCAAAATATCGGTGTTGACTCTCCTGTAAGCTCTGATGTTTTACAGACACTGCCTGCAGTATTGTAAATCAAATTTAATTCACTTTTGTTTTTCTATAAACCCTCTTCATTGAAACAACTACCAAATGACTTGAAGGCCGGGCTGCTTACAACAAACTCATCGGAAATTACAAAAGCACGTACAAACAAAAACTAAATCAGACATCTTGTCCAATTAATGTCAACATGTTTTGTTTTATGTCCGATAGTGACAGTAACCAAACCTTTTACTACTTCCACTTCACCTCTGCTCTTGATTGACCTTACAAACACGCACTCATCACAGTAAACATGCTGTTTTATCAGGATGTCCTTTTTTTTTGCTCTTGGCTGTAGCTCTAGTGTGATCTTAAAGTGCTCTTGTGAAAGTTTAACCACAGTTAACGACTGTGTGTGTGTGTGTGTGTGTGTGTGTGTGTGTGTGTGTGTGTGTGTGTGTGTGTGTGTGTGTGTGTGTGTGTGTGTGTGTGTGTGTGTGTGTGTGTGTGTGTGTGTGTGTGTGTGTGTGTGTGTGTGTGTGTGTGTGTCACCAGAAATGCCTGATTTGTGTGTCGTCTTTCAACAGTTACGCTTTGTGTTTGCAACATCGCATCTGTTTGCTGTTGCACTGCAGAAGTTGAAAAACAGGTCAAAGCATAAACGGCACTACAGGCACAGTGCCATCGCTCTGTGTGAGAATGTAACAATAACACTTTGTGCCGGTTTTTAGAAAGGTCTACTGTTTTTTTACAATTTTAATTATGCTTCATTTGTACCTGTTTTATCTTTTGTTATCTAATCAGAACACATTCAGGTTTCTTTTCAAGGTAGCTGCTTGGATGAAGTTCACATCGGCACAGTGAAAGCATGATTGTAAACTGTTAGTTTGTTCTCGTGATATTTTGCAAACCACAGGCTCTTGATGAATGGAATCATAATAACACAGTCCTGTTTTACATTGCAACACATTGTTCACTAAATCCTCCTTCATCTCAATTATGTCACTGTAAGGTTGCTGGTATAATGGAAGAATTTGAGCACTTTGTAAGGATGGATGGGATTGTCCAACAAAAGTATTGTGGGGACTGGTGACATGTTTTATTTAACGTCACATTATCATGACTTAATGGGACTGAAACTTGTCACTAGATATGCAGAGGGTGTAGAAGAGCACGAGGGAGATGTCTTAATATGCTATCATTCTTAAAGATGGCAGAGTATGATTGTTGTATTTCAGTTTTTGATCCACTGGATATTTCAATCTTCAGTAAAATAAATAAATAAGCTGTCTTCAAACACTTTTATCTTATTTCTCATAACTTACAGAACATTTTAAATGAGATGTAGGAATGACTTAATTGAATTTGATTGTGAAAATTGACTGTTTCTAACTCTCTGTCTATCTTTTTATCTCTCTCTCTCTCTTTTTATCTCTCTTTTGCTCTCTCTCTCTGTCTCTGTCTCTGTCTATGTTTGTATCTCTCTCGCTCTCTCTCTCTGTCTCTGTCTCTCTCATCTATCTCTCTCATCTATCTCTGTCTATGTTTGTATCTCTCTCACTCTCTCTCTGTCTCTGCCTCTGTCTCTGTCTCTGTCTCTGTCTCTCTCATCTATCTCTGTCTATGTTTGTATCTCTCTCACTCTCGCTCTCTGTCTCTGTCTCTCTCATCTATCTCTGTCTATGTTTGTATCTCTCTCTCTCTCTGTCTCTGCCTCTGTCTCTGTCTCTGTCTCTCTCATCTATCTCTGTCTATGTTTGTATCTCTCTCGCTCTCGCTCTCTCTCTCTGTCTCTGTCTCTGTCTATATTTGTATCTCTCTCGCTCTCTCTCTCTGTCTCTGTCTCTCTCATCTATCTCTCTCATCTATCTCTGTCTATGTTTGTATCTCTCTCTCTCTCTCTCTGTCTCTGTCTCTGTCTCTGTCTCTGTCTCTGTCTCTCTCATCTATCTCTGTCTATGTTTGTATCTCTCTCACTCTCGCTCTCTGTCTCTGTCTCTCTCATCTGTCTCTCTCATCTATCTCTGTCTATGTTTGTATCTCTCTCTCTCTCTCTCTCTCTCTCTCTGTCTCTGTCTCTGTCTCTCTCATCTATCTCTGTCTATGTTTGTATCTCTCTCACTCTCGCTCTCTGTCTCTGTCTCTGCCTCTGTCTCTCTCATCTATCTCTCTCATCTATCTCTGTCTATGTTTGTATCTCTCTCACTCTCTCTCTCTGTCTCTGCCTCTGTCTCTGTCTCTCTCTCTGTCTCTGTCTCTCTCATCTATCTCTCTCATCTATCTCTGTCTATGTTTGTATCTCTCTCACTCTCTCTCTCTGTCTCTGCCTCTGTCTCTGTCTCTCTCTCTGTCTCTGTCTCTCTCATCTATCTCTCTCATCTATCTCTGTCTATGTTTGTATCTCTCTCACTCTCTCTCTCTCTCTGTCTCTGCCTCTGTCTCTGTCTCTGTCTCTGCCTCTGTCTCTCTCATCTATCTCTGTCTATGTTTGTATCTCTCTCACTCTCGCTCTCTGTCTCTGTCTCTGCCTCTGTCTCTCTCATCTATCTCTGTCTATGTTTGTATCTCTCTTGCTCTCTCTCGTATCTTCCTGCAGGCTGTTGCTACAAAGCTTGACCTTCCGGATGACCTTGTTGGTTACTTCAGTCTCTTCCTCGTCCGTGAAGGTGTGGATGGAGGTTTAACTTGTAAGTCTCAACAACAATTTTCTAAAGAATTAATGGCATTCATGACTGCTGATTATTTAGAGTCACCCAGGAATGTATTTTCAGAAATATGCATCTCAAGGGCTTCAGGTTTTTATTTTTTTTGACACACTACAGCTGGAAACCATCAGATAACTGGTCTTGTTTATCGTGGCAAACTAAATGTGCTCTACGCGAAGCACTTTGAAAACATAATGTGAGTTAAATCTACTTTATCAGGCCAGCCAAGGACCGTTCTCTGAAGACAAATTATTCTTACAAATGGAAAATAGGAACCAGGAGTAGGAATTCACAGCTATAACATTTGATATGCTGCACTGAAGAATAACTTTCATGGTAACCAAAGATAATTATGTGCTGTAATGTCACGCTTTTGATTTTACTTTTCTTTCACTCTAACTTCTCCACAATAAAGAGTTAACAGTCCAGCAGCTCCGCTTATCTGTCTCACTGTTTGTATACGTATCGTAAGTTTAATTAAAAAAATAAAACTTGGCACAGAGTTGCCTCCTGTATCGGAGTTCCTACTGTATCTCTGGCTAGAATACATCATTTATTTATTAGCTGCTCAGAAGCTCAGTGCGAGCCGGCCTCTGTGTGTTTGTTGGCTGGTTCATGCAGAACAGTTGTGGCTTGAGTGGCGTGAGCCTTCACAGCAGGCTGTATGCAGTGTTGTCAGGTTGGAATGTTTTTGTTGTTGTGGTCAAAGCTTTAAAAAATCTGATACTTTTGTTTGCTATTGCAAAATTGCATTCACAGCCTAAGGACTGTAGATCAATTTAATCAAATTAATTTGCACGTCAAACATGCAATTATAAGTATATGTATACAAAAACACATAGTTTTACAGGTTGTTCCTTTCCCTGTAATAAGGGAAGTTTTAAAAATGAACATACAGGAGGAGGACAACATCAATAGATGGTTAGATACTTTATTAATCCCATTGGGTAAAGTCTGTTACAGTCACAAACGAAACAACCGTAGGACACTCAAACAGGTAGATAAGACATATAAGTGAAGAATGAATCCTATTTGGTTGCATGACAGTCAGCTGTTTTAATTAACCCATTTAAATGTAGGCACATGCCGATCACATACCATATACTTATACTTGCTACGTGACACCATGAGTTTGTTCCTCACCTCCTGATTTTATATACAGATTATTTCTTTCAAGCTCTGTTGGTTGTCTCATATTTCTTTGAAAACATATTTAAGTGTACTTAGCGGTGTGTGTTTGTAATTGTCATAAAGTCTCTTCAATGTATACAATTTATCAATTTCTATCATGGGCCCCAATTTAATGTATCATGTGTCCTCTCTCAACCCTTCACTCCAGCACATATGTGTTTGTACTCCTTTGTTTACTTCTAAGTAACTGTGTGAATGCAAATACTAGTAGAATATTTGCATCTGCCTGTGTTGTCCAAAGAAATGCCACAGTGGCACAGGCATAAAGCTTTCCGCATCAACATATTTTCCAATCCCTTTTTTTCCATTTCATCCCCCTCCCCGCTGATTCTCTTCTCTCGTCCTCCACCTGCCAAATGACCCCCCCCCCCCCCCCCCCACTCCTCACGCCAAATCCATTCCAGCCTCAAAATGGTGCCAGGTGAACTTTGAGGAATGTTTTTTAAAATATTGCAGGCCGGTATGTTGTTTATTCTTGGCACAGTTTAAATCTGATACTCTTGAGTGGTATGAAAGAGAAGGGCCGTGTATTGAATACGACTCGACTACCAGAATAAATCCGGCACAGCAGGCTGCGGATCAAACAAAACTGCCAGTGGGTGTATTGACATAACAGGATGGCTAGAAGAATTCAATTCCTCTCTGACAGGCAGTAAGTCTCCAGACATCTGTGTGTAAATCGGTGTGTTCTGTAAAATATGCATGGATGTGTCAAGAAGAACCAGTATGTGGTCTGAAATAGCAGTGACGGGCTTCTTATCTGCATTTTAGGGTCGTTTTGCAGTTTCCTGTTGCCTAAAGAATGTCTCAAACATTTTAAGCATTCAGTTTGTATCCGTTTTTTGTTTCTTTTTTTATCCCAACATCAAACCAACCAGCATGTGTTGCTGCTTCCTGTACACAGCAACCCTGCCCATAAAGGAGTAAACATACTTTTACAAACCTAATGGCAAACTAAAGTGCTGTTTAGTCATCACATGTGTAGTGTTGTGCTCATTTATTGATGCCTGAAAACAAAGCAGCAGCCTCAGCCAGTACCTGAGATCTCCTTCACCCTCCTTAGGGAACGGGCCGCAATGAAACGGCTGCAGATTAGAGACAAACACACTCTCATATAGCACATTATCTTTTTTTTTTCTCTTTCACATTTGAATACTCAAACACACACACCACACAAAGTTTTTCCCTGCTGGGACCTGTCCAGATGGAGTTCTTACGTCCCTCATTGTATGTTGTTACCATCATTATCCAAATGTCCTTGGGACTTTACTGGAGCTACACTTGTTCCTTACTCTCTCTCTCTCTTTATGTTTTTATTCCCTCTCTCAGTTGTGCGGAAGCTGCAGGACTTTGAGCTGCCTTATGTATCCATTACCAGCTTGCGGAGCTCTGAATTTCACATACTCCTACGGAAAAGGTACCCACCACCTGCTCACATGTTCTTCCCAAAGTGCTGTCCTCCACATGCAATTCTAGCAGTAATTCATTGTCCAGAGTATTCATGTGATATTTATCTAATCCTGTAAAGAAGCAGGTCAGATATTGTTTGGGAAGCAGTACATTAACTACATCTGCTTACTTGTTTGAATTTTAATCAGTCAACCAGTAAGGCACTCTGTTTTCTTTCTTTTTTTAATTCTGGGTGTTGCTCATTTCATTCCTTATCTGCAGTGAAGCACTTTGCTCTTAATGTCTCGGAGCAGCAGTTAGCCCGGCCGCTGGCTGCTTATCTGGAAAAGAGACTGGTGTCATTTTCTTTTACAATTTATTTTGCCAAGGACGGTAGTTATCATGACTAGGAGGTCCGACATGAATCTGATCTTGCTGCAGCAGAGCGCTGGACAACCTAAATGTACTCTTATTACAATTTTCAATGACTTTCTATGAACTGACAATAGCTTACAACAACGAGAAGTTTAACCAGCCAGTAAGCTAACAGCCCCGTATGTTAAACTGGCCATACTGTGTAAATAAACGGGACAAACAGGAGCCGGAACTGAACTCATTATATTTAAACTTCAAGGATCATTGATTTGATCGACAGTTTCTCAGATGAGTCGTTATGTTAGAAGACTTGACAAGAGAAACGAACAGCCTCAAAAATTCCCATGAAATTTTGAACATTAGACAAATGTAAAAAGTCTTTATTTCTTGTGTGGATGCTCAATGTTGAGCGTTTATTTGAAGGTGTTCGGCAAGGACGTTGGGTGGCTCCACGGATTGTTTAAATCTAAAACCTTTTGTTTTTACACACAAAGAATCCCAAGCTGCATGAAACAAAACTTTCTTTAAACTTTAGTTTAAAACTAACAAAGTGCTCCTCCAGCAGCGGAGCATACACACGGTGTATTTGAACATTTGTTCCTTTGGTTTTACGTCTTTTAGTTTATTTATGGTTCGTTTATTTATTTTTGAAAACCGTTTTAAATTACGGATGAAATTGCACTACTTTGTTATGTGTGGGTGGGGTCAGGGCTGCTTATGGAGGGAAATGAGCATCTGTCATCAAAAGCTCCGTGTCACACAAAATACAGTCAATGAAAAATGTTCCTGGGTGGGAGCAAATCGTTTTGGGTGGGCCACCCAAACAAACTCTTTGCAGGGAAAACACTGATGTTGGTTCCCCACAAAGCCTGAAGTTAGTTAGTTTTCTACTTCCTCGCGTCTGTTCTTTCGTCACCCTGCCTCCCCGCTAACTGAGGTACACAGGATGTTTACCTTCTTTCTGCCTCAAGGAAAGCCTTAGTACTCCTGACCTAGTTTCTCTGTGGAGTGTAGAGCAGCGGGGAAAGAATGAATGTAGAACTAACAAGTGGAGGAAAAACAGACCCCCAGTGTATGAGCTCCGGGAGAGAAAAGCTCGTTTTGGCTAAAAGTGCAGGCTAAAAATGGAGTGTCCAGTTAAAACATTGAATTTGCATAATGTGTGTGTGTTTTTACAGAGCTCTCCAAAGTATACATGAAATAAAAGCAGGAATATGAAGAGTAGTAAAAGCTATTTTTATGTCTGCAGCAATATGTACATATAGATGTATAATGCAAAAGTGTGGCTAATGGACATATGAGGTATATACAGTATATCTCAAAAGTGAGTACACCCTTTAGATTTTTGCAAATATTCTGTTATATCCTTTCAGGGGATAACATTATCCTACTGAAACTTTGATATAACTTAAAGTAGTCAGTGTGCTGCTTGAATAACAGTATAGATTTATTGTCCTTTGAAAATTACTCAGTACACAGCTGTTAATGTCTAAACAGCTGGCAACAAAAGTGAGTACACCCCATAGTGAACATGTCCTAATTGTGCCCAATGATGTTGTTTTCCCGCCCTGGTGTCATGTGACTCGTTAGTGTTACAAGGATTCAGGTGTAAATGATAAGCAGGGCTGTTAAATTTGGTGTTTTGGGCACAATTCTCTCTGAATGCTGGACAACATGGCACCTCATGGCAAGGAACTCTCTGAGCGGCTGAAAAAAAAGGATTATTGCGCTTCACAAAGATGGCCTTGGCTATAAGAAGATTGCCAACACCATGAAAATGAGTTGCAGCACAGTGGCTAAGATCATACAGCGGTTTTCCAGGACAGGTTCCACTCGGAACAGGCCTCGCCAGGGTCGACCAAAGAAGTTGAGTCCACGTGCTCAGCGTCATATCCAGAGGTTGGTTTCCAAAAATAGACGTGCGAGTGCTTCCAGCATTGCTGCAGAGGTTGCAGAAGTGGGATGTCAGCCTGTCAGTGCCCAGACCATACGCCGCACACTGCATCAAATCGGTTTGTATGGCCTGTCGCCCCAGACAGAAGCCCCTTCTGAAACCGATGCATAAGAAAGCCCGCAAACAGTTTGCTGAAGACAATGAATCCAAGAACGTGAGTTACTGGAACCATGTCCTGTGGTCTGATGAGACCAAAATAAACCTGTTTGGGTCAGATGGTGTCCGGCGTGTGTGGCGGCACCCTGGTGAGGAGTACCAAGACAAATGTGTTTTGCCTACAGTCAAGCATGGTGGTGGCAGCATCATGGTCTGGGGCTGCATGAGTGCTGCCGGCACTGGGGAGCTGCATTTCATTGAGGGACACATGAATTCCAATATATACTGTGACATCCTGCAGCAGAGCATGATCCCCTCTCTTCGGAAACTGGGCCGTAGGGCAGTTTTCCAACATGATAATGACCCTAAACACACCTCCAAGATGACAACGGCCTTGCTGAAGAAGCTGAAGGTTAAGGTGATGGACTGGCCAAGTATGTCTCCAGACCTAAACCCAATTGAGCACATGTGGGGCATCGTCAAGAGGAAGGTGGAGGAGTGCAAGGTGTCCAACATCCGTGCGCTCCGTGATGTCGTCGTGGAGGAGTGGAAGAAGATTCCAGAAGCAACCTGTGCAGCTCTGGTGAATTCCATGCCCAGGAGGGTTAAAGCAGTGCTAGATAACAATGGTGGTCACACAAAATATTGACACTTTGGGCACAATTTAGACATGTTCACTATGGGGTGTACTCACTTTTGTTGCCAGCTGTTTAGACATTAACAGCTGTGTACTGAGTAATTTTCAAAGGACAATAAATCTATACTGTTATTCAAGCAGCACACTGACTACTTTAAGTTATATCAAAGTTTCAGTAGGATAATGTTATCCCCTGAAAGGATATAACAGAATATTTGCAAAAATCTAAAGGGTGTACTCACTTTTGAGATATACTGTATGCATTCAGGGAATTCAAAACAAAGACCACATGTCTCAGCAGGGGCTTCCAATGCACTTTTAATTGAAACTAAAGCAGCAAAATTAAAGCACTCATCTCCCACACACAACTTCCACTACTTGGATTTCCTTTCTTCCCGGATCCTTTCTCTCAATTTTCTTTCTCCCTTATTACCTACTTTGAATTGCTGATGTGACCAGGCAGCGTGCTTCACATCTGCTTGAACAACTTCTCTATCCACTAACACCCCCCCCCCCCTTCTCATGCAATTACAATGTTAAATTTCACGCCTGCAGTAAAGTGTCGAGACATTCTTACAGAAGAGCATATGTGAATAAAACATTCAGTTCTTCGCCAACTCGGACAATAATAATGTTTAAGACCAGTCAGTTGAACAAAGACATTTTACATCCTGGGCTTAGGCTGTAAAAACTGGTTCCAGTTCTGATTTCTTTTCGTCACGTTCTCGGGCCGTCTCCGGCACCCGCACATCTCTATGCACAGAAGCACTAGCATTAGCCTCTAATACAACTACAGCTCTGCCTTACAAACTCTCTACCGCCTCACTTGCATCCCCTTCAGCAGAACAACTGTCCTTCAACCTCTACAGAAAATGATCCTTAAGATGAATGCTCTTACACTGCTATGTCACCGACATCGAGTTGAGGAATTTAATGTACAAGTCTATAATTTCACAGAGTTAGCGTGGTTTTTACACACATAACCAAATATGTATTTTTATGGAGTCAGGCTTTCTAAGTATCTTCAAGTCACTCAACTACTGTAACTGTGCCACTTTGTTAATTCTGTTCTATGTTTGGAGATGGATTTATAACGAGTGGCGGTGCCTTCTTCTTTCTGCAGCTACTGGGACATGGCGTACGACGGTGATGTCATGGACAACAGAGTTGGTCTGAATTTGCTATACGCCCAGGTAAGAGGTTTTTATCTCGTAGGTAATCCCAGACGCTGTCGATTTATTTTCAGCTTCAAAAGTGCTCTTGAGAAAAATAAAATGCATTTTTAAATTAAATTTCCCTTGAGGCGTGGAACCAAACAGAAAATCCAATTGAGACATGATTGGATTTGTTTCTTCTTTCATCTTTTGTGTTTTATGGAGCTTGTCTGGTGCTAGCATCGCAGAGGAAAACTAAACCAAGCACTGCTTCATCCCTGGGCTGCCAAATGCTTTTGTCCATGCCCTGGGTCTGTCCATTATCTGATTGTGATGTCAGCTTGTTTTGACTTAGCGACACCTTGCATCCTGTACCTCTTTGTGTTCCTCTCTGATCCCATTAATAACGGATTCCCTTTGCAGCAACAACAGTGATCTGTTGTATTAAGCGTTTTTGAGGCTGAGTGTTGGCTCGGTGCAGCAGAGGAACTCAAAAGGAAAAATAAATAGTGGTCGCAAGCATGTTTCTGTGTAATTGTTTGCTGACCTGCACTGTTTACATGAAAGGCTTAGAGTGTGGTAACTCACCAGTGAACCAAAGGGAACACAAAAAAAAACTGCTTTGTTTTGTGCATCTGTGCAGAAAGATGAACTTCAGTTCTTTGTTTTTGCTTCACCAGACAGTGTCTGACATTGAGCGAGGCTGGATACTCGTCAACAAAGACCAGCACAGGCAGCTCAAATCACTGCAGGAGAAAGGCTCCAAGAAAGAAGTAAGCAAAGGGCATCTCTTCTCGATGCTTCTGCCTCACTTGTGTCCAGCTGATGCTCTGAAATGTCTTTGTCCGAGGATAAATCTGTAGACGGTAGAGAATACCGCCTCCAGTGTATTCTGTGATGCAATTAGCCTAGTTTCCCCCCCCCCCTGATATGAATGTTTAATTACACCAATCCAGTAGATAATTCACTTTCTCCAGGGATTACACAAAGACAGATTTATTTTTAGAAAAATTAATCATCTAAAAAATGTATTGTATGTTGTTTCCTCCCCCCCCCCCATCCCCCGCCAGTTCATCCATCTAGGTCAGACTCTCAAATATTACGGCTATATCAAGTTTGACCCTTGTATCACCGACTTCCCCGAGAAGGGCTGCCAAGTCATTGTCAGTGCCGGCAACAATGAGCTCAACTTCCACGTCAAGCTGCCCAACGAACAGATGAAGGAGGGGAGCTTCAAGGTCACGCGCATGAGGTGTTGGCGAGTCACGTCTTCTGTAAGTGGAGTTGCGTGTGTCTGTGTGTGACAGAGTGAGGATGAGTGAATTCACCTTCAAGCGTGCCTGTATCTCCGAAGCTGTGAAATAATCAACTTGGAATCCTTCCATATTATTAGGAGACTACGAACTGGGAGAGTAGTGATGCAGCAGCTTTGGCTAGAGTCCATCTACAAACCAATAAGAGCTCCTGTGCTTCCAAAGTCGCCTGCTTACAAACCTCATCTCACCACTGCACCAGGAACAATGTCTTTAGTCTTGCCAAGCATTCGTTTTTACTCCGACTTCTCTCTAAAAGTGCTGACCCCCGCACCATTCATCTTCATCAGTTCAATTACCCAAACACGCAGCCCGCACAAGGATAAGGCTGTATCGATCCTCCAGCCTCACACAGAGCAGCGAGCTTTATTCTAACTGATAATAGTCCATTGGCGTGAAGGGAATCTGATGGGATTCAGTACGGGGAAGCACCTACACAGCCCACTCTTTATACATCCGTACAGCTCCACTAACAGCATAAGACATTAATAGACCTTTTCAAATAAAACCTTTTTTAGAGACTTTTGGGGAGAGGAAATGAAGTGTTGTTTCGCACAACAAAGGCCGTATGTTTGACGCATAGGGAACTTAAGACTGTCACCCAGTAACTGTATTGATTAGTAAACATGAGACGCTGTCGGCATCTGTCAGACTCGGCTCAGCAGATGACAGTGATTGATTGAACGAGTCTACACATCGTAGTAATTAATAGTGTGTTGCACTGTTTTTTGTTTTGGTTATTTTCCAGGAAATGTTGGAGGCAGAAGATTTAGTCAGTCAGCTTACCCCACAGGAGGGCAACAACTAATTAAAAACGATAGCATGTGTAATTGACTAATAAAGAGACATTTGACCTATTTTAGACATATTTAGATCAGTTTACTAATTATGTGCCTGGGAAAACTGTTTATGTTGTCTTCTGAGGCTCTGGAGGAGCTATTTAAAGTCTGAGAAAATAACTGATGATGTAATGTCAGCGTTGGGCTTGAAACTTTGTTTTACCAAAAGTAAAAGTCTTACAAACTGTTGGTGTGGGATTTGAAAGACATTTGTGTGTGTGTATATATATGTACATATATTACACGCATTAATATGACTCTAATAAGTCCCCCAACTTTACAGAAGTGCAATACTAAATCACTGGAGTTCCCATTCAAAAAGATCGTTTTTGAAATTGGCATGAAATCTTGAGCAATTTCCATGTCCAAACAATAAAACGTCTCCATAATTGTCCGAATCGGCATTAATTCAAACCATCATGCGCCACAGAGCTGATCTGCTTTTTTCTTCTTCTTTTTTTCAAGTTGTCTTGAAAGGAGACGGTTCCTCTGAAAGCCTGAACAATCTTTTTTCACTTCTGTGAATAGCTAAGGAAAGCATTACATGCAGCTCTACGCACATCATTTCTCTCAGCATTTGAATCACGAGCATTTACAGACGCAACAAAGACCTCATTTAAATGGAGATGGGGAGGGAAAGCGTTCACTTCTGTGTTGCATTATTGTTCGAGCAGCACAGTCGTTATGTGCATCACAGAAGCTTTCGTGATTCTCCAAAAGTGAATTTGCTCAGAGATCTGAACACATTTAAATTTAAAATGCATCTTGGCTCGTGTGATTGTTGTCCAGTGGTGTGCTTAATTCCTGAGCTCATTCTCCGAGGTCGAAGTCATTTTAATGAGACCTTCAAAGCATTTAATTTGGTGCAGCGCTGCAGCCCCCCCTCGTAGTCGTATCTCAAATTGCATATATATATAAACGGTTAGTGTGTGTGTGTGTGTGTGTGTGTGTGTGTGTGTGTGTGTGTGTGTGTGTGTGTGTGTGTGTGTGTGTGTGTGTGTGTGTGTGTGTGTGTGTGTGTGTGTGTGTGTGTGTGTGTGTGTGTGTGTGTGTGTGTGTCAGGCCTTTGTGTTTTGTATGCATTTCTTCTATATGTTATATTCTGTGTGTGTGTGGCTAGCATAGGAGGTACAGCTAGTTTCTGGCCCAGAGGGAGTAGTCTCGGTAAAGAGCACGGGCTCCATGAATGAGGAATGAGGGCTCGTCTCCAGGGAGGCTGTGCGTTTCTCTGAGCTTCACGTATTCTTGAAGGCTTTAGAAATTCCGTATTTGTACACACTTTCTTTGCAGCCGTGTTAATCCTTTAGCACGTGTATGCTAAAGATTTGGCTGCCTGTCTTTGGCGATGACAGCAGCTTAAGACTGGCAGTTTAACAGGAAGAGATGGAGGATAGAAACATGTGACTTAGCTGCTTATGTATATGACCCTCCAGTCATGGAGTAGACGAGGTTGTGCTCTACTTTAGATTGCAAGTTGTATGTTTGGTAAGAAAATATGGAAGTCTGTTTCTTTTCGAAGACATATTTAACTTTAATGCCGAAGGAGGAAAAAGTCCACAATAGGATAAATCATCAGTGATGGCTGAGAGTTGTGTATTTAGAGGATAAATGATGATGTTACCACCCAAACACCAAATCCAAGCGCTCCATATTTCTGTCCAAATCTGCAGCAAGTCCCGATAGCCAACGGCACCACCAATCCCTGCAGCTCGTCCAAATGCGAGGTCAAGCTGGAGCTGGCCTTCGAGTATCTGATGAGCAAGGACCGCCTCCAGTGGGTCACCATCACCAGTCAACAGGTAAGAAGTCACAGACTGGGTCAATGTGGGGGCAACAAGGTTAAATCGAGCATTAAATTGGTGTCATTAGTTTTATTAGCATTTTGTTCCTGCAATTATTCTTCACTCGAGCGACTCCGTTCGGCATTTTCAAAATGTCTTAAGAGAGACGTTAAGTGTACATAAAGGGACAGTTCGGTATTGGTATGTATTTTTGATTGATGGGTGTAAACTGTCGCTTTTAATACTGTTCAATTATCCAGATTGTATTGACTTTGTTTGTGATTTCAGGCTATCATGATGAGTATCTGCCTTCAGTCTATGGTGGACGAGTTAATGGTGAAGAAGTCCGGCGGCAGTATTAAAAAGGTTTGTGTTGAGATAATATACTGTACTTCATAACTTATAAACAACACGAACACATCCTCTTTGAACTTGTTTTAAATGTTATACACAGATTTTCAGATGTTCACTCACCTTTCCTAAATTTGACATGATATTTGAGATTATAAATACTTTGTTTTTAACATTCATTGGTTTTCTTTAACTTTTTGGTGATTGTGGAGATACGTTATTGGATTACAGTGCTGAACAGCACACCTCATATTTATTGTATTCTTCCTCTGTCGCCTTGTAGATGCTGAGGAAACGACACAACGGCTCCATCCCCCGGTCAGAAAGTCAGCAAGCTGTGAAATCTCCCCCTCTACTGGTGAGAAATGGGATAGCATGCCCTGAGTTTGAATTTGATTTAGACTTAGTGTAGTTTACAGGATCGTGTGTTCTTTTTGTTTTTGTCTGCAGGACTCCCCTGACCCAAACCGTGAACAAATCGTCAAACTCTCAGTGAGTATATTTAGACTTTTTTAAAAATTATTTTGTGAGGAGTTGTGCTTTTAAAATACATGCAGCTGAATGATTGAGTCATATAATGTATTCCCAGAACCTTAAACATATTCTAATAAATCAATGTCAGTCCAGTGTTGAGTATACTATTTATATCCCATTTAGACCAAGCTGAGCTCGGTGTCCCTCCGAGGGATCAGCGCCTCCAACTCGGCAAATGATATCAGCGGCAATGATTTCCATGGCAACTATGCTTTTGAGGGAATCGGGGATGATGACCTGTAACCGCAGATTCGCCCTCCTCCCCTCTTCCTTCCACTGTCAGCGACTGGGAGGACAAAGATTACAAGCTGAGCTGAGCCGAGCCGAGCCAAGCGGGCCACACACGCCTCCGATTCTGCAAGATTGTAGCTTCTTCCTGGAGAAATCGCTGCCTTAAGCTCTCATTTAATCTTTGACCGTGTCCTTTCTTTTAGACTCTTAACAGCTCATCTTGAGTTGTATTTTAGTTACAATCATCATACTCAGTTGACACTTTGTCCCTATGATATTAAACTTGTGGCAACATACAGTAAATAGCATGTAAAGCTACAGGTACGCAAATAGGGATGTTTATTTTGTATGTTACTGACAAATTCCTCCTTCTGTTTCATTCACATGGATTACTGTTTCATCGACAGTGTATGTGAAGTTCTATAATGCAGTTAAATTCATGAGGTACAAAGTAAATTAATATATTATAAACTACATGAAGAAAACCTGCTAGATCCTGGATTCTTCCCCCGGTGGCTGCATGTTCCTTTCCCTCCTGAGAGCCAAATGTTTAGTTAGACCTGGCACTAGTGATAATACAGCAGAACTGGACATGGTTAGTTCTCAAAATGACCCAGAGTCCAGCGAATGTGTTGAAATTGATCTCAAAACTGTAGACTATTCAGAGCAACTGCTTACTTATATGGATGATCAATGTTTGGCTTGGCTATATACCAAAATGTCATGTTTTTATACTGTTAGTGATCCTCTGTGTGTCATGCTACTCATGTGCCAAGTCTCAAGTAAATATCTTAGCAGGATACCAGTGATGTTTTCAAGCTTACGTTTGAGGCACAGTCACTCGTACTGCCTTCAGAAATAGTCTGATGCCTTAACTTTTACTTTTTCACCTCGTGGGTTAACTCGACATTGGTTGAAGCTTCAAATAATCGGTAGTGTCAGCCGGTGTTACCTAGAATCTTGCAGAACTTGATAGATGGTTGATTTTGCCGAGCTGCTTGCACTTGCTGAACCCATCATTTTTGCACAGTATTACAGGTGGAGATGAATGTTTGAGTGGAAGCTTGAGCAGGACTTTAAACATTCTGTGGAGATTTTATTTCCCGAGGGGCTCTGTAAATCCATACGATTTCTTTTTTTTAAAACAATTTCTTTAGAGGTTTCTCATAAATGCCAAATTATAGTTTACTAAAGCATTTTGCACAAAATAAACATAAAAAATTATGACAATGTCACTTTTTATATTATGTACATGCAATTAAGTATTCTGAACATTTACTAATATCTTTATCTTAATAGCCTATTGTAATCAAATAGTTCAAATGTAATCTAAGCTGTATAGAACACAAACTTTAAATGGACTAACATTTATCATTGTTTACATAATGTTTAGGGGACTTTGTTAGGTAATGTGTTTACAAACTTTTCATCTGATTCTCTTTGTCTTGTTCTTTTTGGGTGAGTGCTGGTGTTGTTCTTTGGGGCTTCAGTTCGGTGTAATGTGTACATTGTGCCAATCATCTCAGAGGATTTAGTTGAAAAGGTGCTTTGGTGAAGTGGGTAATGTGATCACAATTGCTGGAGTGAACAAAGTTCATAAAGAGCAGGCAACAAAATGAACATATCCCGCTGTTTTATAAGACATGTCATTCCATTTTTTATTGCTGTTAGTGTCTGTTAAACTGCATCTCTGCAGGTTTCGAAGCCTCAAAATGTAAACCGATGCCAACTTATCAACAGCTTTACTCTCACTGGTAGCCAGAACTGTAAAAAAGAAAAAGAAAAAAAAGTTCTCAATATAAATGTCTTGTTCTTCTTCACTCCTGTGCTTCTTCTCTGTCTTCAGTTGCATTTACAGTACGGGGATGTGGACACCACTATTCAGTTTTATTTTCTTCCTGTCAATAACACATACATGAAAGATGCAAAGTCCTGGATGTTAATAGCTGTGTAGGTGCCAAATTAAAGTGCATTTATCATCAGCATCACTTTTACAGAACACGTCATGATGATTGTATTGACTTGATTCATTTTGATTTTAGTGGTAAGGTCAGTGACAACTGTCATGATGCTAAAAATAAACTCTGAAATTGGGTGACCTTGTGGTTCTCAGTTGTCTGTTAATGGTCCTCTTTAGTCATCATTACTAAGCATTATTCAGCAGCAGCGTTGATTCTCAGACATGTAATAGCCTATGCCAAGAATCTTGCTCAGTATAGAGCAACTAAGTGATATGAATCAGTACATCACAGCAATAGTGATTATTTATAGCCCAATGTATACACAGCTCATCAATGACTTCAGATACATGCCATCATTTGTTCTGCAATAATTAATTCAGTGTTATGACTGTGAGTCTACAAACGGCTGATATTTCTATCGGCAGATACATATTTCAATAAGAAACAAGAGCCCGACTGATAAAATAGACTTTAAAAAAACCTTTAAACAATGGTCTCTAACGTTCCCTTATAGTTCTCTAAAGGTTTTAATTTTTTATAACTTTAGAGAACTTTCAGGGAAGCTTTAGATAAGGTTTAGGAAAGTTCTCTACAGGTTTTTCTATTTTAATATAAATGTTAGAGAACCTTTATAGAATGTTCCCTGAAGGTTGGCTGCATTTTTGTGGCAGGCAAGTCAACAGTTCTTTAAAATGACTAAGTAATAAATGAATTAAAGGTGGGTAAAATGGCTTTTGGGGGTCGTGTATCAGGTCCATGCCAAAGAAAGGCTTCAACCTCTGTTTTCTTGTACATACATTCCTTTTTTTGAATGTGATGGACATGACCTCTACTAGAACAAGTAATGCTGGGTATTGATTAATTCTGGGTACATTTAGTTACGTCATTGTAGAGTGAGATCAGCACAAACAGAATTATAAACAAATCAGTTATTATGAAGAATTATTCATCTGCACCGCCATCAGTTTTCATTTCCTGCCGCTAGAAGCCGCTACAGCGTGCTCAGTAATGACGTCACGGTAGTCCATATGAAAAGCCCCTATGAGCGTGTCTGTTCTTCGCCGGGTGCGGTGGCGCGCGCCTGTAATCCAAGTTACTGGGAGGCTGAGGCTGGCGGAGCGTTTGAGCTCAGGAGTTCTGAGCTGCAGCGGACTATGCCGATCGGGTGTCCGCACTAAGTTCGGTATCGATATGGTGCTCCTGGGGGAGCCCGGGACCACCAGGTCGTCTAAGGAGGGGTGCACCGGCCAAGGCCGGAGACGGAGCAGGCCAAAGCCCCCGTGCCGCTCAGTAGTGGGTTCGCGCCTGTGAATAGACGTTGTAGTGCAGCCTGAGTAATACAGCGGGACTCGGTCTCTTTTACTCTGCAACAATTGCTACACTCAGACATTACATCTTTACATTATTTATCGCTGCTTCTTTGTCTTCTTATTTCATCAAAAGCCCTCACAAACCAGCTGCTCTGCACCGCCTCCACCTGGAGGACACCTGCAACTACATCAACCACTCTGAATACTTCTCAATAGGTGGCGCAAACAAACTACTATGAGAGGTTTAGGAAACACATTTAAAACGGGGTCAAGACGATGAAAATAATGTATATTTTATTTACAAATGTGCTTGTAAATGTACAAGTGACGTTTTATTTTATTGTTTTTGGAAAAAATAAACATCCAGAGATTTACATGAAATGGTTCGGTCCTGTTCCCAAACCAGGTGCGAAAGGTGAGCTACTTGCTAGCAGAGTGAGGAAACATGAGAAGAAAAATAGCGATTTTGTGTCACACAAGTTTTGACATAGAAAGGTGGGTGTAGTCAAGTTATTGAAATTACCTTTTTGTAGTAGTCCAAAGTGAACTAGGCAACTTCTGCTCCCTTAACATTAATTAAACTACTTCTAATCTCTCTGAGTCATTTAATCATTGTAGGCACACTTTAGCAAGCTTTTAATACTGTTGTCCCTGCCTGGTACAGACAAGTAAGTTACAGATACCCAGACACCCCTACCAATGGACCAGGCCCACCCTCAACTGCAGAAGGAGGTGAGACTCATTGTGTTGAATGACATGTCAGTTGGCAGTTACTGGAACTTATTACAAATCGTAATTTATTATAGGACATATTTTCTAGTTGGTATATTTAGTTCAAAAATCTGCTGCTGATTTTATTATTTTTGTTAATCATTCCATAGATGATCATTTATTTCAGTTGAAGTTAATGTATATTTAAGTAATATTTATTTTAGGTTGTCTGTTAAAGTTACAATAATTTTCTATTCAAGACTTTTACCATTACAATTACATTTTGACTGTTAAAGATGTCCTTTAACGTATTTGTTGTAGAGGGTATCAGTATTGCATCAAATAGTTAATACCACTTTGTGCCAAATGTTGCATGCATGTCTGCACAGTGTTATATTTTCACAGCATACTATTGGTAAATATCGTACAGTAAGTATAGAGGGCATTTTCCCACTGGAACACGGTCGGACTGAGTGGCAAAAGGGTAAAACAACATCCATGGCTGCTGTAAGTAGGGGAAACTGCAAAACTGTGAGTAAAACAAACATTTATTTGCTTAAACTAAAGGCAGTTGCACTCGACTGATCTTTACAACTTACCAAAGAACCAGGTGTCCATCGTCAATTGGACTACTTTAAAGGTCAAAAACACATTCTTCTCAAATTGTCTGTTTGAATGTAGCTGTGTTCACCCTCTTCACCCTAACACTTCGTTTTAGCCTGTCGCTATAAGCCACAATTCCCAAAGAAGCACAATCTGCTCTGATTGGCAAAGGTAGTTTTTTTTAGCCGTCGGTGGAGATATGGGGGGGGCGACATATTCTAAATGAGCCTGCATGTGACAGAGGAAGGGGAGCCAAATCTCAATGGCTTGATTTCAATGTTTTCTGCTCAAGGCAGACCACAAAAACTGGCCCCTGTATACCAGTACATTTATATTTATTATCACTTCTTCCAATGTTTAAACCTTTTATACCCGAACAATTTGCTTGCCTACGCTACTGCCTTCTCTGGAATAGAGATGTGATCATTCATAATCAGAATAACTAAATATCTCAGCTGCAGCTGGTGCGATCAGAAAGTTATAATCTTGATCTCTTTTTTCAGGAGTTGTCTTCCCATGGTGATGTATAGTTATATAGTTGTTACAGATTATAAAATGTGTCTTTTGTGGACCAAAAATTCATGGATTTTCTCAGTTGATGAGGAAGTGTTGCCTCCGACTGATGCAAGGTGCAAACAATACAGCATTTCGGAATATCTTGAGTGGCTTCAAAGTCAGAAATGTTCCTTTTTTTTTATAAATCTTTTTAAAACGAAGAAAAACCTTAAGTATATTTCTAAACTAATGCTTATGTAAGGATGGAAATGTACCACATGGTTGTTTCCCAGATTAACAGAGGGCCATACTCTTTTGATAAATGTGACATTTGTGGACCACAAACTATGCTAGTGGCAATATATTGACCATTATTTCAACATTAGTTTTCAAAGTTACCAAACTATTCATCTGTATCTGAGGGGTTAAAATAACTTTATGTGCAGAACATGTGTACTTCCCGATTATAGCTTGCACAGGCTGACTATATCAAGACTGGGCCAAAAAAAAAACTTTTTACAGAATGGACTTTACACTTGCACTTGCTACAATGACTCATAATTGGCCTTTGTTTTGAAGTGAATGCTGTGTTCAGTAATTAAACTCACAATACGTGCATCAGTGTTAACTGTCATCAGCGTCTACACGATTATTCACTTTCCTCTCAATAATTCGGTGCTTAATAGAAACCTCCCACATTTCCATGCAAGAGAGACCACAAATGAGGGCATCTCAGTTTGCTATCTAAATTGCCCTTCAGGGGGTTTTCCCTGTAAGTGAGGCCTGACAAAGAGAGACTACTGTTGACAGCAGTTTCTAACATTCATTTAAACTACTTATCTGCTGTCACTTCTACTAATTATTACTCAGGATGGATGTTGTGTGAGCAAGTGTGTCAAGCTTGAACTCTGTTCGATAAGCTGCTGCCAAGCCTGTTTGCTGAGGTCTCACTGCTTCTGAGAGCTTTATTAAGCACCAGAGTAAAATCTCTCCTTTGTTTAATAATCTGCAGATGGAATAGCTCAAAAATAATTCACTGAAAAATGTCATAATTAAAATGAGTTTTTACACATTTTGAAGTGATCTCAAACATTTTAAAGACTTTTTACGATTCATTAAATGCAGTTTCTGAGAAGCTCAAATACTTGTGTATCCCGAGCATCCTTCGGGTTATTTAAGGCTTAGAAATAAACTCGATTTGGAAATGTGTCCGCACTAAGTCAAAGTCGTAGACTTGTTTTGTTTTTCTACTGTATTGTGTCTGTGCCCGGGTTAAAGCATAATTTGACTAATCAGCTTTCCTCCTCTTTCTTTTCTTTTTACGGTCTCAACTCTTTTGGACAGCGTTAAATGCCAAGTATTAGAAATGTCTGGCCTTGCCCAAGCTCTTCAAAATCCCTGTGATGGTGGAACATGTTTCTGTGTGGGAGGGCTGTTCTGCCAAGCAAAGCTGTTTTGGTCCTGATTCTTTTTTTTTCTCACAAGAAAATCTTGTTCTTGTATCACCAAATGCTACCTAGTGATTTGGGTAAACAAGAAAATAATACAAGAAGTCACATATGCAGCTTCGCAGTCCACCCACCATGACTTTTTAACGGCGATTTTGATGGACGTTAAAGCTGCAGTGTCGTACCACACCGCTGTGTACATTCAGAGAATATTTAATCTCCTCGAACTGTACGTTTTCCCCACGCTGTAACGTCTTCACGGAGAGTCATTTAGAGTGAAAGACAATGAGGGAATTCGACGTGGGGTTTTGGGGAGCCCCGAGCCCTCTACATAGCCTCACCTTACTGCAGCTGGCGTGTGGCGGGCAAGAAAGCGTGGTGCATTTCCAGAAATGGAAACCATGAATCATGGGCAAATATTCACAACTCGGTCATCCATGTGAAGTTTTAGGATGCGCTGTCTCTTGAGGATTTGGTCGAAACATATTATATGTAGATGCTAAAAAAAGAGGAAGAGGGAATTCCCACAATGTCGGTTTAACTTACTTGCACCAAGACAAATATACGTACACACACATAGTCACATGTGAATAAAGGTTGCAGCAAGGTCAATATCTGGCATTTTAGTAGACGGTGTGTTTTTGTTTTTATTTGAGTGTGCTGTTACCAAACGTTAAGTTCTACATCATTTGTTTTTGTTTTGTTTCTTTTACACGTAGACGACTAGGTAAGCGTTAATTTTTTTTCCCCGAAACTGGTAATATATCCACCAATGTTTATTGAAATTGTAACTTAAAGCCCCCCAATATGTTATTTTTCTGGAGTTTACAAGATGACCATGCGTGCTATAACTTTCCATCTGACATTTGACTTCCAGTCTAATGCAACTTACCCAGATTCTTACCAGAAGCCACATCAGATGCAGCTAATTAGGCAAACACCCCTCTCAGAGTATGTGTGTGTCAGAGAGAGTGAAAGCGAGAGAGAGAGAGAGATAAAGGAAGAGCGCGCTAGCGAGAGAGTGAAAGAGAAGGAGGAGTGACAGAAAGGGAAAGAAAAGAGGGAAGAAAGAGACTCATTAAGCCAAGTTGTTCTCAGCACTCGTTCTGCAACACAGACTCTCTGTCTCTCTCTTTTTTTCTCTCTCTCTCTCTCCCTCCTCCCCCCCCCTTCTCTCTCTCGCTCTCTTTTGCTCTCTCTCTCTTTCTCTCTATCTCTCTCTCTCACACAAACCACACACACATACTTAAAAACATAAAGCAGAAGTGGACACGGTTTCAGTCGCCGCGGTTGGCTATGGCTCAGGGCTCTGACAGCAATGACACAAGTTACAAGTCCCCATCACCTGGAAGCAGGCCGGTAAGTGTGCTCTTTGTACTTAATCTCAATAACGTATACTTGTTTACATCCTATTTACACTGAAGATCTATAGATTAAATACAAATCCTGTAAAATGAAACGCTGCATATTTAGTGTGATGCATATTTCGCAGGGCAGCAACACAGCCTTTCAAAGAGACACCAGTCCTGTCTCTCTTTCACAGTTTCTCAGAAGTGTTTCACGTGCACACATGGGCTCAAGGCATGACTCGCTTCAAGTGTAGGCTTTTGTGAATTGCAAAATGTATCACTCGAACAAGTTGTAGGAATCCTTTGTTTTAGCAAGTTTCTGGAACTGTGAATGACGGGAGAGCTGTCAGGAACAGACAGCGTGTTAAACACAGTGTGTACTGTGCGTTTCTCTGCACGTGAGACTTTCACATGAGCCAGTCTCTGGCACATTGTTGCTCATTTGCTTGCTCAAATACACTCTGGAAATAAATCATTCAAATGCTGGTTTCTTTTATACATGTTCCAAGCTGGACATCTCACTTTATGTGGATAAAGCAATTACCAGCAGTGTCAGTTGTTTTGGGGGGTTTCTTTTGTTGCAATGGGTTAACGGACAATTCAGAAGACGTTAGATAATGAATATGATATCTCTTTGATGTGCAACTGACTCTGCATTTTGAAATGGATTAGTTATTACGATACCAAGAAAATCGAGTGTTCAGGACACGAAACAGGGTGTGCGTTATACCTAACCGATGACTCAGCCACTCCCAGACCCTGCCCTTCACATTAGGTGTAAAGTTAAGCCATCTTCTGTCAAACAGTAAAATGACATTTCACACATAAACCCGCCAGCGACAGAACAGTCTGATCGTCTCTTATTCATACTCTGTGCCTGTCAGCTTGCCACTTGATGTTCATGTCATTGCACACATTAACTGTTTGACATTTGTATTTGGTCAGAGCTCCTCAGATGATGCGAAGAAGGTGATGCGGAGAGAGAAGAACCGGATCGCTGCTCAGAAGAGCAGAATGAGGCAAACTCTGAAAGCTGACACCCTACACTTGGTGAGAAGATGCATTATACACCATACTCTAAAGTAACACAGTTTAACACTGAAGATATTACATGATATTAATGTAAAATGACTGGTTCTTGTTAAGGTATTGCACAATTTTTTAGCAAAGATGGAAGTGTCATTTCTAGCCCCATTAACCATCATTTTGTAATAGCTTGTTTTGTACTGAAATGCTAGTTCCCAATCAGATTACACGCACTAAATGATATTTATCAGAAACAGCGTTAGGGTATCCTTCCAAAAACACTGTTTGATGTTTAAGCAGCCTCACGGCTCTGGCAGCAGCCTCTGGGAATGGGTTTGTACTATATTTACGAAGCGCTACCTGACCATGTGACGATGTGTCATGGCTTCTGTTGGGCTGCACACTTGGACGCTGCTCTGTGTTTTTGCAGAAGCTTAAGGAATAAATTAGCACGTGTGGGCAATCACTCCCTTTTGCAACAGAATCCCTGCACCAGAGATTTCATTGCAGCGCTAAATATGATGACAGAAGGGTGTGCGGGCCGGCCACTTTTGTTTGTTGCCCCCATATGCAGCTCATTTCGTGTGACACTTTTTACTTAACAAAACATTCTACATGCTGTCATGTCTTACAACTGCACTCGTTTCAACATGCTGACCACATATCCACTATTTGTGTGACTTCCTCGTTCAAGTCAAGATGATTCGTGCTGTATTGTACTCTGTCACCGTGATGTTTTCAGAGCAACTGTTACTGTGAACTTTGTCAGCTAAACCGAAGAGATTTTGACCTTCAGAAAACGTATCTTTGTAGGCAGTAGTAGATCCAGAGATTTAAATATGTGAGAATCCTTCCTGTGAAGTATATTATCAATCTCTTTAAAGCCTGTCAGCCTTAGAGAACACCAGGGGACCACAGAGCATATTCTGTGGTTTCTCTGTCATCGTCTCGCTAGATAAACAGGAAGGTGAATTTTCCCTCTCTATGACACCGTTGCTTATTTCCTGTTTCTTCAGTAGTATTTTTTTTTTCTTCTGTGTAAATTTGTAGTCGTGGGCAGGAGGGGAGAAAAAGGCGGTCACTTCTTGTAAAGCGCTGATGGCAGTGGGCTGTATGTGACGCAAGAACAGGGGTTTGCCCAAAGGTTCTGTGACAGTAAGGACCCACAGCTCGGTATTATAATCTTTCGGCCATGATGTGATGACCTTTTCATTAACCAAGTGGAAGGTTTTCTCACCTGTTATTCCTACATCAAAAGGTTTTTTTAGTTTTTTTTAACCACTCACGTAACGTTTTCTCTACTTGTCTGATCTCAGAAGCTGATGATGAGTAGGAAACACACATTTCATAGAGCTTGTTTTGGAAAATATACGATGTAAAATATCAGAATGGCACATTTTAAGATTGTGGTGCGTAGTGAGCTGTCGGCAGTTTATAAAGTTAGTTTTTTCAACAGTATTTATTAACTTTTTTAAAGTTCTTGACATTATGGTAAAGTAGCTAATGTCTGCTGTAGATTTGATGTGTTTTAACTAACTCCCAAGCAACCTTTTGGTCTTCATTAATTTCAGTATAGAAACAGGTTGACTAGATTTAAAAGTTATGTGACACTTTTATTTATTTTTGATATACATTATTTCCGTGACTAGTTTTCCTGTAGCATGTGTGCAATATATACAAACTTCACAATGACGATCAGGTCTACATTTAGCTCATTGTGAATTGTAATGCCGAAACGAGAGATGAGAATCTACAGCCATGCTAGCTGCTCTGTAAGGCTGTGTGGTACACTGCTGCGTTGAGTCAAAGACTAAAGCCAGCTTGCTAACATGCTCACAAAAATACCTGTATGGAAACAGGATATAATGCTGCAGATATCGCTTTTTATGTCAATCTGACTTAATCACACAGTAAAACCACTTTTGTCACTAATGCTCAAACATCCTGTCCCTGTGTGTTCACAGGAGAGTGAGAACCTGGAGAAGGAGAACACTGCGCTGAAGAAGGAGGTGAAGCAGCTGACGGAGGAGGCCAAGTATCTGTCCTCTGTGCTGAGCAGCCATGAGCCTCTGTGCACCGGCCTGGCTCCTCAGACCCCCGAGCTCCTCTACCCTCCTCATCACAGCAGCAGCTACCACCACCAGCACATCACTGTACCACACTACCAGCACTGATCTGACTGTGCTGTGAACAGATGACCTCAAGGGAGAGAAAGACTGACTGGAAATGTGTCTATGAATGTTAATGTTCAAAACGTGAACATTAACATGATAGGCCATTAATATGTCTGACAAACAATGACAGTGCGGACCCCATACTGTAACAAGCCGTGTTCGTGCTTGTGCTCGTCTCTTTGCTTTTACCTGATAAATATCCGTGATCTGTGTGTGGACTTAAACGGCTCGATGAGTAGATATATCAACCAGTCGATGTTTACATTGGGAGTACCTACTGTATGTTCAGGTGTCTCAGACGATGCAGTATTTTTGTACATTTTTTGTGTCATGGAGAGCGCCTTTTGTCATCCCGTCATGTTTTGAATTTCTCGTGTTTTTATAATGTGTGTGTGTGTAAATGTTGATCGACAATGCTCAGGAGATTTTGACAGATTTGATTGTGGACAAAGAGAATGTAAAGTCGAGATTCTAAAAAAAAAACAAGGCTTCAATGTACCAAAAAAAAGAAACGCCTGGCAGTGAAGGATGGACATTCGAAGGGTCTCGACTTGTGTACTGGTGATAATGCTGAGGTGGGAGAGAACCCAGAAACATATATTTATTAAATGTGATGCCTTTTAGGTGATCATTTCTGACCTCCACAGGGTTGTTATTCATGCCTTCATGCTGTGTTTCTTAGTCCGGACTGTAGAGTGTGTGAAGTCTCCACTAGTGCTGATAATAACAGGGGACACGTGACAAAACCACCTTAATGTGTTATTGCTCTGCTGAGGGAGTCCCTAGATGGCACTGTTCACCAGAAGATATGTCACAGCAGCTCATGTTTTAAAGCAAAACAAGTATCTTTCATAGCGTGCCCCGGGTGGGTATGAATTAAGTTTTGTCCCTGAACACAGAGGCTTTCATGCAATGCATCTTTTTGTGACCACTCCATTAATATAATGCAAATGGTCAAAATGAATAACCTGAGATCTGCAATGGTTTTTAAACTGGGAAGCTCCGTTGAAATAAAGCGGTTATAATGGCCATGTTTTTACAAAATCCACAAAAGACAATATATAAGAGAATAAATGGCCGGTGTTTAAGATCGTTGCAAACTGTAAATGTGAGATATCTCAGTGTTACTGGCTGCATCACAAAGAACCATGTTTTAAACTCCTCCCTTATGTCTTAGTTGACGAACTTGTCAGAGGATCCCGAATCGGTTTATAGGTCCGGGTAGAGGGTCACAGCAGGCGCTCATACACGTGTGAACTCACGGAAACCTCGTCCCGAAAGGATCATATTCATTCATGAAAGTGTCTGTAACTTTAATTTATTTAACGTTTCCAGGGTTTCAGGCGTAAACTCGACTACTCAAATAACTTCAATCCCGGGGGAGGAAATGGCGCTCAAACTGAAAGTTGTAGAGCCTCCGTTAACTGCTTAACTATCCTGGAGATCTGAAACATGCTTTTCATTTAATTGCTTAGCTGATAACATGAAGTTGTAGACCAGCCTGTCGTCCACATATCGTAAAGTGCTGATTGTTTAGTGTCCACCCATGAAACGGGGCGAACTTCAGACACTTTCAGTTGCAGATCCACAGTATTGACTATAAACTTTAAACTCTTTACCAGACTAGTTTAATATGAGCGAGAAACAAACGTCAGGTTTAGACACTAAACCAAACGAGGATGAAGCTAAGGACTTGGAGAGCCATGTCAACCTGGAGGGGGGTGACGCGGTGCAGTTCGCCGACGATCCGAGTCAGCTGGACGGTCATGGAGCGCTGCAACCGACCCGTCTGTACAAGCGGCGCTGGATGATCGTCCTGCTGTTCAGCTCATATTCACTGTGCAACTCCTTCCAATGGATACAGTACGGCATAATCAACAACATCTTCATGAAGTTCTACAACGTGGACGCTTTCACCATAGATTGGATGTCTATGATCTATATGCTGACATATATTCCCTTCATCTTCCCGGTGACCTGGCTGCTGGACAAAAAGGGGCTCCGGGTCATCGCGCTGGTGGCCACCGCGCTAAACTGTACAGGCACGTGGATCAAAGTGGCTAGCGTCAAACCCAACCTGTTCGCAGTCACATTTCTAGGACAGTTCTGCTGCTCGTTCGCGCAGGTGTTCATCCTCGGGATGCCGTCGAGGATCGCGTCAGTGTGGTTCGGCTCAGAGGAAGTGTCCACCGCATGCTCCATCGGAGTGTTTGGAAATCAGGTAAGGCTGTGACAACAGAGAGTGTCCTTCAGTCAGTAAGTAGATTAAGTTAGCTCTTCACCTACTTAATCACTCATTTAAATGAAATGTAATAGCTCCACTAACCACCGATCAGGCGGACACATTCCCAACATCTGTTTGGGCACGTTTGCGTAATTACGCACGTTCAGGTGACCCCTGTGGGTTCGAGACTCAATATCACTTGCTGATAATTCATACTGTGAACCAGCATGGAACTTGAGACATATTAAATTACCACTATGTACCTTAATTCATATTACTTTCCATTAGTGGTGCGATATAGTACATTTACTCAAGTACTGTATTTAAGTGCAATTTTGAGGTACTTGTACTTTATTTAAGTATTTCCATTTTCGGCTACTTCTACTCCACTACATTTCAGAGGTTAATATTGATCTTTTTAGTCCACTACATTTATTTGATAACTTTAGGTACTAAATACAAATCTATACCCAGCAGTATGTAAAGTTATTAAAATAAGTTCCATCTTTACCAGCTGCAACATTAATTAACACATTAATGCATCACTAATTATAATTCAGTAATATAATCCAAAAATAATAAAGGATCCAAATTCGTGTAAATCACTTTTATCATAGTGAGAGATGAAATTTAGCGAAGGAACAATGTATAATTTAATTACGCTGAAAAAATGATGTCTTGAATCTGTGAGCAGATTTTTATGCCTTCAGGTTGTCTGGCAAAGCAGCTGCCCCACATATGTTGGCCCTGGCCCACGGAATACTTGCACAAGATCTGGAAAATTACGGCACATCGAAGGGGCATAAAATACAAGGATGTTTATAAATCTTCGAGCATTGTGTGTTAGACAAAATTGAGGGCAGAATCTTGAAGGCTGTCCAAAAACCAACCAGGATCTAATGGCTGGACTTGATGCAGAACTTGCAATTTATTTACGTAGAACGAGAGAAGAGTGCTTTACAGTTGTCATACTGTAGTAGTCCTACTTAATACATACAGAAGGAATTTGTTTTGAATGTGATAGACCCTTTATTACACGTTTAACAAGCAATACGGTTTGACATTACCCACGGAAATTGTTTTCTGGATCACTGACTGTGACGTGTGATGATCACTTCACATAAACAACACACACACATGATGTTCATTTAACTTCCATGCCAATGTATCCTCTCACACAATAACTGTTAGTGCCATTGTATTGTGTTTATCCAAATTAGAGGCAGCAGGGCATTTTAAAATCCACATGAGCAGCCAAAACAAGCAGACAGGAGTGCAAAGATCAGCATCGTGCCGCTGTTACTGTAAGTTCGCAAGCATCAGATTTAACACTTTAGGAATCTGAACAAACAACACTTGAGTCAACAATACATCAACTCCAAGTAAAATGTCATTGAAAAGTCATCGCTTAGTGCTGGAAAATTAGCTTTGTGTAACCCAGAGCACGAAGTATGGATTCACTATAACGCTTGTTGTCTTTCTGACAGACAATCAGCATCTTGTCTTTTAATACATCATCATTGTGTATTCGACGCCGGTAGGTTCCCATTCAAACCTGCCTCGCCAAACCTTCCTTCACACTATTCCTGCTGACACCTCTACAGAGCCACCTGGAGATATCAGAGTGTATCTTAACAACAGAAGCCTTTACCTGTCATTTGTACGTGACAAACAACTTTTACAGACTTGACGGGACTTGATATCCTGAATCCGTACAATATCGGCCTGAAATGATTTGTCATAGGTTATTTTGTTGCGTCCAAACTGCCTTTTATATCAGCACATTGCATGACATCACAACCTTCAACGGTCTAAAAGAAGGAATATAAGTCAAAGTAAGTCATATCTTAAAGATATCACATTGCGGTCGGCACTAAAAAGTTATAATTTTATAAACAACATATAAAATCTGTAGTAAACTTTTAAACCGGATGCATGTAAAGTGATTGGAGGAAAGGAATATTCTAGGTATCATCATTTACAGTACAGGGCTAATTAGGTGATCAATAACAAAGACTTGGAAACTTGTAGAAACCACAAAATCCTTTCAAATGAGTTATCCTTCAAAAGAGATTTAATTCAAGTTAAACAGAGAACTATGTTCTTTTGTTTTCTGGGGGGGGTCACTGATTTTCAGACACAAGCTCTGCGTTGGTAGGAGTGGTTTAAGTAGAATTGGAAGATGTCCTATATTAACATCACATGACCGGACTAAAGGTGATAAATATGTGGACATGCGGTAAAGAGGCTCAATGCCATCACATGCAATGAGTTGTGAACACGAGTAAAGGCAATAGTAACTCCAGCTGCGCTCGCTCTCTGGCTTCTTTCTACTATCTTTCTACTACAGTTTGCACACAGGACAGCAAGCTGTTAGGACACAAGCTTCGAAATCTGAAGAACTCTCACCTCTCACGCTCCAGGGGCCCGCTCCAGGACAGTTAAAATGCCACAAAACATTACTTTGAAAGACAACCATGCAAATTCTGAACTCGGCGGTGAAGAATGGCTGTGTTCCAAGGCTGCAAAGAATCCAGCCCCGGGCCTCGCTTCTGTGCAGTGGACTCCAGGACCTTTAGGCAGAGCCATCTCCATTGGGTCACGGTTAAACGCTGAGGCTTCACAGGGTGACCGGGCCGAGCTGGTCCCAAAGGCTGAGACCAAACTATACCACCGTCGCTGGTCCATGCTGTTTCTCTTCAGTGCAGTCTCAGCCAGCAATGCCTTCATGTGGCTTCAGTACGGCATTATTAGCAACATATTCATGCGCTTCTACAACATTGACTCTCTGGCAATCGACTGGTTGGCCATGATCTACCTGCTCACTTACATTCCACTCATTCTGCCCGTCCTGTGGCTCCTGGAAAACAGGGGAATCCGGGAAGTTGTCCTCATTGGGTCAGCCTTTAACTGCATTGGTGCCTGGATAAAAATTGGTAGTGCCAGTCCCAATATGTTCCCACTGACCTTTTTTGGCCAGTTTGTGTGCTCAGTAGCCACTGTGTTCGTCCTTGGTATTCCCTCTTATCTTGCCTCAGTGTGGTTCGGAGAGAAAGAGGTTTCCACCGCTTGTTCTATAGGAGTTATGGGAAACCAGGTTCGTCTGAATATCTAATCTAAAATCAGGGACCACGTAGTAAGGCAGCTGTCTGTAGATTATGCAGCTGCTCTGGCTGCTAGAGCCGCATAGAACTTCTAGTGTCTTGGTGTGAGAGTCCAGAGAAAATTGAGTTAACTGTTTGCTGAAAGCTCCTTGTTGCACTTTGTCTGTTTAGCTGTTGTAACGTAAAAACACTCTTTCTTAGTTAGACGACATATATGCTGTTAAAACATGTTTAAATAGCATCCTGATTCGGTAGTATTAAGATAATAACATCCTGGTCTATTATGGTTTTCTTTTGGGCAAAATGATGCAAGCGGTATGTTTCATTGAGAAAAAAATCAGTTTATGGTTCAAATTGGTTGAAAAATAATGTATTTTAACTGCAGATAACACTGCTCCCCTCTACCTTTTTAAGATAAGTTGGGTCTTAAAGTTATGAGTTTACATTTAAATCAATAAATAATATTAAATTACTAAAATAAACACTTTGAGTGGTGTCAAAACAAGCAATAATAACCTCTAAATACACATGTTGTGTCAGTCAGTCAGTAAATATGAGATTTAGTGGCAACAATGAGGTCAAAAGTAAAACATTTATGTTTTTTAAGCCATTTGATATTACTTAGAATACAGTGTGTGTTGACCTATGAACTGGTTTGTGTTATACGTGTTCATTGTCTTATAGCTGGGTATTGCCATCGGGTTCCTTGTGCCTCCCATCCTGGTGCCTAATGTGGACAACATGGACGAGCTGGCTCATCACATCAGCATTATGTTCTACATCACAGCAGGAGTGGCCACCTTACTCTTCATCCTTGTTATCTTTGGTAAGATTTATAATGTAGCACTCAAAGGGTCAGTCCACATAATCAAAGCAGTGTTGTTGTTTTTTAACTTACTTCTAGTGTTATCGAGCCATGCAGACGGATACCTTAAAACTCCTGCAGATACAACTGAAACGTTCTGCATGACTTGACACCCTGAAGGGTAATGCGTCTTTTGCAGTTTCGGCAGTTTTAAAATTTACATAAAATGTAGATTAACTTAATTTGAATGCTATTTTAAAACCGATATTCTTTACCGTGTAACCAATGATTTATTTGTGAATGGATTGAGAGGTAAGGTGGTCAATGGAGCAGTGAAGTGAGTGAAATGAATGAAGTCACTCGGCTTTTCAACTCCCCTCAGAAACAAGCTCTGTTTCATGTGTATTGTTTGGGCCTTTTTTGCTCAAGCCGTGGGGATTTACTTATTCAGTGGATCCACCTGATGAAGGTTTTAATTCACAGCAGACTGCCACTCTGACAAGAAGCACCATTCAGTGGACAAGAAAAGTGCTGACACAAAACCTTCCCTGAAGGGGAGATTCACAAAGAAGAGTCTATTGTGGTACAGGTTAAGTCAGGAGAAATGTCACAAAAGTACTTGAGCATACTGAACAGTACTATTTTAATTTCAAGTATATGTTTGATATAGATGAATAAGATGAATATAGATCACAAAAGGACATGTTCTGGTAGAAGGAAGTGGTGCGACCTCATGTGACAAACAGGATATGAGTTGTAAGAATGCTTAGTTGTCGTCTGCTGCCCATGAACTTTGACCCATTTTCATACCGTTCAGAGTTTATATTTTTAATTGCATATCTAGCACCTCACTTGTAGGAATCACATTCGTTTTTCTGCCTCTTCTTCTTGTGGTGGAAAATAGAATCATAGGGCGGGAGATTAATAACTGAAGCTATTAGTCACGAGTAACAAACGAGGGAGTAAATATGTACTGTGGTACTATTCTATTGAGAACAAGGTTGAGTAGTTGTAAGGGAGGAGGAAAAAATTGCATGAAAAAGCTGTTGTCCTGTGAGGACAGGGGGAGGGCGGGGGTGCTCGTAAGCATTCTGCATTCAGAAACACAAAAGGATGCTTGTGAAGGCATTCCATAGTGGCACCATGTACAACTTTCAGACTGACTGTCAGTGTTGTAAGTGTAAAGACAAAGAAAGATATAGACAGGAAATGCTAGAGATAAATTCACATCACATCATATAACTAAGTTTTTACTGTCTTCAGATTGATCCGTGATTCTTTACAGGACATACAGACTTTCGGCCATGTGATTTGATTCTGGATTGTGACTTATGCTGCTCTTAGTTACTTCGGCAAGATAACTCACACCAGTTTGCTGCAGTATTTTCATGATATGACACATAGCACACCCTGACACATACATGCAAGATGCCATGTATGAGGGGTGTCCTGCTGGCAGGGCCATCTGTAGCCCTTCAACAGGCCTGTGAGTCAGCAGGGCAGACAGAGTCCCAGGATTTAGAGATTTGCATAAACTGTGTGCAAAGAGAGGTGAGAGAAGAAGTTTGGCTGATGCTTTCCCATAAACAAAGTAACAGCCAAAGTTATCCACAGTGAAAGTCTGCATTAGCCAAGACATAATATGACTCGTTGACTGAATAAGGGGAAGCACCTTGAGTGGTAAAGGAATAAGCATGCCCAAAGTGCAGTTTGAATAAAACTTTGCATTTGCTTTGAATAACAATGACATGCAGCTGAGTTCATTAATAACTTGAATTTCTTTGTGTATAATCAGAGCAGCTGTCTCAAAGAGCCGGTTAGTTTAATAGGATTAGTAAGAGCTGGTTACTGAACACAAACCCTTATGTCTGATTTGTTGGCGAGGAGAAAATGCTGGCTCAGCTCCAATAAGCACAAAGACAAACATCTGTGTTTCCCCACGAAGCCTGATGGTGCGTGCTTTCACTCAGGAAAGGGACAGACTGAAACGGGTCACGTCACAGTTGTCGCCCCAAAAGATGTCCTCTCTGGGTCAGAGTCTGGCTGACTGGCCTGAGAAACACTCAGTGGAAGAATATGCAGGCTGTGTGTTGAGCACAGTGTGCATGTGTGGACCTGTCCAGCTGCGTCTGAATGGTTCTCATTCCACAGCAGGCAACCTGGCACATTTAGAAAGTGTGTGTTCCTCTTTCCGCGTGTAAAGAGGAACGCAGTAACCTGACAGTAACCTGTTGCTTTAAGCTCTTAAACAATAATGCTAATATGGCCCTTAGAATTACTCCTTTAGCGGCTTTAAATGTGGAGCCCATGAGAAACAAACTGATGCTCGCAGCCTCTAAAACATGTGGCTGTGTACTCTCCATCATTTCTGAACTATACCACATCTGCTTTGAGTTGAAAAGTTTGAATTGTTGCTGTATTATAATTATGGCAGTATGATTATATGTTTTGGTGTTGTTGAGCACCCCAAAACAAATTCCAAAACAACTGCTGTATTTATAGTAATACGTTATTGAATCTTGTACAGGATTTTATGCACATTTTCCTGTAAGTCAGTAATCACTGCAGTGTTGAATGTAATTTAAATCACAGCTTTGTAGATTTGAACAATTCATTAGTACAACATGAGCTTGTAATGATGAAGGTAGGCAGTAATGCATCACCAGACAAAAATGTAACACGCAGTATGTTGGACACATATATTTTATACCACATATATGAATTACATATTACTTTGTACATCAGTCTGTGTTCATGGCTGAATCTCCCTGTTCACCTGTAACCTGCATTTATCTCCATATGTCAGTCTTCCAGGAGTGTCCTAAACTTCCTCCGACTCAGGCCCAGGCCACAGCTCGTAGTATCCCGCCAGAGCAGTACTCATACATGGCCTCCATTCTCAGGCTGCTCCGCAACCGTCCATTCATCCTCCTCATCATCACTTACGGTCAGTCATCGCTGTTCTCCACAGTAATAGTTATTTGTGTTAATTGTATGCACTAACATGAAAAAGTACATTAAAATCTATTTTAGACCATCGTAAAAAAAAGTGACTCATGTCTCATCGTAATCATTAAAGCTGCAATAACTCGTGACTTTTTAAGTCGATATGGCAAACCTGTGTGCAAATTCTTTATTATTTACACATCCAGCAGTTACAGATCAACATTATCATTCATATGGAGTTATGTTCATGATCATCTGATGAATGTAAGTCCAATGTCCACTCTCCTTTTAGCTCTGTTTTGGTCTCCACCATCTTCTGAGGGGACATATCTGTCTCTTTAGCTGCTAAATGCTCCACTATGTTCACCAGCTAGTTGCTATCTGTGTATGTCTGTCGTTTGGCGCTGAGCATGTAGTTAGTCAGCTAAACGATGAGCTGAAACTCACTATAAAGGGGGAGCTGCAGATTCTGGTTCTCTGTAGGTCACTCAAGCCGTCCCTTATAAATCGTCATTTGGTACAAAAACATCTCGATTATAGCAGCTTTGAATTGACCAATCCAACAGATTCAGGTATTCCCCCAAACACATCACCGCACGTACCCTGCACCACATCAGTAACAGTACAGTGTAACCAGGTTTATCTTGTCATTAAATGTCATAAAAATCAAGTTAGCAGATATTCAAAAACTTCACGTAGACGAGAGTGACCGTGTGCTAGAGGGGTTCAAAGTGTGCTTATAGTCTGACAATGTTTAACAAATGATCGATGTGACCCAAAGATAAAGCTTTGTCTGTCTTTGAGATACCAAATGATTTTCTCTGCTGTCTGTTGAGTAACTTATGAGTCAAACTTGAAAAGTCACGGCAAGTACGTCCAACAGCTGTGAGCATTTTCTGGAAACGTTTTACCCTCGCTCGACCTCACACATTTCACGGGACTATTATTAGTGTGTGTGCATCTGTCCTTCTGTCTTTTTGCATATGATCTTTAGGTTGCCAGTTGACAATGTAGAGTTCACATGGTTTCAGATTTACCTGAGACTGTCACTCTGTCCCGCGGGCTGCGGCTCCATCTGTCCCTGTCCGTTTAACTGAGCTGTAGCGTCGGCTCCTGAATGTCCAGTTATATTCAACATTTACACAATTAACATTTGCAAAAAGTATAGATATATACATCCCCACTAGATCTAAAACACTTGTTGAAGGAAAAGCACTGGGTGCAGACCTGTCCTTTTATAGAAATCCTTGGTCTGGGACAGCTCTCTGTTTCGGAAACCAGCTGATTAGGTTCATTTGACACAGCTGCAAACAAAAACCCTTCGACTGCTCACATTACTAGATTTCATAATTCGCTTAGGGAAGTGAGCGTAATGCTTCCTTTACTTTAAAGTTTCCTGAAATATGTTTTTGTCTCTTGTTTTCCGACTCACAGGTTTGAACGTGGGTTGTTTCTATGCTGTTGGCACCCTGCTGAACCGCATGATCATCGAGCATTACCCTGTAAGTTCTCCCGAATGTTTCTGTACCCAAAAGTCCTGTATGCTTCCCGTAGTTTGACATTTCAAGACTTGAAAAGCTCATTCAGCTGTTATAATTTTGCAATTGCAACTCCACAGCTTAACACATTCACAGCTTCAACTAGATTTAATACCCAGAAATCATCAATGAGAACTGCACTGTGGGAACAGATTAAACACGTATTACTCTGGAGCATTTATTTATTGCTAATCTTGATAATATTGTTACTCTTGAGTTTGAATTTATCATTTGCTATAGGAGGTGTAGTTATGCCCACACTATTTCATGTATGACAAGTAAACTTTTCTTTATTGAAGCATCGACACTGCTAAAATATGTGTGCACTGTTATGGAATAATGTCTCCCGCTGGATGTCCTATCTTCCTTGACCCCATAGGGAGAAGAGGTGAATGCTGGGAGGATTGGCCTCACCATTGTCATTGCGGGGATGGTTGGATCCCTGATCTGTGGCATTTGGTTGGACAAAACTAAAACCTACAAGTAAGGCGAATGTCAGAAAGGAAAAGTACAAGAACAGCAGTTTGTCCTCCCGAAGAGGTGATTTGTGTTAGGAATCAAAAAGATGCACTGAGAGAGAGAGAGTTAAAGTTGTAGTTCATGTGACTTTGTACCTGTAGTTTATACAACATTAGCCAGCTGTTTCCCGTTCTGTTTATTGTCATTTTGCCTCTCATCCCGCTGCAGATCTTGTTTAGCGTTAATGTGTTGGCTGACAGGCTATTTATTCAGGTGCAGCATGCTGCTCTTACAGTGATTTACTGACCTCATGGGCCTTTGGGCTGTGTAGTGACAGCAGTGTCCTCCCCATGGGTGGGGAGGGGTAGGGGGTTCAGTAGACCCCCCCTCTGTCTTATTTACAAGAGATTTGTTTTGCAAATGGGGAAATGCGGACGTGTTTGTGGAACATCACAGCTCATAAAAACATTGCTCCCTAGCGCTACTAGTGGTCAAAAGCTCCACAATGTACCTTGAAAATGTTGACGCTGTCTGTACAGTGGTCTACTGCAGCAGCTACTTTAGCATGAAGAGGTAATCCACACACATTTTTAATGCAGCAGTGTTTATCACGATATTGATGATGTTCAATGATGTATATTTTTTCCTGTGTTTTTCCAGGCAGACAACCCTTGCAGTGTACTTCATGTCTCTGGTGGGGATGATAGTCTATGCTGCTACACTCAATCTGGGACACCTCTGGGTGGTCTTCATCACCGCTGGAGCTCTCGGGTATTCTTTCATTTAATCATACTTTTTTGGGGTATAGAGGTACTATGATCTAAGGATTTTTATGTTTTTGCTATACACTTCGATTAGTGCAAAGTGCAAATCTTTTTTTATTATATGTAAATTGAAAAATTTACAACCAGATCACCAAAAATACTGTATTTCAACATGAATTATATCCCAAGTAAGCAAACCGGAAAAAAACTTGTGCAACCCTGTTACATAATTTCTCAAAGTGCAATATTTCTGTTGACAATTGCAACAATAATTTACAGCAATGTTTATTTAGAGGTCAACTTTAGATTGATAAGCATTCGCACTGACACACTACACACAGAAGGATCTAAGATATGCCTCTCTCTACACACAGACCCTGCACTCAAACATATACTGTACAGAGCAGACATGATCTTCTTCCTATACATAGAAAGCACGTCTGGATACAGTCTACAGTTGTGTGGAATCATCTCAAACTGTTAGTTTTTACTTTATTGCATCTGGATAATTCACTTTATATCATTACTGCTTTCCAGGGAGTCCTGGGAACATGTGTATATTCAAAACCAACAAAAATGGGACAATTAAAACATGCCAGACAGTAGTAATAGTCAAGTTGTATTTACGATTGTTCTCAGATTACAAGTATCACGGTAACTTGGGTTACAGTGCATTGAAATGTTTTTTGTTTTTTTTCAGTGTGTACAACTATTGTCCCAAATTTCTATTTGAATAAGAATTTATATTTCTCTGTACCATTAGCTTATTCCTGAACATACTTGATGGACATCAAAGCATATTTATAGAGAGAAGGATATGTCAAGAAACATGTCCAGAGGCTGATGTGTTTTGCTGCTGTTGACATGTAAGAACCTTGTCGTTTTCATTGTCATCATTGTGTCACTAGATTATCTAGTGGCTGTTGACAGTTTTCAAAACCTGTCGTTCCTGTAAATATCCCAACTGTCAACAAGGGTGTTGGTCTTAAACGACAGTGACATTTAGTAGGTGCAAAGTTTTCATCCTCTTGCAAGTCATTATGAAGAGGGAGAGGAGGGAGAGGCAAATAACATCACTAGATAGAGTCTGTGCATAAGGTGTGTTTTGGCATTAACCCAGAAATGTGTGTGTGTGTGTGTGTGTGTGTGTGTGTGTGTGTGTGTGTGTGTGTGTGTGTGTGTGTGTGTGTGTGTGTGTGTGTGTGTGTGTGTGTGTGTGTGTGTGTGCAGGTTCTTCATGACTGGCTACCTTCCACTGGGCTTTGAGTTTGCGGTCGAGCTGACATACCCAGAGTCAGAGGGAACCTCATCCGGACTCCTCAACTGTTCAGCACAGGTGCAGTTCATAGAATAAACATTGAAACATAAAATTGCCTAAAAAGTCCAAAGAGATACCAGGAGAACAAATGTTTGTGTTTTTACTGGTTGTACGGAGAAAATGTGCCTTCTTTCACCAGAACACTCACTCAGTATCAATGTAGCTTCCCGAGGAGATAACTGGGTTCACATATTAAAACAATAATAATACAGTTAACCAGAAGGGCACTCAGGGAGCGCAGTCCCGCGCCAAGGCCGTCTCCAAAGTGAAAAATGAAATCCGCTTCTTGATTTATTGGATTCCTCCTTGGCCAATGCTAAACCCTTCCACCAAGTTTCATGAACATCGAGCCAGTAGTTTGTCTGTAAATCGTGCTGACAAACACAGACTGAAAACATAAGCTCCATGGCGGAGGTAATAACCGCCTGCAGAATCTGTGCAGTGAAATGTGCTAAAATCCTGATTTGACTTTGCTTCAAAAGTTCAGACCTGGGACCTGTTTCACCAGATTTGTAATATGCGACAGACATAGACACAGACATTTTGTTTAGCATCGTTCTTCTGTTGTGGTCGTGAGAGTGCTTGTTTGTGTGCAATCACCAGCTTTATGCCTAACTCCTACATGTTCTGCATCCCCAGGTGTTTGGCATTATATTCACCATCTGCCAGGGGAAGATCATCGACAGATTCAGCACACTGGGAGGAAACATCTTCCTCTGTGTTTTTCTCCTAATCGGCACCATAATAACGGGTAAGATCTTTCTGACTGTGAAACATATGCTGTGTGGAGTCACAGCAAGCAACTATGCCATGTACAGCAATGCCTAAGAATTGTGTTTGTTTGTCACCGTCGCTGTTTTGAGTTTCTTGTGGGAAAAATGTTGAATTCCAAGAATGCTGAAGGACTGTTTCAGGGTTGACTGTCATGAGACAAAATGACAAATGTGTTTGTATCCTACTTACAGGAAGGTCAGTTGAATTTAGGAGCACCTCAGGGTTTAAAGCACTTAGAACTTTTTCCTTTTTTACTTCAAAAGTTAAAGAAGCACTGTTTAACTGAAGTTTGGCACAGAGAGTGTGTAACCACAGGTATTTTAATGTTTCCTTCGTCCTTCTCACTCAAAAGTACGTGTTCTTCATTAAGTAAAGCCCAAAGTTTCTAGAAAAACAAGTCAGAGGGTGGAACTGTAAACACTTTGTTCTTCATTGACTGAGTAATGGAACATTTTTACGTCACTCAGAACGCAATTAACAAACTGTCTGAAACGCTGCACATTCGAACTGACATACAAAAAGTAGCAGTTTGTTTTCAGTATTAAATGTTAGACTTCATGTCTCAGTCAAAACAAAACCGCTTAGGTCTTTTCGCATGGCCCATTGAGTAGCAATGTATAACTTTTTAAAAATGAATTAGCCACTAAAGCACATAACATTGTGCCCACTAGACAAACACTGCAAGACTATTTAGTGAGAGTATTCTGCTTACAAAGGTCAGTTGAGTGACTCACTGTCTTTTGTAACCTACCCATTTAGACATATGAGTGGACTTCTTGGTGTGGCATCATATATTCATTCACAAAGGTTATACATTTTTGAGACGCATTCTCCTCAAGAGGAAATTGAGGTTAATGATTAATTCTATAATTATTTTGATAATTTTACAATGCACAGTGTGAGGGTAACTTGAGTCACATATACTCCTTTTTTTCTTCAGATTTGTTGCCACACAGTCTTGGGAAATCTTTAACAAACTGTATTACAGTATATTTGAATATGTCTGTGCACAAGAGCCACCTACTGGATAGTCATCTTTATTACATCATGTCGTTCAACCACACTTCTTGTTTTATTATTATCTCATTCAGGCTTTACCTGTACTGTGTCTTTGTTCTCTATGTAGGCTTAATCAAATCTGATCTGCGGAGACAAAATGCAAACAAGTTGGCCAAAGCAGCAGTAAGTGTTGAAAGGGAATTATGCTGTGTTTGTTTGTTGGGGATATACTGTAGGGGAACAATGGTGGTGGAAGTATAAATAAGCCTTTTTCATGGAAGATATTTTGACATCTCGCTGCAGCAAAAGCACAGGCGTAAATAATCAAATGAATGATGGCTGAATTCCATTTAACTGCTTCAGTTTCAGGGTCTGTCATAGCTTACTCAGACATTTAAATGTACGGAGCCATTGTTCATGTTATTAGTAACGTGCTTTTCCTACTATGACCAGTCAAAATATGTGCTGTGAAAAAGGCCAATGTGTTCCGTGTCTGCTTGTCATATGTTTGCATGGGAGGCATGCGGTCAAAGTCACATGTGTGTCTTGTGCTGCTCCAGGAATAACTTTCCCTCTGCCGCCTATTGTCTTGAGTTGGCCTGCATGTGCGTGTCTGTTTTCCATTTAAAAAAAAAATATTGTTGATAGTGCTACACTGTCTCTACTGCACTACCTGTATTTAAACCTGTATTTCTATTTCACCACTGTGTAACTTGCCAACTGTTGGTAGCATTGGGTAGGTTGTTTGAGAAAGAACTTGACAACAATGAAAACAAAAAGACCAAGAAGGTTCAAAGAGACAGATTACCTTCAATAATACAAAGAGCAAAATGAGTGTTTGAATGTGACACAAAATCAACCGTCAACAATCAACAGTAAGGAGGTGACGGGTGACTATGGACAAAATCGTCGTTGATGCCTGGGTGAGTCTCAGAGCGCCGTGGTGAAGTTACAGATGACAGAAAAATCAGTCAAATTCCTCACATTTTATGCTATATATACATTTTATTTTATACGAAAGATTAGCCTAGCTTAGCACAAAGACTAGAAACAGTAGGAAACGGCTAGCCTGGCTCTTTTGAATAGGACAAAATCCACCACCAGCATCCCTAAAGATCACTAATTAACACATTGTACACTTCTTGTACATCTTGTACAAATCAGTACCGTGGCACAAGCAAGTGGATGGGATTACAAAAGTGCCTGGTAGATCAGATTCTGTCACAGTAACTTCATCACTGACTGGAGACTCACGCCTTTTATAAACGCTGAATGAAAAGTGATCAGTAGCTGTTGTTTTAGGCGGAGGGGCGGATGTCAGGACAAGACTACGGAACCACGACACTAATCTCCAATCCGCAGACTCCTTCTTCACAAGGCTGATCAATACACCTTTCTGCTTCCACAAAAACAATCTCCTCAAATCTTTGCTCAACACGCAGATTCCCAAAGGTAGGAGCACAGAGCAATCAGCACTGCACTGTCTGCAATCACCAACCTGCTGCACATCCTTCCATCTGTCACTGTTAACCCACCAGCTTTTTCTGTCACCATGTTTCTCATTATCACGCTTGATCAAATTCTCTCAATGATGCAAATATGAAACTTATTTGAAACAACAGCTTTATTTATGTAACTACCGTCTTATTTATGTATGTGTTGTTTTGTAATGTATCCCTATACAGGCCTTTTTCAAAGAAGAGTAATTTGACATGTAAAAAACTAATTTAATGATGGCTAAATTCCATTTAGCTGCTTCATTTTTAGGATCCTGGTATAGATGAGTTTCCAAGTGAGATGAGTTTGCATGCAAAGCTTATGAGAAGATCAACATGTGAAGTTGTTTTTGTGCCTTAAACTGCCTGAGAAGGAAACCTCTCGGCTAGCTCAGAGTGCAGAATTAGCTATTAGCTTCAGTGAGCCGGCCAGAGTGTATTTTATGAAGGTGGTGGACGGTTTTGCACTGAAACTGCAAGAGAAATGCCTGTTTTATGGTAACACAGCTCACACTGTTACTGTGTGTTTAAGGCTGCTTTGAAAAAGGCCAATTGATGTGATTTTATTTGTCTATTTGTGTGTTTTAAATCATTCAAAGCATTCAAGAACTGAATACATTTGAAAAAATCAATGAATATATACGTAGTTCAAGTAACTACACAGAAGCAATAATCTACATGAAGCTTCAGAAGCGGTTTCAGATATTTTGGTCTTATCTTTATCCTTTGCATAGAGTGTATCCTTCAAATTAAAAGTATTCTGCACCTTTAAGGGACAGTTCACCCCATTGGTGATAGGGTTGGCGGACGTAGTTCCGTAGAAAGAAAATAGTCCCTACATGAAACTGCTCACAACAAGGTGTGTGGAATATCTTGTGTCAGGATTTCTGGAAAGACACATTGCCGTTGAGTTTTTCAAATGTTTTGTCTTTGAGCACCACAAGCTGTTTGCCATTGGGTTCCATTATATTCGAGAGATGGCAGTGTATGTTTTTTATTTGGGGTTAAGCTGGCCCTTTCCTACCTAAAGTCTACGGAGACAAAAGACAACTTCTGTTTTAAATCCAAACAACTGTTGAATTAACAAGCCTGTTTTGATTGATAGGGACCTTCCGTCTGTCGCAATGGGAGTCTGTCTGCATCATCTATCATCAAAGAAGCCAAGTTTTAGAGGCCAAACACACACTGACGTAAAAGCCTTGAAAATAATCTTGATCTCCTTGATGTTACAGTGTAACATACTGAGATAGAACAACACCATCAGGAATTCTTTGCACTCGCTTCCCTTCTAAGAAGAGTTAGATGTACTGTGTTGCATTAGCTATTTATAAATTAAACAATGCTAAAATGCTGAATTAAATCAGATACATAAAATTCATTGTTCAGAATGTTTGTTTGTGCCTCGACAAATGTACCTGTAAGTATTTTAAAGTGTACAGTATATATAGATACATTTGCCCTAATGAAGTGACTAATTATGTTATTGCATAAACAGTTGTACATAAGGTATCTACGTTGTTATCAGTGATTTTGGCTGAAGATCTTTGTGATTTAAGATAATTTATACAGCAGCATATTAAAAGGTTTCTAATCCATGTCATCCCACAGTTAGGGATGCAGTATTCATGACATACAATTGTGTAATATTATTTGTAACCCCATGCATGTTTACATATTTGACATGAAATAAAACTGTTATATTAAATTACATTTCTTCATTTGTTGTCATGCTTTATATCACAGTGTATATATCTTACTACCTGACTGAATCATCAGGATTGTGCAGGATTTGCAGGATTTGTCACTTTCAAATTAAGATTTAAAAAATGTTTTTAAAGCCCAAGATTATAAATGCAATACAGAACCCAATTTGACAACTCTGGACTAAATGAGCAACCTGTAGCCTTTATCAGTGCGGAAGTTACAAATTACATTTACTCTCATTACTATAATAAAGTAGTTGTTAGGCTCCATCCGCTGGGGTGTTCCTATCTTTCATACATCTCCATGGTGTCTGACTTGGTGATGTTTTATTCTGCTGTTAAAGAGGTGTCAGGTGATTTTATTTCTGTAGCCTAATATTGCCTGTTGCACCCACTGTGGTGTCCTGTACTTGTTATTTTATTGTTGGTCTTTGTTGCTTAATTGTTCTTGACTCTGGTTAAGTATATTGAGGTCATAGTGAGGAGGGCTGTTGAATATGTATATTTGATAATTAGGTGTATGCTTAGGCTGCAAAGTGGGATCTGTAGAAGATGAATATTGTTATTTTGGACATAAAGGCTCACTGGTGTGATGTGTAGGACGTTGGCATGTTAATGTACTTTACTTTATAGCCTAAATGGGTCATCATCATCATTATCATGATATATACATAGGCTACTTAACAGTACATTTTACCTGACCTACTTTTTAACTTTTAACACAAGTAATTTTACTTGAGTAAGATAGTATAGGCCTACTCGTGCCATCCCTGCTGTGTGCACATAAAGTAGTTAAAACCTTGATTAGCTACAGTAACAGTAACTCTTTTGAATGCAGGAGTATTTTTACATTGTCATATTGGTATTTTTAAAGATCTGAATACTTCTTCCAACATTGATATATATACAGACATTATTTGGTGTCTGTTTGTCCTGAAAGAGGGATCTAGTGTCTACAGAGCAACTAAGATCACCCTGACAGCTCAAATGTGTGCCAAAGGTTAAAAAGAAAACAATATGCATCACGCCTGTGAGCTAGCAGTGACACCATAACTTAAAATCCATAGAATTGAAACCTATTATCCTGATCCCATTCTTTCAATAATGTAAGAGTACATACAGTAATGTATGTGTGTACCTCTCTTGGCCACATGGTGGTAGCATTGCTGCGTACAAACAGAATTCACTCCTCGTGAACAAGAAGGCCCAGAAGGATTCAAGTGAGGGGCACAAGAGGAAAAAAAACATAATCAAATTCCATTGTGGATATTATTTGTGTTCTCAGTGCGATTATATATATTCATATATATTTATTTATTTGTCTACTGTCATTCAATCAACTTTGAAAGTGAATACAGCAGAGACCTGCTGATCTAAAGTGCCGGTTTGGATAAATGACTACATTTACTTCTCATTGGCATAAATAGAGATAAAGTTGCCTCTGAGCAACTCTGTTATGAGATCATCCTGACTTGAGGCCAGCACTCCGAGAGCAGCTCCCATTTGACTGATTTCTGATGATCTCATTGTTCTCTCGTAATGACTGATCCTTGGCATAGCTCGGTTGTTGTAAAGTTTCTGTCATGACTTTTTCCTGGTGCTACAGGTTCATTTGCACGTGGATATGTGGAAATACTATCCATGAATGCAAAATCCAGCTGCGAGGATGGCATAAAACTACCACTCTCCGCACTCTTTTCAAACTTACTTCATTCTAACAAAGTAGTTTTACAATAGCTGGCAGTCGTCCATCACGAATCAAATGCTGATTTTATTATTTTAACACTTAAGCTCCGAAGAGAAGTAGGATGAGAAACAGAAGAAGACATTTCTGGTTATATCAAGAAGGCACAGGGCTGACATCATACCCAGGCAACACTGCCCCTTTTTAGTCATTCGTTGTGTCAACACTATTTATACAGTTTGCCACACTGCAGAGTTTCCTTCTTTTTTTATGACATTTATTCACATGGAATATATGACCTGTAGACAGGAAGGTCACAGAAGGACGAGGACGAGCAGGGGAAACTCCTGCCCACCCACATGTAGAGATGGATGCTTAAATAAGGCCTCTTGTATGCATATGGCATTTCAGAGCTGCTTGGAAGAACTTACTGTACATGCAAATGGTTAGGTGACTTGGTTCTTACTTACTGAGGACTTCTGCTTGTTTCTGCTCATTTCCTTTTTCTGCTTTGAAACCCAACAAGTGTCTCTTGGAAGTCACACTTTGCAACATTGTCCAAAGTGGCTTTATACAACAGGGACATTTTGTGCTGTAAATAAACTTAGACAAGTTCGACATTTTGTGAAATATGCTCATCTGTTCTCCTGCAGAGAGTATGTGAAAAGATTGATACCACTTAGATGTTTCTGTATTAATGGAGCTAAACCCAGGAAACCTTTAGGTTAGCATAGCATAACAACTAGAAACAGTTTTGTCAAAATGTTTTTAAAAATCTGCCCACCAACACCTCTAACGTGCAATACTTACACAATTGTTTAATCTGTACACTAAGAGAAATGTAAAATTGACAGTTTGGAGTAACTATTTTTTGATCAACATTCTGGAAACTTCAGAGACTGGGAATTCAAAACCCCAAATTGAAGTTTTTACATTTTTATTTGTGTACATATTAAACAATCTTGCTAATTAGTGAGCTTTAGAGCTGGTAGGCGTATTTATTTGACTGCAAACAGAGACAGACTAGCTGTTTGTCCCTCCAGTCTTTATGCTACGCTTAGCTAATCGCCTCCTGGCTCACGTTCTATACTTAACACACATCAATCTTTTCATCTTACTCTTGGCAAGAAATTGACTAGGGGTACTTTCCAAAATGTCAAATTATTATTTTAAAGGATAGTTAACTCTGTATAAATGGCATTTCACAAGAACATCTCACGGTATTTATCATCACATTGCCCTTTCCTAGACATGGGTACATACGGCCTTGGAGGAATGGTAATGTGACAGATTACCAGCATTACCACACGATGGGTGATGGTGTACCTCACTCTCATGGCGCGCAGCCCGTGAGCACAAATACTGAGTACTCTTCTGTGAGAACCTGTGGCATGATGGTTTATTCTGCAATGCTGTTGCATGATGATGAAGCACGTCATTGCCTTGAGGGTGACTGATCCTATCTGCCTGCTGCTGGCGCTTCACAGATAATATCAACGATCCACACCATGACCCATCCAGCACCCACAAACCCAAGAACTAAAATACACAGAAAATTACTAACACTATATTTAGTTTGTTTAGAGGAGGTGGAAGTGAAAACAGCATTGTGCAATCAATTCTATGCTGTTTTTGTCAAATGAGGTTTGGGGACTAGATTAAAGGTCTTCTCACAACTAGTTAGAAACCAGAATTAAACCACCAATTTGCCAACAATGCAGCTAGTTGATGTAGGAGTGCAGATATAGCCGTCGGACTTGTGAAGCACGAGCTGGAGGGGGAAACGTGGAGGGGGGAGGCTGAGGCGAGTGCCTCTTGTTTGTGTTGCCTGTTTACACAGCAACAGAGATTGATGGTGCAGGCCACGTACAACACACAGTAGTAAAGAGGGAGCTGTATGCACCCGAGCACAGGAAAAAAGAAGAATAGATAAAGCCTTTTTATAGCATTGTATAGAGATGAGAAAAACAGAAACGGGAGATCTAGCTGACAAGGATGATGTCGAAACAACTGCAAAGATACTTGAAAAAGAGAGACATGAAAGTATTGCTAGGGCTGAAAGTGAAACACAAGTAAGTGCAGTAAAGACTGTGTCATACACAGATGGCCACTCGGCATATTTTGGAGAGGCTGCTAAACGAGCACCTCATCCATGCACATTCTGGAGAAATATAACTCACTCACAGATGGACTGCAGAGAAGGGAGGTGCTGCTATAAAGTCAAACTGTAAACTGATTCTTGATATTCGGCAGTGGCTAGGCGCCAGAGGAGCTGTGCTTGGTACCAATGTTTTTCTTCTTCCTCACTCCGCAGAGAATATAAAGACCTAATTCTCTCACTTTTTTTGTTTATGTGTATGTTTGTGTGCGTCTGTGTGTGTGGCCCGCTCCAGCCGTTGGATAATGAAGGATTGAAATACCAAACAAAGTCATAACATTTATGTTTGGGGTTTTTTATTCTGAATTTACAAAAACACACAGATTGTGCTGTTGGGTGTTCTTGGTATTTTCTAATGATTGGAGCATGTAGAAGATTCCCGGCAGGGCAGAAAGTGAAAAAAAAGGAATGCTCCAGTAGTGAACATGATGAAGCCATATCTCTTGTGCTGGTTGTCATATTACATCACAGTCTCATAAAGATGATTTAGATGTTATGCAGACTGCCCTTGTCAAAACAATTTTGACATTCATTAAATCTGCTTTTTTTTCAGCTGCATTCAAACAATCTCACTAAACATCTCTCCTCTTTAATTATCTGAAATTCAAAATAACTTGATGTCATGGTGAGTGTGGTTTACCATGATTACAGCACAAAAACTTTGGGTGCCACACTAGCATTTGTCTTCAATACTGTCGCACAAAACGGGCGTTGCGATGTGTGTTGTGGCTGTGTTGATTAGCTACTGCAGTTGGGGACTAATTTCTTCCAGTGTTTCCGAACGGCCTATGTGTTGTTTTTAATTTTATTGTTCATGGGGAAAAATGGCTCAACCTGGTAAAAAATGGAAAAATCACTTAATTTTCCCTCCACTGCCGAGCTACTGTTTTGGCTTTTAGACCGCGCTGCTCCACCTATGCAGCTGTTCACAGACTGGATCTCCATTAAATGGCTTACGGGCCTGTGGAGGTAAAGGTGCCACCACATCCTGTCAGGGACACTTTCTAATGACCAAAGGTACTGTTGGACCGTTTTTTTACTGTACAGACACTTAATGACAAGCAAGGTATTCATGCAATTATTTTGCAAAAAAACACAAAAAAAAAACATTGATTTTACCTTTTCTTTTTTAAATGTTTATTTTCTTTTTATTCATTTTTTTAAGAAAATAAAAAAGCATCAGAGGTCTGGCCCGTAGCTTTTGGAGGAGGTTTCTCTGGCCGCCTCAGGTTTCAAAGCTGGCACTGTGATCAAAGCGCAGAAGGTTTGTGAGCCTTGGCACCAACACACAGCACCAGGCTTTGAGGGCCCAGATTAACCTGCACAGTAGTTAAATAAACACACATCCATGCGTCGCCGCATGAATGGACGTTTCATCACCGCTTGCTACATTTCCGTGATCGTACTGGTGTCACACCCTACTCCACTCCATGATGCAATTACAAATAACAGTCAAAACACTCAAACATATGTGGAATACTGACTGGCAGAGAAGTGTTAGTATAATGGGCACTACAGTGCAAACTAAATGACCTGGTTCACTTCTAGATATTTTTCAGTGATTTTTTTTTTTTTTTTTTTCTCAAAATTTGCTTTAGATGCTTGTCAGTTGTTAGCTGATTCCTGCATTCACTGATCAAGCCTTGCATTGTGCACTTTGTTCCCAGTAAAATTACCTCAAGACCAAATTGACGCCAGTGTGAGTCTGTGGCAGAGTGGGGGCCGACTTACAGACAACTGCAGGACGGGAGCTTAGTGGGGTGTGAGGTAAACCCCCATGGCGACGGGTCGTGTTAAAACAGCAGAGGCAGAGGGGGTGAAGGGCTTGTGTTTGTACACAGGGAACCCCGGGCTGCTCAGTAAAAAGAGCTTTATTATTTAGACGTCTGCCAAGCAGAGATCAGGGTGGAAAATACACAGGATCCCCGGCGCCAAGTCCCTTGCTCTCGGAAAATCTGCCCCAGAAGCGTCCAAGCGAAGGGCCTGGATTTAATCACCCACTGCCATTTATCCTCAGTCTGAAGAAAGAAAGCTACAATCAATCTACATTAATGGGACTCTCAATCCCTCCACCAGCAATCTTATTAAAAAGACACGTTTTCTATTATGTGAGTAACTCTTAATTTTGATTCTGGACACGATTTCCGAAATGACTGTCTGTTAATAGAAACCGGCAAACTATTACTTGTTCTGGCAATAATGTTATACCTCTTTAACTTAACGCCTTTGATAATATAGCAGACATATTCATGCACTGCATCATAATGCCATAATATTTACTGTACTGTATATGTAGAATAGTGTTTTGCAAAAGACTGTCATGCACTGTAAAGTTCATACGTTATCTCAACGAAATTCTGCCCAACAACAACCTTTACCTTTATTTTTCTCTTTATAAATGGGAAATACAGCAGCAGAGTATTCACCTTGTGTTAAACTGGGGTCTGACACCAGCGAACCAGAAGGACATTTAATGTTGAAAGTGTCCTGTATGGATCTAAGCTCTCACTCTCACAGGATCTGTCACCGTTCCCATTTGCTTTTGGGGCAAATCCAATAGGAGAGCATTCACTCAGGGCCAAAGTACTCATTAGTGCACAGAGACCTTTGAACTTTTCTTTTTGTAAAGTTCAATACAACTGGTGTACCGTAATAAAGTAGTCAATCAATGGATGAATGGCGTCAAGCCATATCTGTTGGGTTCATGGGTTTGTTTGTCCATGGAAACTTCAACACCATCAGACAGACGATGCGTTCTGTTTTTTTTTCACTTTGACAATTTATACCATTCCTCTTATCCATAAACGCCTCTGAAGTCAAACAATAAACATAATAAAGTGCGGAAAATAATATGCGACGAGTGTTCAGTGTAGAGTTGATGTGTTGTGGTCATTCGTTCCAACCAATAACCTCCACCTGTGTCGACAACTACTTCATTAGACTTCCACGCTTTATGACATCATCACTTGGGGTTTTTTTGGCCGAAAAACACGTTGACAAATTTGAGGCTTGACAGTGGAAATCCATAGACTCTGCTCCGTCGAGCTGCTTCTGTTGTTTTCCTGCATCCTCTCACACCCTGCCCACAGGCAAAGTCTGATCTGCTTCAAATCATCCACCTTCAGTCTTCTGCCCAGAAAAGACGAGGTTGCTTGCCTCCCTGACTACAAGCCAGAGACTATGACCTCAGACCTAATGAAGACCAGCGAGTGCCGGGTTTTATCCTTCGCCAGCTGTATCACACACCCATCATAACTTGATTTCTTTGACTCTGCCTGCCCGATAAATGGATCTGAACTGCACCTGGGACCTGGAACATCTGCATACACCTGGATACTTTGCTGGGATGATGGTTATTGCTCTTTGTTCACCACTTCAATCCTCAGTTAAATGTATGAATGGCAGAGCTGTATCTAGGAAAGGTCTAATATAATTCATAACACAGTTCATTATTTGCTGCTGGAGACTGTATTTGATACTTCGATTGTCATCATGCGTCGCAATGTGTGACCTGGGCGATACAAGCGACCTGTTGAAGGAGTCTCACACTCAGCCTTCGGCCAAGTCACAGCTAGAATTTTACGACGCTATAATCTCCTAATCTGAAATTAGCGAGGATGGTCAGTAACAAAGCAAGAGATAACGCAAACACAGTGACAGACTAACAGGTTGCAAATGGTAGTTCGCCAGAGAGGAAAATGGCTACTTACCTTTTTAAAGTCTCTGCGCCTCAGGGTTGCAAAAGAAACCCTTAAGTGTTATCCGCGAGGTCTAGAGAGATGAACACCGGGTATGCAGCCTCTGAGGACGAAAAATAGATCCAACAGATTGTTAAAAAGGCTCATGGCATAAGCGGAGAAACGCTATTTATAACTGATAACAAAAAAAGGATGATGAAAAAGAAAGAAAAACAAGATCAAGGTTGTAATAAATCAAAAATAATTGTCTCTAAGGTCTGTTTATTACTGTGCTTTGCTTGTGTCTTTGCACAGCTTCTAACATAAATCGCTACCCTCTCCTCCACATTGGCCTCAAAAAACTTGTCTACAAGCCATAATAATCAGATACCATTTTTCTTTTTATGCTCCGTATGACTACATCGTGCTACGCTGTTCCAAAGCACTGCTGGACACAAACGTCCACCAACATGTGTTCAAAGAGCATCTCAAGTCAAATACCCCTGAGATCAATCACCTGCCATAAAAAGGGAAAATCGTGCCCCATCACCTCGACATCCACTTTGATCCACCAAACGGGTTCTGAGATCACAAGAAAACTGAATTCTTCAACTGACAATCATCTGGAGGAAGATGTTAGAAAGTGAAGGCAGAGAGAGTTAAGCACACCCTGTTTGTGATCCCCCAAACAAACACAGCTGCTGTTGGCCGATAGCGTCCAGGCATCAATCCAGCCCTAACACTGGTGCAAAGTACAGTAAGTTTCCCACTGAAAACACACAATAATAGATTTTTCTTATTTCATCTTTTGTCATTTTAAAGCCCAATTACTCACCATAAGAATAACCGGTATATTCACATACAATTAGTGTTTTAAGTAACCGATCGAAGTATATTGCAGCGTGTGTTTCATACTAACTTTTCTTAACATAATTGTCTCTACATGTTGTGTTTGCCTTAGTGCCTCTCACAGCATCGAAAAGCAACGCAGAAACACAACTCCAGATCAATGCTTATGTTGCTCCGTGTCTGCTGGATGTGTGAAACAATAGTTTGCTAATATGCGCGCTACAACTTTACTAGGTCATAACATTTCAGTGTTGCGTTTTATAGATTGTAACGCTGCCCTGAAGTGTCCCAGAAAATCAATTAATGGACATTTTGACATGTCACAGCAGGAAAATCACAGGTTTATATAATACAATGAATGATCGCTGTATTCCATTTAGCTGCTTCAGTTTCAGGGTCCTGGTGTTGTTCAAGCTGGCTCACTGTAATCCTGCCATGGCTATCATTAATGTTATTGGTAACATCTGTGCTTTTCCTTCTCTGACGAGTCAAAATGTGAAAAAGGCCTGTGATGGTGAAACTGAAAGAAATTACATCATCTCCACATGTAAAAAAAAGTGTAATTTCACCTTTTGTGGATCGGGAGCCAGTTGCTCCAGCTGTTCATAAGTTTGAACTAGTTTATTAAATGGAGATTGTTGCATCACTTCAATAAAATAGTGCCTAATTTAGCTATCGCTGCATATACTATATTGTAGACCCGTGGGACCGTCAGTTGCTAAGTTATGGTGACAATTATTTTAAAACAGGAAAAACAAAGAAGATACATTAAAATACATTTTTAAGGCACCTGCTCTTATGGTCCATGGTGCACAATCTTTGTCCTGTTTGATTTACTCGGCGTCAAAAATCCTGCCTTTGAGTCATTGTCTGGCCCCCGCAAACTAAACTTGCTCCAGGATCCTCTGGCCGGCCCGCATTTATTCATCTCACTGTTGGACAAAGCAGGTGTGTGAATCACCACGCAGATCTCTGATTTGCTGCATCAGCTGTCTGTCTGTTTGCCTTTTTGCCCTTCTGGCTGAATATCATGTAAATTCTTCATGTTTGGATTTTTAGTGAGGTAAAAAACCGCCATTCCTCTGGAAACAATCCCTTGGCAGGAAAAGGTCAACTGAGAATGTGATCACTGGGAGCGAAAGGGGAAGTTACATCAGCCCTCCAATAAGCCAGGTTAGTGAATTATGATCAGTCATAGTCTAAGACTTCCACAAAGCCCAATGAATGTGTAGCAACAGCAAAAGCTGGTTTTGGATTAGTTTAGTCAACTACCGAACCCAACCGCCTTGGATTTACTCAAAGAATTGATCAGAAAAGACATATTTCTAACACACCCAGTGTTAGCTAGCTAGCATGCACAGTGAGATCTGTGTTTCACTTAACAGCATTATACTTTGGTTAAGTGAATATTTTCTTCTTGTGGGTCAGAATAGATGTGTGTCTGCATGCTGTATTTGTTAAATCTACCACTAAATACAGAATAAGAGCTTACAGGGTCAAACAGGCTCCTGGCAGCTGAAAGGCTCTTACAGTTCCCCTTTTATCCCCGTTCACTCTCCGCCTTGGTGTACGGGAAGTAACTAAAGTTATTATCATAATCCCACACAGCAATTAGCCCTTTCTTTTATCTTGGCTTCTTTGTATTCCTTTTAAAACATCAGTCATCTCACAAAAAAGCAAAGTGATGCAACAGATATCCTTCTTAGAGAAATACAGGCTGATGATGCATCACGTACTGTGTAGCTGGTTGTTGGGGGATTTCCCCCCCACTCACAACTGGAAGCAAAACTAAAGTTAATCACAAGCTAAAATAAAGCTTTAATCATCCATGAGGGGAACTTTGATTGCTCTATCATCAAATAGCAAAAGGATTTGATAGAGAAAACAGTTAATGTGAATAATCTGCACTTTCGCAGGACAAAGGAATTAATATCTGAGTAGTTGAACATACGATATAAACATGAACTACAGTTGAACAATGTGATTCTATGAAAATGTACCACAAAAAAAGATTAAGGGAAGAAAACCGATATTTACTTTTGAAAATATATTGAGTCTAATGTGCTCTATTTAATAAATCTTTAAACTAGATCTTGAGATGCGATCACAACAGCAGCGATGCCAAATCAGGCCAGGGGAGTCCCCTTGCTCAAACCACATCCTCATCTTCAACTTCGGCCTTCATTTTGAGCTCTCAACAACACACCTGTAAAGTTTTGTGACTGCCTCTCGCATGGTTGCGACACAATCATGGTGACAAAATCGGTCCACAGACGGACAGAAATAAACAACTGGTAAAGTACTCATAACAGCTTCTGTGGTAGCTCCTGCTACAGTGGGTGTCTCCAGGAACACATTTTGCCATGATGACACACTCACACACACTCACACACACACACACACACACTCACCCTCACACACTCACACTCACACTCACACTCACACTCACACACACACACACACACACACACACACACACACACACACACACACACACACACACACACACACACACACACTCACACTCACACTCACACACACTCACACTCACACTCACACACTCGCACACACACACACACACACACACTCACACTCACACTCACACACACACTCACAATGGCTGGTAAAACCATGTATTGTTGAATTATTTGAATACACAATATGATGCACTATAACTATTATTATTGTGGCCTTTATCAAACTTCTGGTTGGAGTTACACTGAGTTTAGGTTCAAGTCATTCCAACTATAAAAATAACAGTTGAAAAGAAATTTCCTCAGGACGAGGGCAATAAACAATAAGTATAGTATAGTTATCACGCTGGATATTCAGAAATGGTGTCATAACACGATTTAAAGCTCCCTCGGACAGGTTTTCTGAGCCTGTAATATGAACAAATTCATACAGTTCTCTCAGTCTTTTGGCACAGGTGTTAAATCCTTCATGTGACTACATTTCCTGCAGTTTTGGCCACCATTGCTCTCTTGAGATGACGTAAAATGCTTTGCTGGTTTAAAACTAATATTGGTGTATGGGATTTGCAAGGAAATTAGGGTTTTGCTTGAAGCCTACAGGGCCCTTCGGCAAGCTGTTCCCAGTGAAAAGTGATCTGATGGAGGCTCCGACCATCTTTACGATGAACCTTTCTTGCTGGTTTATAAAGATACATATATAAGAATGTTTCTCTTTCAGTAAAATGTCCTCATAATCAGAACATGATTGATTTTGCTGAATATATTGAGTCACACAGTGCACACTGTTGTGATTTTCTGCTGATACATGTTGTCAGCGTTTAGTCACTAGTGGTTATATTGCTCATTTGCTCCTAAAACCACCCATTATGGAGTGGCTGCTACTTGCACAGAGTCCTGGCGTCTGTTTTTGCAACAGCACAAGAAAAATCCAGCGCTGCCATGATCTCTCAATCTACTCTCCACATCAATCCCCAGTGTGGACTGCTGATGCATTTTTTCTCCCCATATGACTCTTATTAGTTTGATATAAAAACCCGACTTCATCTTTATTCTCATGGTCGAGAGCCGTTCTCACACTGTGATTTTCAACTTCCTATCTGTAAGTCTTGAATTCAGTCCCTGACCAGCGGGCCACAAAAAGACTTATTTGTTTTGGATGCTCAGTAGAGAGGTTTTGCACAACCCTGAAGTTTAGATAATGGCTGTTGGGTAGTTACAGATTTCTGTCTATCATTGTAACAGTAAATGGAGATTTACATTCAAATTATTCTAGGTTCGTATTACAATTACAATACAGCAAACTATCAATGAAAAAATGACATTGTAGGCATTTGCTTCTCATAGTACCGCCAATAAACTGCTGTTCTTCTGAAGTCTGTGCTGTACTAGGAGTTGCTCAAGGAGCCATTGGGAGGGAGGTTTCTGTATAAGGTGTCCTTCCACTGTCAACACTTTAAGAAATAAAAGCCTCCTCGTCCTTTCCTGTGTGGAAACGCCCTCCTGTTTTCAATTTCCCAGCAAGTTGTGAACTTTTGACTCTTTTTCACAATACTTTTCACACTGAAAAAAAGCCCTTAATGTAGGAGTCTTATGCGGTATGTTAAAGCCTGCGGAGCTGCTGACATGTTTACCAGCTTAAGCTTTCACAGCCAACGTCATCCCTCTATAGCTGGTAATGTTTTAGCAGCAGGGGTGAAACACCACTGTGGTTAACATCTCTGTGGTTTGTATCTGCCGGTGATTAAAGGTTTTTTGTTGTTTATTTGTTGTTTTTGTCTCGTAACTTAAAGTGATTTATCGTTATAATAGTGATGGTTTTTATTTTGTTTTGGTGAACAAATGAGTTCAAATCCAGGATTTCCTTTTGTGATGACGGGTATTCATTTTGGTGAAGCCTAGATCCTGTTTTAAATATTTTCTATAATGACTTGTAACAAATGATGTATAAATATTCCTGTACAGTAAAATGAGAGTTGAGTGGACAGACAACGATGCCACGGTGTGGTGCTTTAAACAGAAAAGCCCACTGCAGACAAAAGTATTGAGTTGCAATAGTTTGTGTGTAAATCCTCCCTAAGTCCTCACTAACTACTAGTTAGTCTAAAACCAGTGATTTACTAAATTGCACCGTGCAAATCAGTCGCTAAGAAACGTCTGTTGTGCCACGCAATCAAAAGCATTTAACAGAAAGTCACTGTAGATAAAACAAAACCTGACTTAGCAGAATGGCAACCTTAACTAATCCTTTGGAAATGTAGGTATCACTTTGTTTTATTCATAAACGTGTAAGCAGGTAAAAGCATAAATATCAATATATACAGGACCCTACCCTGTAAATGAAGCTTTTCCGTTTTAGTCAATAGGGGGCGTAGTTTCACCCTCTCTCTGAGCAGTGTGCTTGAGAGGTCGGGGGTCTGAGGTACTTATCCAAATCACTGTTGATTGAACAAACTGGGCCCAAAAAAATAAAAACTAGGCCAAGTTCGAACTTTTGAACAGCCTGGCACAACCGGCTCCTGATATACAAAGATACAAACAGCATTGCAAGAGCCAATGAAACGTCTTCATCTTGTGGTTTTGCTTCATGCAGACTCAACTTATTAGCGGCAAGTTGCTCCCTCCTTAACATGAATGGTGTGACTACACATCGACTACACACTTTAATATGTAATCTGTACAGCTCCCCAGCTTCACAAAGACCACATGGGCGACTGATGTGTGATGTGTGTGTTAAAGCTGAAGCTGACCATTTGAAGTTGCCTGTATATCGGTACCAGATGGGACCGAGCCAGGCGATGCAGACTTCATGGCTGTCGACTTCACTTGCACGTGATTTTTAAGTGAGACATTTCAGAATGAAAATGATGGATGTGTTTTCCCTGCTGATGCTTTTACAGTATATGACACAACAGTTAATACTGAATACAGCCCTGCAAGGAATCTCTCTGGTGGATGCCTTCGCTACACTTGATTTTCAGAAGATGGTATAGAGAGAAAAATGTAGTCTTCAGGCTGATGTTACACCTTGATAAATATCTAATAAAATAAGATAAAAAACGAGAGAGAAAAAGGACTTATTGAGCATGCAAATGAGGGAAAAAAAGTCAGTGCAAGGAGAAAGGCGATGCTGAAAGGTGACTCCGTGTGTGTGTGGTCTCCCCATATCAGATGTCCTATAGGGAGACATGCACGCACCTTGTTGATATTCAAAAGCCTTGGATGTTTGTTTAAAGTGAGTAAGTGATACTTGCCACTGGAAGAATTTCCCCCAATTTGGCACAGAGTGTGAGAACAAGGGGAGTCCAGTGTGCCATGTCTGCCTGCTGTCGGCATGTGTTATGCTACGGGAAATACGCTGGCCCTGGTCCTCATGCTTCTTAGGAGTTCACTGCAATGGCAGCACCAGACCACACATACTGCAACTTTTATGGTTTTCGGCTGAGGATTCCTACTGTCGCTGCCAAATTGCCTATTATTGAAACTTTCAATAAACAAGCAAAGAAATGTAATGCCTTTGTTTGGTTTGGAGCGGCAGTTGAAACACTTTTAAGAGCAGTTTTTAGGACACCAAAGAATGAAATATTTGAGCAGAGCGAAGACCTCTCAAATTGTTGAAAATATGAGCTTTTACTGGAAGGCCCTGGAAGATTTGTAGCATTCCCATGAATCGCTCTCTAACTGAATTACTTTCTGCTGCTGCTGCACTACGGGGCGAAATGTCTTCGCAGGCGACTGAGAATTTGTTGATCACTGCTCCATTTAAAGAAATGCTAAAGTGGCCACGGCTTCTTTGATCTCAGCCTCTTTGACACCTTTAAAACACGACATGAAGAAGTGCACTAAAGAGGCTTAGCCACGGCAGGATTCCACATCAGCTGTTATGTTTGCCAGCATGGAGCTGCCTCAGAAAAGGGAGGATCTTTGCACATTGTTTTGATTGCCGCTACTTACACCGCCAGCATCTCCTCTCATGCGCAAAATTGTGCTTGAATATCATTTTGATCATTTCATTCTTCTCCTTTCAGCTGCCCTCATTCTTGTGTCAGTACAAAGTGTGGGCCTAATCCTTTAATGAATGTCTTCTTCTGAGGCTTCACATCGCAGCACATTCCAACCTCAGGACGGTGAACAGCGAGATGACTGCAGCACACCGTGTTTTATTTCGCCCCGCATTGGCAGATGTTCATATTTTTGCAAAGCACGACTTATCTTCGCACATATCATGGATGACTGTCAAATGAATGGAGATGCAAACTAAAGCCTCAGGCGAGCAAAATCAAATCGGTTACTGGACGGACATCAGTTTAGCGACTCACTCCTTTCTGATCATAAAACCTACGCTGGAAACTTCCTTTTTAGTGTTTTTGCGGTTCGGGATGACTTAAAAGATGTTTGACAGTTTAATTTGAGAGCAGACAGGCCTTCATGTGAAGATTTGGTTCCATTAATGCAGGCAGAGATGGAAAAAAAGCACCATCATATTTTACTCAAGTTGAATAATTGCTTCCCCAGTTATATGGACACAAGTCAGGGTAAAAGTAATTGCCTAGAACGGTGTCGCAGTAAATATAAATCATTTGTGAAAAATGTTTTTTATTTATTTATTGGGAACCCCACGAGCTGAGACTTCAGGAGCCACAAATCATTTTGGGGTCAACGCGTCCTTTTTAATTGAACATTTGATAATAATTGTTCTATATTAAAATGGCCTTGGTCCATAATAAAGGCATTACTTCAAATGTCAGATCCCACTGTACTCTCTTTCGGAAAAATGCAAGAATAAAAAAAAAATATAGTGTTTAAGAAAAGATAAACAAAAGTTTGAACACTTTTAAATAGAGTACACAAGCTATAATCCATGCTGCAGGTATGTCTGTGTATACATGGAGGTATTTCCTCTTAAAACATGAAGCAGCGAATTACTGAGAGCAACTATCCCGAGTCCTGATACGATCTTCTCTCCACCATGGCATCCAACCAAGATTTTTATGTTCTTTCCTGACACACAGGTGCAAAAACAAACAATGGTTGCCATAACCATCAGGGAGGATGCACATTCTCCTCATTCTTCTGAACACTGCAACCCTGAAATTAGTGGTGCTCGAGGTCATTTAATCTGTGAAAACCAGCTATTACCTTTTCATTACCAAGCTTCCTTTCCAACTGTCTTCTGTCTTCATCACCCATCCATACAGTATGTGTCCATGACCTACAAATGCTGCTGCTTGTCTCTGCAGAGTCGGACACGAGGATAAAACGGCAATTAATGACATCATCCTCGTGAGCTAAAGAGGCCACATAATTGTCCCCTCATTGCAAAATTTCAGCTCAATAATAGCTCCCAAGGTAGTGTTAGTGATGCCAAATAACACAATCACAGATCTCACAGTCCAGAGGGGCACGCAATATTTGTTTGTTCAGTTTTGGTCGTAGATAAGACTGTGGGAAATTGATTGTGCATGGACGAGGTTAGAATTAGAGCAGTCATCCCCGGTGTTTAATAACTACTCATCAGAAAGAAAAGAACCTCAGTACATCAACACATCACTGAACAGACTCTAATGAAAGACCTAAGGGTTCAGTATGCTTAAAATTAACTAGGTGTCAGCTGACGTCTAAAGAAGTGTGTGTGTGTGTGTGTGAGTGTGTGTGGGTGTGTGTGTGTGTGTGTGTGCGTGCGTGCGTGTGTGTGTGTGTGTGTGTGTGTGTGTGTGTGTGTGTGTGTGTGTGTGTGTGTGTATACCTGCTCCGGATGGCAATGAATCATACAAATTGAGATAATTGACGATACTTTTGGGCGATTTCTTCTTGATGGTATTGATGGTGTTGCGCTCAGATGTACACATGAAAAGTTAAAAGTGGGAGCCATTGCCTGCTTTGGAAAATTGCAAAAACCGAAGTCTAATTTCAGAAAGGTGTGAGGGAGGGGGGGGGGGGCTTTCAGAAGTGGTTTATCAATCAGTGTTCAGACTGTCAGACATTTAAATGTTAAGCATATCGAGGCCTTTAGATTAACAGAAGACTTACTATTTATTCTCGTGAGTTTGTAGATGGTATTGTTACATCATAGGTTAAATATTTTACACCCCTTCACTTTTTTGTCTTGCTCTGAAAATTCCCTAAAACTTCCACATGATACCCAGCTGGCTTTAATGTTTTATATGGTTATATTGTAAGTGGCTCAAGTATAAGGTGTCTTTTAGTTGGAGATTAGATACTCCTCATCTGACTCGTACTATAAATAAGATTGGAGGTCCTTTAACTGTAGTGTGTCGTAAGTGCCGCTCTTGAGTGTGGCTTGATGTACTACCTTTTTTTTATAAATAATACTCATTAGATTTCCCCGGACTGTGACAATGTACGGACAAATCCAGCATGCATGGACATTTTCGTCACAGTGGCCGTAATCAATATATGGGCATTCATGGGCAATGATATGCTACTTTTTCCCCTCTTACATCTTACTTCTTTACATCTGAAAGACAGGTTTGCTTCCACCTCAGAATTCCTTCTCTGTGATACCTCCCAGATGACTGCTCGCACCTGTGAGACGCCCTCCAATTTATCAATAAATAGGCCCGGAGAGTGATTATCACGCTACCAGTGTTGTATAATACCCACTGACAGATGTGATGAGTACTGCAGCGATATTCACTGTAATGCCGGCCTTGTTTAAGTGCAGCTCGTGCTCACTGACTCTTGGAAGAGCTACTATCAAAATATTGGCTTCTCAACCAAATTGGAGTGAGATTTCTTTACCGTTTTTAAATGCAGTCACATATTTCATGATATAAATACAATACACAGTATGCCATTTTCACACTAATACCTGCACTATTGGCTCCATAAAAATGTAAATATTGGCAGAGGGAGCAGTGAATAGGCTTTAATTTAAACCATTGATCCTCAGATGCACAATGAATCCAAACCGGCTAGACACTAAACTCCTACAGCTTCTGTAAAAGTCGGCGGTTTAAATGTGCTCTATCAAAATATTGTATGGCTTCAGACATACCACAGCGTGTATTTGCAGTAAAACGATAATGGAGAGAACAGAAGTACATGCTCCGTCTCTTCCGTTATCAATCTGTCATCCACCTCTCATTGTCCTCCAGCCCAACCGTGTCTTTACCAGTTAGCCATGCAGTCATTTTTTCCCCCGGTGAATTATCGCTTTACATTTACTGTGTGGTATCTCAGAGGCTCTTGAGAGTGAGGAAGGCATTGCGATCTCATGGAAACTCTCTGCCGAAGCCAACAGGGAAGAGAGGGTTAGAGAGAGAGAGAGGGAGAGAGAGAGGGAGAGAGAGAGAGAGACAATTTTACGGCTGGTCAGAGAAGATTGCCTTTACTAAGACATTTTAAGAACCATGTCCCCTAATCTTATACCCCCAGCCTACAATGGCCAGCCATCACCAGAGCACTGTGTCCTCCTTGGCTCATGTGCTATAAAGATATTTTCTAAGTATAAAAGCCAGTTATGTGAAGTGCAAACTTGTAGCTGCAGCAGAATTGCAAGGCCGAAGTATTCTAATCTATTCTTCGGTCTGATGCTGATTGTATCAGCGGTGGTGGTAAAGGCAAACTCTGCTCTGCTCTGATGCTGGGAAATGAAAAAGTACTTTGGGCTGACATCCACGATAAGATATGATTCAACACACGGGCACACTGCTCTTATTGATGTCATGTTACTGAAAATATATCTTCTCTGCTCCTTAAGTCAAGCCCGGATCATCACTTGGGCCAATGTTTTCTTTGCTTTTCAGGCTGGCAGCCAACATAATGTAGTCGGATGCCAGTGAGTTGCTAGGCAGGCATCTTAATGACCTTCTATAATGGTATTCATTCTTGAGAAAAGACAGACAGAGCATCAAAGTAAAAAGCCCCTCTCTCTTGTATCTTCTCCATGTGGGATAAAGTTGAACCCGTGTGTTTTTCGGTGTGTTTGTGGTTATGGCCATAACCTTGTAACTTCCTGGACTGAAATTTTATCTTTACAGAGCAAGCCACAATAATGACCTCTCCCAGTGTGCCTTTTCTGAGATTACTATACTCCTGCAGGGACGCCAACATTTAACTGGCAAATTAACAATGGGAAGATCAACTTTCCTTGTAATTAATTTCCGTGGCATTTTTATGGGCACTTACTTTGGGGTATTGGGTCACGGTTAGTAAAACTTAAAGGTAAGTGTAATAGTCTCAGAGGGGTCTTTAGTAAGGGGAAAAAACTGATATAATCTTTGGAAATGGAAAGTTTTTAAAACGTTGCACAGCTTCTTGGTTTTGTTTGTTTTTTCATGAGCTTTCCCTCAAAAGAGCTTTCATATATCTGGACTCTGAACCCATATTTACATTTGCTTTTTATGTATTTATCTGGTCATTCTATCTACCACAACTTGCAATGAGCAGAATAAGCTTAAAATTGCAGATTGTAAAGTATTACAGGCATTAAATGGCATGCAGTGCACAGTGCCCATAATAGATGTAAAACATATTACGTGGTTGTAGGAATGAATATTGGATAGAAAGGAACACAAATCAGAGCAAAAAGACAGGAAAACCGAAACTGTGGGATTTGATTTTGGTTTGTGGGTAATATTAGGACAGTGCAATCATGACAATGTCAATTACTTAGGATTATAATAGATACAATAATACAGTAAATCCAATACAAGATGTCAGATGAATCAAGTCCAAGTCGTCCCATGAATAAGTCCAATATCAGTATTTCCTACCCAGTACCTGTTCACGTTAAAACTTTGACTTTAACCTTTTGAAACCATTTGTCTCGGGGCCTTTATTGAATTTATAACCTTCACTTTTAATGTGACCGAGTTGTAGGAAAAGGTATGACTCAAACTGTGCTCAGGTTGGACTTAAAGCAGTCTTACACCCATAGCAAATCTGCCATTTGGCAATATTCCAGCTATTCATAAAAATGGACATCTACTGTACAGGAATGAATGCAGGCAGAGCTCTCCACTGTATCTGTAGATGCTTCACATTTATCTTGACCAAACTCTTATAGTAAAAGGCTTATACTGCAAAACCACTTAGTTAGGCAGGTAAGTCTTAAAGGACTAGTTTGTCTTTTTGTGATAAATTTGTTAACTTCCTCGCTGAGAGTTGGCTGAGCAGATTGATTACGCTCTTGTGTTTGTACGAGCCGAGCTAGCTTAGAATAAAAATTGGAAGACGGGAAACAGCTGGCCTGGCAACGTCCAAAGATACATTTCCTGCCAGCACCACTTAAACTATTGTTTTTACATTTCTGTTTTATACCGATTAAAGAAATGAGATATACTGTATGGTGTTAATTGTTGAGCTTTAGAGATATTAGTAGGCAAGTTTTATTTTTAACCATTGGACAGAATCAGGCTAGCTGCTTCCAGTCTTATGCTAAGCTACGCTAAGCTAACAAACTCTCTGATCCGGCCAGACTCTGGTTAATGCACAGACTAAAGCAAGAAAGAAAAAAAAACTTTTCCCAAAATGTTGAATTATTCCTTTTTAAGAGTGAAATAATAGTTTGCTGCAATACGGTAAAGTCTGTAAGTATTATGCATGTTCATATAAAGCTTTACACACCCACTTGGACTCAGTTCTCCCATATGTTCAGACTTTCACAATAATATATATTTCTTTCAGTAATGGCTATGAGTTTAAGATTAACATCTAATCTGATTTCAACCAAAGACTCCCAACACAAGTCTGTTATAAATCTGTTCTCCAACCACATCTGCAGATATACTTGATCATAATAGAGAGGCTTCAATGGATCTACCATATGAAGCTAACCAACAACATACCTGAACAAACTCCAGATTTCCCTGGTGTCTATTTTTAGGAACATATGGTACAATTTAGAATTGGGATCATTAGACAGTTTTATAATGGAAGTGCAAACAGGAAATCGGGTCTGTAGCATAAAGTCCTCTTAGTTTCTGTTTACTCTCTCAGCAACAGTTTTTTTTTTGTCCCATCAAAGACTGAAAAAACAATCCATGAAAAATAAAGATGGTGAGTGAGGGGCTCAAATTATGATGAAAATAAGAAGAAAATTGAATAATTTCTCATAGAGTTATTCTTAGTTCCTCAAAGCAATACATTAATCATGTGTCCTGTCACATGATCCTGTACAGTTGACTTTTATATACAGTAATGGATCTTTTCTGAAGATGAAAGCTGGACATGAAATTTAATTCCTTTTCCTTTTTCTTTGTTGTAAATTCTTGGCATTATGCGGTAATTACATTTGCAATTGCATGGGTGAGTTCATGTAACCTCCTTTTTTTTAAAGTGAAAGCATCCAAAACGCTGACCTTCCAAGAAAGCTAATTGAGAAGCTGAAATGAGAGGTGTTTTTTCCCCTCTTTTAAAAAAAAAAGGGGGAAAGAAAAACTATTTTCCACCTTCATACATGGAAATCAGAGCCAGATGAGGCGCCATGCACCCCTGATCCCCTGAGGTAACAACTCTGCTCACGGAGAGCAGATACATGCTAACAAGAGCCCAGTCACACTGCTAGACCGCCTCCAGGGGCCATTATTCTGTGCAGATATAAACCTGCACATTCACTGTCTCTCAGGCTGGGCAACAACTTTGCCAGATTATGTTCCTTACCAAATTCCCTTCCCAGCAGCTCTGGCGCTGTGTTCTGTAATTGTCAATGTTTCAGTCTGTAGTTGCAATCTTTATGTGGGATCCACTCCCAGTCACATTTGAATAGCTGTGATTGATCATTGCTGAGGGGCTGTGATTATGCAAGACCGTGGTTTTTATTTTCTTTGATACTTTAGCTCGTATTTGCGAGATGACACATTTTTGACTCGGAAAATATCAGAAAAAAAACCACAACATGTTTGCATTTGATTGCCTCCAAGTACAGTCTCTGTGTGAGGCCGAGCGTTTGGAAGAGAAGTCGTGCCTTGGGATTCATTTATCAAGTACATCTGATAAATGTTGTTTGATAGCAACAGTAAGCAAACTATCAGTGAACTAGCAGACGCCTGAATGTCACTGCCACCCAGCATGTACAGGACACTTACCACTGCAGCGAACTTCATCACAGACATTGTTTACTTTCTGACTCATGCTTTGCTATGTGTGGGGTGGGGTGCGCCCTGTATTTGGTTGCCTCTACATCTGTAGATTTAAGAGTTATAATAAACTGATGTTCTTTAAGAAGGGGCCCGGGTTTATCTTTTATGAAATAACAGAGTGATTTAAGGTCGCCGGTCATCTTTCAGAATCAATTTTACAAGTTTCTTTGACCGTACTGTAAGTTTGTCATTTTCCCCGTGTTTGATGGTTGACCTGCTCGCTCAATTGTTCTTTTAAAAAGCTGGTGAATCAGCGCAGTGTGTGTTGGGGGGGGATATTGTTGAAGCCCTGAAGCCCACATTAAAACATTATGTCATTAAAAGTAATGACACAGGGCATCGAACTAAAGGAATAGCAGACTTCAGTGGCATCTTATCCTAAAGCATTTCTTGGCAAAGGACAAATGATTTTAGGATAAGCTAAAGGGGTAGGGGGATTCTTCTCTGGAAATTCCCTGATACATTTCACCAACAGTGTCTCTGGACAATTTTATTTCCTGAAAAAAGGGAGGATTGCTCCTAGATCTTTATCTTTTGTTTAGTAGCCCTGATTTCTTATCAGATTGTAATGGATGGAGGGAAATCTAAGCCAGAAGTAGAGATCATGGCCGTCATGGGACTCTAAAATAGTCCGACCTTGGGGTTTCTGACTACATTTGCAGCACTGATGATGAAAGAACCGAGCCTGTATGACCAATTTGATGTAATCAAGTGAGACGAGGTGTAATTGTCAAGGCTGAAAATAAAAACCATTTCCTGCTCAAGCATATATTTGTTACTGAAATGTGAAGAGTAGAGGTGTCTTTAAAATGCATTCATGGAAACGTTTTATTCACGTCATAATTACCCAAACTGTCAAAAAACACCCAAAAGAGGAAACTTTGGGCAAAGCTAATTGCGAGTGTACAGTAAACCATGTATAATCGTGGATTAACAAAAACAGAGGCCATGTGAAGCTGTGCTGGATAATGGCAGGTTTTAGGATGTTTGAGGATTACAGAGGTTTAAGTCTCATCCTGAACTACCATAAACTTCTATCAAAATGCAGTTATATTTGCTAATGTTATGCAGATGGTGCTCAGGAAGTTTTAAAAAAAATATTCTTGGAATTCACAGCAGAATTGAATCTGTTTAAAAAAAATTCTCAACTCTATGAAGTGTGTGTGGTGTCTGTGCTATATCTCCCTCCACAGTGCTTTGCAAGGCTACAGTATTGTAATATATCTGCTGCTTCTTTACATGACAACAAACCAGTAGGTACAATGGAGCCAAGTTCCAAATTCATTGTAGACGAACTCACTCCGCTGTTTGACTTACTGTGACAAAGTGTTGCTTATCTTTAGCGGTGTATGTAATGGCATATATTTTCTCTTCGACGCCTCACGTACAAACTAAAATT